>NC_141606.1:17170406-17520149 GCF_047967505.1 Dipteris shenzhenensis
ACAATTGTTCTAGACTACATATTTTAGCAATCATTGAGTCTACATATATAAATAAGAGACGTTACCAAAATTTTGGAACTCTCTTCAAGGATGGAGGTTCTCTTGGAATTGTTACAGACGAGGATTGGACGTGCATGTCAATCCAATGCTCGTTAGCAACCCTTAATCCATGTGGCTTATATTGCATGAAAACTAAAGGAAAAACCTCTCCCCTTTAATATATTAAAGAGTGTTTATGTTAGCCTTCCTACCTCCAAGAAGAGAGGAAAAGAATCTCTAGCGAGTACATGTACTTCTAAGCACTGCCCTTAGAGGGATGAGTTGATTTGGGGGAGAGAGAGAGAGAGAGAGAGAGAGAGAGAGAGAGGGAGGGAGGGAGGGGGTGGGCGTGTGGGGGGGGGGGGAAGCGTTGATTTGGTAAGGGGGAGGGGGGGGGGGGGGGGAGAGAGAGAGAGAGAGACAAAGAATGCACGAGAATAGAAAGTGGCCAAACATGGCCTAAAACAAGTGGAAGGACACTTTGAAAAAAAGTGCCAGGAGAGCAAGGGGAATCATTTCTTCAAGGGGAAAAACTACCTTGCTAAAAATTGCAAGGGAAATCATTCCTTAATAAGATCTTCATTACAACATCTTGCAACACTCAAGATACCTTAACCAATGATAGAAATGCATAACCAATTCTTGTATCCTGATACAATAACCAATGATACGTATCTTAACTCAAGATACGATAACCAATGGTAGAAAATGCATAGCCAATCCTTGTATCCTAATGAAGATGCATCCAAGTGTTATGCATGTCATATGCCCAATGATGGGAGAAGAAAAACACATTAGAAAAAAAGGGAGCTCATTTTGGGGCCTTGTAAGAAATTCACTATTTTCTCTTTTCTCTCTCTACAAAAGCAAGAAAATATGGATACTTGCATGAGAAATGTCAGTGTGAAAAGGAATAAATATATTCTTTCACATGCTTTACCTTCAATGTTCATATAAGAGCAACACTTTTCTGTGCAGAATTTGGTGATTCTGACACCGCAGACGCGTCCGGAACGGCCCAAAACCCCAAGAACGGCACTGGAAACGCTAGAATCGGACATCCGGAGGCTCGGAAATGGCCAAAAAAGGTCGAAAAACGCGATTTGCAGCAAAATGCGATTTGGCACTTTTTGGGCCGTTCCGGATGCGTCTGCGGTGTCAGAATCACCAAATTCTGCACAGAAAATAAATTTTTTAAAGATTCAAATCAGATCACCTCATTAATGTGACATGCTTCTACGAACATATAGTACTATTTCTTTTTCTTATTTTCATCTTCTTTTGTTGAATTTTCAACGTTACGTTGGCCCACTCCTGATTGGTTAAGAGCCTATTTTCTCTCTCTTCTAAAAGGCCCCAAAATGAGCTCCCTTTTTTCCTAATGTAACACATGAGAGGGGAGAGACGCTCATGAATCTCCTTCAATCATTCAGGATGCCAAACTCAAACTCCATACATACTATCTTCTCTTCTCCACACATATAGAAGAGGCTCCTAAGACTTTCACACCTCTACTTTAAAGATGACGCATCATCTATATCCACACTCCATACTATGTACATATAGACTATACATCAACAATCTCCCCCTCAAGCTCACCATGAGCTTGTACATCACATAAACCCAAAGCATCTCTAAAAAAACAAAACTTACCTTTACCCAAAGACTTGGTAAAGACATTTGCAATCCGGGCATCTGTTCCCACATATCTCAAGTTAATCTTGCCACTTATCACTTTCTTCGCAATGTAGTGATAGTGGACTTCTATATGTTTTGTTCTTGCATGGTAAATGGGATTCTTGGCCAGCATGATAGCAACTTATGTTGGCACAGTAGATCACTACTAGACATCAATGCATACTCCCAACTCAGAAAGAAGTAATCTAAGCCAAGTTCTTCACGCGTTGCTATGGTAGCTCCTCTATACTTGCTTCTATACTAAACAAAGCAACCCTGGGTTATTTCTTGCTGCTGCAATTAATCACACTACTCCCAAGAGAGAATGCATACCCACTATTTGACCTGCTATCATCAATATTACCCGCCCAATCTGCATCAGTGTGAGTTGATTTGGAGAGAGAGAGAGAGAGAGAGAGAGAGAATGCAGGACAATAGAAAGTGGCCAAACAGGGCCTAAAACAAGAGAAGGGACACTTTTGAAAAAAAGTGTCAGGAGAGCACTGCTTGCAGGGCAGTGCTAAAAATTGCAAGGGGAATCATTCCTTCAATAAGATCTTCATCATAACATCTTGCAACACTCAAGATACGATAACCAATGATAGAAAATGCATAACCAATCCTTGTATCTTGATACGATAACCAATGATACGTATCTCCACTCAAAGTACGATAACCAATGATAGAAAATGCATAGCCAATCCTTGTACCCTGATGAAGATGCATCCAAGTGTTATGCATGTCTCATGTCCAATGATGGGAGAAGAAACACCTAACACATGAGAGGGGAGAGACACTCATGAATCTCCTTCAATCATTCAAGATGTCAAACTCAAACTCCATACATACTATCTTCTCTTCTCCACACATATAGAAGAGGGTCCTAAGACTTTCACACCTTTAGTTTAATGATGACACATCATCCATACTAACACCCCTCTATACTTATAGAATATACATCAACAATCTCTCCCTCAAGCTCAGCATGAGCTTGTACATCACATAAACCCAAAGCATCTCAAAAAAAACAAAACTTACCTTTACCCAAAGACTTGGTAAAGATATCTGCAATTTGGGCATCTGCCCCCACATATCTCAAGTTAATCTTGCCACTTATCACTTTCTCCCTGATGTAGTGATAGTGGACTTCTATATGTTTTGTTCTTGCATGGTAAATGGGATTCTTGGCTAGCATGATAGCACTTACGTTGTCACAGTAGATCGCTACTAGACCATCAATGCATACTCCCAACTCAGAAAGAAGTAATCTCAGCCAAGTTTCTTCATATGTTGCTACGGTAGCCCCTCTATACTCGCTTCTATACTAGACAAAGCAACCGTGGGTTGTTTCTTACTGTTGCAATTAATCACACTACTCCCAAGAGAGAATGCATACCCACTAGCTGACCTTCTATCATCAATATTGCCCACCCAATCTGCATCAGTGTAACCATGCAAGCATATTCCTTGTTCCTTGGCATAAAATGAGCCAAATTTATTATGGCTTTCACATATCTAAGTATTCTTCTCACCACATCAAGGCGATTCTTGCAAGGCTATGGCATAAATTGACTCACCATACCCAAAGTAGTGATGGTAAAATGTATGAGACTTCCAACCATCTTCCGAATCATAGTTCGCATCCTGCAAGTACTACCCTCAACCATCTTAGCATTTTTCTCAGAGTGGTGTTTCAATCACTTTGCATCTGTCATACCATATTTTTCCAGCATGTCCAAAACACATTGCCTTTGTAGCATCCAAATATCATGTGGTGAATCAATCACCTCAATCCCAAGGAAGTATCTTAGTTGTCCAAGATCCTTCATGTCAAATTCACATGACAATCTCTCTTTAGTTGCTATAATTTCTACATCAAGACTCCCCATGATGATTAAATTATCCACATATATGATCACAACCACCATTTTTTCTCCGTCTTGCTTCACATATACTGAGCTATCAGCTTTAGATTGTTTGAAGTGCATATTCAACAAGGTTTGTTCATTCCCTCGCACCAAGCTCTTGGAGATTACTTCAACCCAAACAAGGCTTTCCTTAACTTGCACACATGCATAGGATACTTGGGATGTATGTACCTCATAAAGTATACCATTCAAGAAAGCATTTTTGACATCCATTTGATATAGCTTCTACTCATGCATGCTTGCCAAAGCAATTACGGTTTGTATGGTGGTCACCTTTGCCACCGGGCTGAATGTTTCATCATAGTCCAACCCATATGTTTGGGCATACCCTTTTGCAACTAACCTTGACTTGTATCTCTCCACACTTCCATTCGATTTGCACTTCACTTCTCATAAACCCATTTGCAGCCAATAGCTTTCTTTCCTTTTGGGAGTTTGACGAGTGTCCAAGTGTTGTTCTTATCTAAGGCATCCATTTCTTGATCCATGGCATCCCTCCAATCTAAATTTTCGCAGCCTCCTCAAAACTTGAGGACTCAACCTGTTGCATTTTGCTAACCATGCATGCGTAGTGCATCCTCATTTATCCATTGTAAGTCAATATATCCATGAGGTGTCTTACCCTTTCCGGTCTTCTTAAGGGATTTGTACTTGCCATTGGTTTTCTAGCATGTGGTGGAACATACTTCGAAACATGCTTAGTCTTTTGAGCCTTTACAAGCTATAAGTCACTCCTTTCATCACTACTTGCATCCTCAACACTCTCTTCCACTTCAACTTTTTGCTTGCCTTTGTCCTTACTTTTCTTTCCCCTCAATCTACCACTCCATGGGCTCACACTGTCAACACTTTCCTCATATTGTGATGGCCTTGACATCACTTTACTTGTGGGTCTAGCTTGCTATAATTTCATCTTTTCACCCTTTAGCATATGCTCATCCTCTACAACAATTGGTTTGGGCTGATACCATGCTTCAAGCTCACTAAACTTCACATCTCCTGACTTTCATATACTTGTCTAGTGATGGGATCATAGCACTCTCAGTGAGGTATCCCAAAAACACACATTTTATAGCCCTTGGCTCCAACTTCTTCCTTATCTCACTTGGCGCATGCACATACCAAACGCAGCCAAACACCTTCAAATAAGCCAAGGTTGGCTTGTACCCCCATAAAGCTTCTCAAAATGTGTCAACCCATGTGTGGTATCCTTGGGTGCTCTATTCATGATACACGACTGTATGTACCGCTTCAATCCAAAAAATCAATATCATCTTCATCTCATCCATCATGGCTCTAGCCATGTCACCAATGACCCTATTCTTTCTTTCTGCAACGGAGTTTTGTTGGGGAGTGTATCTACAAGTGACACATCTCTTAATGCCTTGACCATATAGAAACTTATCGAATTCAGAGGACATATATTCTCCACCATTGTCTGTATGAAAGCACTTCGTATGACACCCAAGATCCTTCTCTATCGTTCTTTTAAATTAGAAAAACACTTGAAAGGCATCACTTTTGGCTCTAAGGAGATAGACCCATGTCATTCAGTTGTAGTCATCTAAAAGTGATATAATATCTTGTTCCCCCCAATGTTGCATGATCCATTGATCCCCAAATATCTAAATGAACTATTTCCAAAGGGTACTTGCTCATTATCCCTCTCTTTGGAAATGGCAATCTTGTTTGTTTTGCAAATTGACATGCAGGGCATACATGGCTGAAATTTAAATGGCCAAATATGAGTAGCCCTCTCACCGGTGCTTTGGTTTGCATCTCCTTCAAGTGTCTATAATTAATGTGCCCAAGTCTTTTGTGGCAAAGTTCAACATCTTGATCTTGTTTGGGAGCATAATTGGCATATATACCTTGCTATAAATAGGGCTTCCTGCATCAAATGTGGACAATCTTCCTCTCTTTTGCCCTTTGGCAACAATCTTGCCCACTTTACCATTAGGAAACTCCTCTACAAAGCATCTAAACTTATTAAAGCACACTTGGTAGTCTTCATTAGCTATTTGACCAACGGAAGCAAGATTTTTGGTGATTGTGGGTACATATAAAACATCTCCTAATGTATTCTCCACACCATATTTATCCCTCTAAGGGAATATTACCAATATGAGTAATCTTGTGCATAGTATCATCTCTTGTAAAAACAAAATCCTCACCGGGCATCTCATCCTTGTGAATGAACCACTCACCATGATGCATCATATGATTCGTGGCTCTCGAATCTATGAACCAATGATCACTAAATGAAGGCTCTTGCATGCTACTCATAGCTCACTCCGTACTAAAGAGGTGAGCACCATATCCATGCTCTCTTCCACCAACATAATCATTATATTGTGGTCTTCCACCATACCTTCTATGTGTGGCATTATGCTTGGCATAACAATCTCTTTCAAAATGCCCATATTTTCCACAAAAGTGAATTTCAAGCTTGTAGAGTATGAGTGGCCGTTCATCTACCACGGAGTGTGGCTCTCCCCCTTCCTTTTAGCATGTAACGACATCCTCTTTGCACAAACTCATTTCTGTCCATTCAGTGATATGACGATACACAGACTTCTTGATTTTGAATCACAAAGTTTGTGAGCATTTTGCATCTGGAAACGACTCATTAGTAGCATCCTCTGCGCCAATTTCATAGAGAGGGCCACGAACGCAATGAATTGATGATACAAGAATGAGGATCGAAGGACCATATCTATCTTTGAGACTAACAAACAGCTAAAAACAATCCGATTTGATCGTTGTTACCAACAGAGGGCGGGTGGGAGAAAATGCCCAGCAACACGAAGACAAAGTGTTCTTGGATGTTATCTGTGTTGGGTACCACATTCCTATGTCAACGAGGACTTCTTTCATTCGGGCTGCCGTCCTTTCTTTGTGCGTTTACTTCTCTGGAACAGTGGTGCTCACAAAGCTGCTGTCACAGAGTCTCTAAACTGTAAAAGAGGGAGCGACAGCCAACGATTCCGCTAGTGTACTGGAATCTTTTGGATGCGAACACATTTCTAGTAACAGGGCGATGTATTATCTTTCCTTGTCAGGTCTCGTTGCACTGTTCTACAAGAGGAAAACTCTTATGCATTTCTTCTGCAAGGCGACTCTCTTTTGCTGGTTGCTCCCATCATTCATCAGGTTTTCGTCTCCAAGTTTTGTGCAGGAGGAGCTCATAGCATTCAAACTGCTCTCATGGGCCACACCTATGGTAGAGTGAATCATCAGGCGGAGAGTCATCAACCAACATCGTCGTGCTTGTGGCATAAGGAAGACAATGAGAGTGCAATCAAATATTGAAGGTGTTCCAAGAATATGTTTTGCCACCTTACAGAATGACGCTCACATTTTCCATTTTCCCTGCTTCTCGGATACAGTGATGAGCGATGCCACACTCTCCATGCATCAACTTATTGAAAATACCAACGAATTCATAGTGTCTTCTCACTCAACTAGAAGCAGCAAACAAAGAGGTGAAGTTAATGGGGATCTATGAAAATCCCATGAAAGCTGCTGCTCAAATTCCTTTACACAACGGACTGCATTTGTCCTATGATGCAGGTTTCAAGAAGCCTTGATCTCTACCTTTGTTTCAACGGGCATAATTTCATTGTTTGCACCCAGGAGCAGCCATTCTAAGCGACATGGTATCCACTTCCTGTGCCCTGATACCACACTGATGGCAGAAGAAACACATAACACACAAGAAGGGAGAGATGCTCATGAATCTCCTTCAATCATTGAGGATGCCAAACTCAAACTCCATACATACTCTCTTCTCTTCTACACACATATACTAGAGGGTCTTAAGACCTTCCACACCTCTACTTTAAAGATGACACATCATCCATACTAACACCCCTCTATATCCACACTCTACATATAGCCTACACATCAACACCCAAGGCATGGGAAGGTGGAGCCAAAGACGAAGAAGAGGGGTGAAATTGAGGAAGGAGCTTTCCTCTACTACTGCAAGTACTTTCCAAGATCCAAAAGCTCTCATACTAATAGAGGGGCTGCCCATGAAGAAGAAATGATGGGGATACATGTGCTTATGGGGACCCATAAAATTTTCATAAGAGGCATCTACAAGATAAAAGAGGGGCAAAATTCCGATTCTAGTAGCATTGGTGTACAATTGCATGGGTGGAGTGTCCTCCCAGTCAATGGAGGTTGCCTTATTTTATAGTTGGATTTTGATTGAAAATTAACTTAGTTTCTTAGTTACCCAATGGGGATCCCACAAGTTGGTGGCACATCGTTTTGGTGCCCATAGGGGGTGAGATCTTGCAAGTACACAATGAAGACCAAAGTCAAACTTTTGGCCTTATATACATATCCACCTTTTGAAGGGACGGCTAGCCCTTGTACTCTCATGTACCTCTCTTCTCTCATTTTACAACCACTTAGGCCCATCCGGCTTCAAGGGATCTATCATTTGCTACTCCTCATGCTCTCTCCTACATTTCCACTTTCTCATCATGGTACATGAACGGTTAACTGTCATGGCGATTAACATAAGATGGTTCCATGTACTAATGGTTGCACTTTGGTACATGACCTAGTGTGCCTTTACTTCAAAGATAGATGCCTTAGAGCTACTCATGCACAATTGAAGTGAAAAGCATATCAAAATGCAAAAAAGCTCGACCAACCATACTTCTGAGAATTCACCATATCCCCTAACCGTGAGAACTTATTATCATAATTTGGCTAATTCGCATCTATGGCATTTGGCATGACATTGACAGATAATGCCAACATACGAGTGGTCAGGTGGGTTTGCATTTTGCATCATTTTTTGGAAGAGATTCTCAAGAATTAGATGTCGGAGGTGCTTTGGGTGTTTTCCTCTACATTGCATGCTCCTCATATGCTTGTAATTTTTAGCATGCTTTCTTGACACGTGATAATTTGGTGAAAAGTCTATGTAGATACCAAAGTCACGAACCAATGGATGGTACACATTTTAGATGAGATTCTTGATCATTGCCAGGTTATGGAGCTCTATATCCTAATTTCCAAGATCAGGCAAGGTTTCTACAAATTACATGGAACCGTGAGTCACATCAATGCTAGTGAAGCATCGCAAGGGTTATTTTGAAGTACCATTGATGGAGCAACAAAAAATTCCTCCTATGAGATGATTGCCTATGGTAAATCTCTTCAATTAGGAAGTGAGCCTTACCTCAAGAATCCTAGTGCAAAGCTAAGGAAAGACATGCTAGAATGCCACAAAGGAGAAATCCTAGCCTTTCACTAGATCACAGGCAACCCTAGGAAATGCACCGTATTCAATTTGAAAGGCTTTCCTCTTAAGAGAAAATTGACCGTTGGCATACCCCTTACGTTAAAAAAACATTTGCAATGCTAGAATTTCATATCAATAAAAATCTTACCCTTTATCAAACCTTTAGAGACCATAATTATTTAATTCCTTGCCCTTTACTCCAAATCTTGAAAACAAATAATATATTGTAAATATATCCACAAATAATATCACAATGTGATAGGAAAACATATGAAGACCAAATAAGATCAACTTTGAGAATGACTTAATAAATTCCAATAAATGTAACTCAAATTACATTTACAAACCAAAAACATTATTAAACTATTGATTGCAAAACAAAATCAGAATATATGAATGAAACATATGCCTCTTTGGAGTTACCTTTTTCTGAAACTGAATTGGAAAATTCCTTGAAGCATTTTGGAAAGCATAAATCTCCTGGTTGTGGGATGGTCTTTCAGTGGAGTTCTTTATGGCCTTCTAGACTAAGGTCAAAATGCCTATTCTTCAATTGATAAATTTGGCTTGGCATGAGCAACATCTTCCTTCGGCTTGGAAACATGGACTTGTCAAACTTGTTCCTAAAAAATCTTTATGTGCAACTATGACTGATTGGAGATCAATCACTTTGATGCCAGTGATTTATAAGCTTATTGCCAAAATGTTAGTTCATCAAATGCAAGATATTTTACATGATGAACTTCACCCTCAGCAATATGGATTTGTCCCTCAAAGATAGATATATGCTAATTTTAGAGATCGCTCATCGTGAGGCAAAACTCTTCATCCACTTGCTTCTCTTAGTTGGGTTCCTTCCCATTCTCCGTATTTTGCTACACTGATTTCACTGTCTAAATTCTCATAGCTGGTGAGGGTGCCACTTTTCCTATCGTGTTGGTTACATCATTCAGCAATTCTTTCTCTTTTGTTGCAAAAGTGCAAATGAGTCCTATATCACATAAATTTCTCTCCTTGAGAACCTCGCCTCCCAAGGCTCAAGAAGCTTGTAAGACGACTCACTTGATTGTCTCGTTGAGAATTAGAATGTCCATATCTGGTGCTCTAGTTTTGAAGCCAAGGATCTAGCAGCACACACACAAGGCTACTACAGACAAAAGTAGTAGATGCTAGTGAAGCAGATGTCCCACAAGTCTAGGCAAAGCAAACAAGAGTTCATGATGGAGAGCTGGATAGCAAACCTGTAGATTTTGACTTTCTTGCTTGATATTTGCAAATAGCGGCACTAAGAACCAATTCAATTGCGAGGAAATGATCACTGAGGGCCAAGAATTTGACATTGATGCAGGCAAAAAATCTTGAGCATCTTGACAGACTTGTTCCATCATCTCACATGAAAATTGGAGTAGATCGCAATAGAAAAACGCTGAGCTAGCTTTGTTTTTGGAATTCTTAAACATGTTATCCATTAGCTTATTTTCCTGAGTGGACTGCAGGATGAATTGCATGGAGCTTACTTCATAACACTCCCAAACATATCAAAAATCTATTTCAAGAAAAATAGTAAGAGTGTATATATTTGAAACTATTTACTTGCTTGAAAGAATATCCAAAGTGATTATTTTTTTATTGTTGCACTATTTTCTCTTGCTAGAAATATCTATAAGCTCATTCTTCATAAAATTTCCTTGAAAACAAACAAAGCTTTCAATGTTTTCAAACCATGTAGTAAAAGAAAACAACACAACTACACAAAACGTATTACAAAGTGATTATTTCTTCAAACTTGCATTAATAAATTTCAAATCTCATAATTGTCACTAGCTTTCCAAAGGTTCTCTCACCTCAACCTCCACGAGAATCGCTTGTATACAACCTAAACCTTCACAAATGTTTTGAAATCATGTCCCCCTAGATATTATAGTAGGGAAAGTGACTAGTGTTGAGAGATGGATGAAAGAAGGATTGATTTTCAAGCATAAGGAAGTCTAATGCCAGAAAGCCAATCTTCTTTCTTCCTCTCTCAAAGAATCTCTCATCTAGTAGCTCCTTCTAGGCTCAAAACACCTTGCATCATTCATGGTCACATTGATTACCTTGAGTTTTTTACTTAAAAATTTTTGAAATCAAAAGAGGATCTTAGATGAGAGAAAAAAAGAAAGATATAAAAGAGAAGTGCCCAAAATAGAGTACGAAAAAGGCAAGGTTACATCTCATTTAAAAATCTTGAAAGTTTTGAAAGAATGAAAGTAAAATGGGAGGGAAACACAATTGCAAAAGGTAAATGATGAGATTTCAACATGAAAGTCCATCCCATGATAGGGAGAATAGAGAAAGAAGCTTCCTTCTCAAAAGAAATGAACAAATTCAAATAGGGTTGGAGCAAGAAAGACGTGATATGGCACCCAAAGCTGAAAACATGAGAACGAGAGTGGTGTGGTAGCTGGATGGGAGGATTTGGCTTGCGCCCAAAGCTGAAAACATGAGAACGAGAGTGGTGTGGTAGCTGGATGGGAGGATTTGGTTTCAAGCCAAATGGTGCAAGTCTAGTTGAGAAACTTGGTTTGTCAATTTGGTTATGGTTCAAAGGTAGCAACTGGGAGGTCTATATCAAACTTTGGTTCATTGAATAAAGAAATAAGAACATCAAGACATTTCCAATATTCTATTGCCCTCCAATATCCTAGATTATACTCAGTTTTATTCACCTTATCCTTCATGTCACCAGCTGAATGGCTCTCTTACAAGGGTGCTTTTTGAGTCGAAATTTTTTGTAATGCAATTCCCAAATCAACCTAAAGCATATTAGGTTTCAACAATTAGACAAGTTCATCTCTGCCCATTCCAATTTTACAAGGGGCATACTATGTGATTTATGATCAATTACTATAAATGATTCCAATGTTTGTTAATTGTAAGAGACATAAGGTCTATCAAACCAAGCTTCTCTGTGATGTTAAGTGTTATACCAAATAAATAGTGTCTCTATATCGATGTGTACCAACTCCATGACTTCCTTAGCATTATTCCAAGGGCCAAGTTTAGAGCTTGTGACAACTGAACCCTTAGCTATCAATCTCTCATTGAAGCTTTCCACTATGTTGAAATCGCCTACCATTATTAAATCTATTTTAGCCTAAGGCCAACTTTCTGCTAGTCTAAGATTAACCCTATTATAAGCTATATGAAAACAAAACTAAGTTAGAATAGTTATTTAGAATATAGTTCCTCTTATACCTTGGATACATTTAGTGGAACACTAACTTCTTCTCTTATTTATCATTTTTAAATCTCTAATTGAGCTCATCCCCAAGTATGTTAACCTCTCAAAGAGAGACAATAAAGGCAGACAAGCTTATAATTGTAAGCTATCTACCAAGACATTCATCTTTCCTTTCATCTATAGGAGACCTCAAACATTAAAGGTAAGAACAATACTTGCTTTACTTTCGTGGGCTAAGACGTCTTCAGTAGAAGTTGAGGTCTAATCATCAATTGTTGTATTTACTAGAGGCTATTCCTACGGGTCCTTCCTCCATAACCATGGCTCAGTTTAGTTGATTAAGATCCTTTTTCAATTACTTTGATGCTTTTGCATATTGTTTGTTGGAAAATATCACATGTACCATCAAATTGTCTATTCAATGTTTTTTGCATCCTTTTGAGCATCTTTAGAGTTTGCTAAATTATCTGAAAGATATTGCTCAAAGTTTGAAACCTTTTGACCTAAAAGGGATCTATTACTTCATAATTAAATGTCTCCTCCTTTGCACATTCCTCTCCATTGTGAAAAATAAGAGTATTCAAGAAAATTTTGTGGCCTTCTAAGAGAGCTAGGGTTCCACAATTCCTACTCCACTCTTGTTGGTAAGTTCATTTTGCACAATGAGCACAAAGAAGATGTAAAACACTGACAAAATGAGAGACCAAAGTAAGTTGCAAGGAGAAGGGCTCCCGAAAAGGATACTTGCAAGGCAAAAATCTCATGAGATTCAAATTGTCACATGGCAATTGCACTCACTAAGCAAAGTAGCTCATGAGGAGAGACCAAAGTAAGTTGCAAGGTGGAAGAAATCAAGAGGAAAAGTGATCGCAAGGCAAAAATCTCATGAGAAATGAATATTCATATCCTTTTGCAAGGCAATTGGGTGCATCAGCAAAACAGTCCTCAGAAGACTTGTGAGGAGGAGGTGCTTGTGAGGAAGAGATAAGTGCAATGCAAGGAGCTTGCAAGGTGACATGGCATAAGCATGTGATCTCACAAGGGGGAAGAGCTCAATAGGAGGCTTGAACTAACTAAGGGATAGATGAGGCACTCTCAAGGGAAGGGTTGCAGGGAGCTTTCTTACAAGGGCCAAAAAAAAGAGCCAGACACCAATAACTAAATGAAGGTGGGATGGCGCTTTCACAAGTAGCTATACCACTGTATGACGGCAAAAAGCATGAAGAATGAGCTCCAAGAGCTTGAATACATTGTTTGAAGGCAAGTGAGAAATGCTTTGAGGCCTCATTAAAGTCCCAAATTATTTGGTAAGAAGGCCACCCATAGCATCAATATAAGATTCATGATCTAAATTCCCAAGTTTGTGTGTGTATGCTTTTGCTATTCAAAACAAATGTAGAAATGGGTTAGTATCCAAAGAAGAGACATGAAACAGGAGAGTAAGGAAAGAGGAGATATGATGGTGCATTTGATTGAAATTATTCAAAGACATCCAAGAAAACATTTGAAGGAGATATTCATATAATTCAAACCCAATTTACCTATGATGACAACTTGAAATCATAAAGCTCAAGAAATTAGAAGGGCATGCAAGAAACATTCAATGTGAGAGCATGCTATTCAAGAAACAAATCTTGTAATATTCAAAGCAAGCATATTATTGGTCGCACAATGAGAAATGAGAAAAATCAAGCCATTCCAAAAGAAAATTATGGTGTTTGCATAAAATGCAAAACATACCTTTAAAGAACACCTTGCCAAAATACACATGCCCTCTTTGGATCAACATTGATACTCCAATGATTGGAGTCAAGAGATGAAATAAAGTTGAAGAATATTTAGTTGCACCAATAATAGTTCACTCTAATAAGAGAACTAGGCTTCAATGGACAATATGGAACTACAAGTAGCATTGTCAATGTGGTAGCATCCATAAGTAAAATGCAACATGTTCTACCTCGATTTTTAAATGTTAAAGCATACATGATGATTGAAATAAGAAAGAAACTAGAGTAAAAATCCACATACCTTTGTGGGCAAAGCAAGGCCATCTACTATAATGAAGGCTGCAAAAGGCTTTGCTCAACACTTCTTGTACAAAGAAACCAATGTATACATGAATGATGAAAGGGTTTACATTATGCTCAAAGGATCAGAACAATTTCAAGCATGAGGATGAAGGAGAACACTGAGGATGACAACATTAAGACTAATACACTTTCTCAAACTAATGAGTCCAAAGCAAATTATTGACTATGAAACACACAAGTATATTTCATCGTCTAAGAATTAAAATCACCTCTAGGATTGTTCCGCTTATTACACTTTTCTTTCGGTGTCCCAAATGTATATAGTTTGACATTTTTGGATATTCTCTAGAGGAAATCATGCATATGTCACTACACAACATACCAACGTTATTCATTGAGATAATATCAAGATATTCTCTAACAAGAGATAATGCAGAGTCTTAATGCAACACACAAAAGTTATTCTTTGAGATAATATCTAAACTATCTATAAAGAAAAGGTTGGGTTGGGGACAAATTATGGAGGTTCGGGTGGAGGTTTAAAGAGCTTCAGAAAGCTTTGGGGCTCGAGGAGGGATTGCATGTTGTTAGATCAAGATGGGAAGAGGGGAGAGTCATTCAATCAGCCGCCGTGGCTACTAGGTTTGACAGAGGAACCGAGAGTTTTGGAAGGGAGAGGTTGTGCCACGTGGTGCGAGTCAGAGTTGCTATAGCATAGAATTTGAGGCTACGCCACATGGTGCATCAGATTGCACAAAGAGAGAGAGAGAGAGAGAGAGAGAGAGAGAGAGAGAGAGAGAGAGATTTTAGTGGATTGAAGCACACATGGATGACACGTGGTACACAGTAGATGCACATCAAATATGCAGAGTAGAAATGCAGAGCCGAGTTACAGACTACATAGGTCCCACAATTGTAGACGACAAATGAGAAATGAGAGAGGCACGGGTCACAGAATGCTTTGAAGACCCGTAGGGCAAATGAGAAACGAGAGAGGCGCGGGTCCCTGAGTTGCAGAGATTCGATGGGAGTAAACTCACCAAATTTGCAAGGCCTGGAGGCTGGCACTCAAATGTGATGACATGGTGCACGCAACATACAACTAATCATTAATGGTGACAGGTGGTAGAGAGAGATATATTTTATATTATACCAAGAATATCTATTTATGTTGTTAAATTTTGTGTTTAGTTTTATATACATTGTGTTGTTTTAGAAAGAGAGTCATATATGATATTTATTTGCACTTATATATATATACATATACATATATATCTTGTAAAGCCTCTTGGCTATTTCCGGCATCTGTTGCCACAAGCCTTGTAATAGATCGGATTATATATCATAGTTCTACCTTCACCGACAGTTCAGATTTCACTTGCTCCAGTCAGTGTTTTGTAGTTCATACGTATACAAATTTCACAGACAATTTGAGTTCATTTCTTGCACCATGTCTATGACTAGCCTTAATCTGGAGGGATCTGCTAAGCTAGACAACTCCAATTACGGCACATGGAAATACCAAATGGAGACCATTCTTGTACTTTAGGACAAATGGGAGTATGTCGATGGATCTACACTTGGATCATTGGACACGATCCAGCCAACAGTAGCTCTACTCCACTTGTTGTCACAGCACTAGAAACAGTATCTCTAGCTACATAAACATTTTCCGCCCCTGTAGCAGATGTATTTTTCCTTAGTTAAGGTGCTATATCATTGTTGGCAAACAAACAACCAATTGTTTCTTCGTCTTTGACTGAAGTAGAATATAGAGCACTCACTACAGGTGCATGTGAGGCTATATGGCTCAGAAGATTACTGTCAGAAATAGACTATTTTGATGAATCAAAGCCAACAACAATATACTGTGATAATCAATCGGCTCAAGCATTGGCCAAGAATCCAGTATATCACTCCAGGACTAAGCACATTGATGTCAGAGAGCACTTCATCAGAGAAAGAGTGTTACTTGGTGATATCACACTGCAGCATTGTGATAGCAAAGAGAATGTCATAGACATCTTTACCAAACCACTCGATTCCCGAGAATCATCATCTTGAGGGAAGGCTTACTTCATGATGTTGATCTTGAGGGAAGGTGTTGAGAAACCACGCTCAACATCATGTGATTAAATGTGCATAGCACTAACACATATAGAGTGCTATAAGGGAAAGGATTAGATGCCCTAACCCTACATTTTCAACTAAATCTAGTGTACAGTTAGTCATTTGTGGTGTGCTCTCTAGCTATGCCCTCTCTCCTCATCTGTACTCTTCTCCTCTCCCCACTTCATATTTTGTCACCCTCCTCCCTCGAAACTCCTCTCTTCATGATGAGCCTCTCGAGAACCTCCATCCTCATAGGTATGGGATTAGTCTCTGTGAATAAGTATAAGAAGTATCCACCAAAGTGTATACATATATGTCAGAGCATTCCTTCATTGCTTGAGAGTGTATGACTCAGACTTTCTCGAAGGACCCTATTTCAAAATATTCCAACATCAATTAATGTCCCCACATCAAGTGCTGCCATACTACAGCAAGCCTTCAATATACCAATGTAAGTATGATGATTTGGGATTGTGCCCTCCTATTGCATGTATGGATAGAGTTCCAAAGTCCACATATCATCTTTCTTCTAGGCATAACCCAATATCATAGTAGTCCAAGAAACCATATCGTGATGAGGCAACTCATCAAAGGCATGACAAGTGTCCTCTATGCTCCCACATATTACATACATATCCACCAAAGTGGTACCTACAAATGAATGTGACTCAAAGCAACTCGTTGAGTAACATGCCCAATAAAATTGTTCCAACAAATACATCTGACTCACATCCACAATTCACTACATGGGAGTGCATAGCTCTACCTTTCTCTAGGCACCCTGTTTTCACATAGCTTCCATCCACTTGATCCCATTCTTGTAGTGCTACAGGCTATTGTAGGAATTAAAGGCAACAAAAAAGTTCAATCATTTGGTTGAAACCCTTTTTGGTGCATTAGTGCATATAATTCCAAAGACAACATCCCATCTTCTTGCTTGGCATATCGCAAGATCATGGTAGTCCATGAAACCACATCATAATCAGACAATTGATTAAATACACTACATTGCTTCCATGCAAATCTGATGATCATTCTGAAAGTTTCAGCAATTACCAACCTCAACAATTTCTGAATTGCAAATTGGAAGCTTCTATGTCACACCCATGCAAAAATTTGTGGGTGATCGACTCTTTACTTAGTAAAAGTATGCACAGTCTCGTGTATTTTGACTCTTCAACTTTAACCCTCATTTGTATATTTCAGTGCCTTCTATGACTACTTCAATACCTATGGAATAACTATCATGAACATGTTGTGGCCTTATTACTACATAAAGTGTCTCCCTTTGTTGTTGCTGTTATTGTAGAGGCTCAAGTAGTTTAGCTTTAACACTCATTTGGATATTTTGATGCCCTTTATGACTAATTTAATACCCATGGAATAACTATCATGGACTTCTTGTAGCCTCTTACTGCATAAAGCATCTCCCTTGGTGGTAGAGGCTCAAGCACTTGAGATATGGATCTTCAAAAAGAGTTTTGTTAGTAGCTTTATATATTTATTTTTTATTTATATAGATATGGATACACACACACACACATATATCACAAGAGTGGGTGTAAGAGTGTGGTGTGAACCCAAAAACTTGAAAGTGTCAGGATCCGCATCATAGGATCTTATGAAAGACATGTAGGCATGACTGTCCACAAACAGGAAAACTACCTTGTTAAATTGGGTAAGGGACATTGGGATGTTGCACAAAGTCTAAGCAAGAAGGGTGAAATGTGAAGGTGAACCACACAAAATTCTGCTTTTATTAACAAAAAAGATTCTATAGAGCCTCTATAAGCGCGTCTATATACCCGTCTTTCTATTTTTTAAAATTTTATAGCAAAGCATCTATTTGTGCATCTATATGTGCGTCTATAAGCATGTCTGTCTGTTATATAGATGCACCTATAGATGCGGGTTTGTAGATGCACCAATAGACGTGCAAATAGATGCGCCCGTAAGTTTTTCTTTTAGTTAAGGAAACGCGTCTGTCTGTGTGTTCATGGGTGCTTTGTGTTGCTGTGAAACATTGAATTATATTCAACTCTTGGTTTACCTTCTTGTTATTTAGAATGAATGAGCATCCTTCTGCAACACTGCCCTCTATACCTATAATTGGCATTTTCTATACTTAATAATAATAATAATAATAATAAATATATATATATATATATATATATATATATATATGAAACCAAGCATAAATAAATATCTTATATGACTCTCTCTGTCTCTAAAACAACGCAACACATATAAAACTAAACACAAAATCTAACTACATTCCTTTCAGGCACCATAGATGAAGAGCTAGCTTAGCTAACAGGCTCAAGAAAAGTGGATTTTAGTCAAAACATGCCAGTAGGCCCCATGAATTCTACATTTGGCAACTTGAATTTCCTTATATCTTTAGATTTCTATAGCAATCTTCTCTGCTGTGACATCCCTTCATAACTTTTTTCCAATTGCAAAGCCTCTCTCTCTCTCTCTCTCTCTCTCTCTCTCTCTCTCTCTCTCTCTCTCTCTCTATTTGTAATAGCTTTGGGTTCACCTCCGATTCGATTTAGTGAGTGTCTTCCTCTACTCCAGAGTTTTACTCATCTCCAAGAATTGATGTTTTGCTAGAGATGTGTCAAGTTAGGCCTCGAGATTGTGGTAGGTTTCGAGTGAAATACCAAACCCACTTGGGGTCGAGAGTATTGACTCAAGAAATTAAAAGGATCTAAACTTAGTGATGTGTCATGTCACCACATCATAAATTTTAGGGGTTTGTCATCAAACAAAATATATCTACTTCTTGACAACCTTTCTTAATTTAGACTTATGTAGGGCACAATGGGTTCTATTTATACATCACCTGGTCACACATTTTCTGATGTTATTGCTCATCCCCCTCATGATTTGTGTTTTGCTAAGTGTGTTGCTTTGAACCTCAAAATTTGTAGCAACTATGGGTACTATCATCTTATCACACATTTTTTAACATTGTTGATTAATCCTCATATGATTGGTGTTCATTCGGGCATGTTGTTTGAGCCTCAAGATTTTTGATTGTTAGAGACTCACTGTTCCCACCTGTGAGCCCCCGTTTTGTGGGGACAAGGGGCAGTGAGGGTAAGATGGGATGGTAAAAGAGAGACTCAGCATCATTCTGGGGGGGCTCCATGCCTACCTAGAGGCAAAGGACTGGCTGCACAGGGCGCCCTTTTATAGGGCCCTGTTGCAGGACCAGTCGGTCCAACCAGGGCCACCGACCAGGGCCGACCCTGGTCGGTTTTACTGACTGACCTGGTCGGTCCCCAGTCAGGGAACCGACCCTACTGGTCGGTCAGACCAACAGGCCTGGGCAGTGCCTATAAAAGGCCCTCACTTCCCTTCATTTCAGCCATCCAGTGCAGGACAGAAAGCCTCTAATTTGGGCTGTGCTGTGCACTCAGACTTGGCATTTTCTGACAGAGAGAATTTCTGCAGTTTGTCTCAGCACTTGGCTGAGTTTTGTATTGCTCTCCTGGAGCCAGTTTTCTGCCCACCATCCGGTGGATGAATATATTCTCTCTTTGCCTAAGTTTTCTCTGAGTGAGTATTGTATCTGTGATCAGTTATCTGAGTTGAGTGTTGCTAGAGTGGGAGAGGTCTTGGCTGGAGGTTAGAGTGATTCTTTCCTTCTGTTTTCTAACATGGTATCAGAGCCATAGGCTCCCGACTCTTCCTCATCAATATCACTCTCTGAAGGAAGGAGTTCCTTGGCTGTAAGGCAACTCTGTTTTCAGCTCAGTTCAGTACAGAAGGTCAGTTCATTTATTTCTGTTTCAGTTTTTCAAGTTCTGTACCTATTCACTGAGATGGATCAGCGATCAGAAGCCTCTACATCCATTGCTCGTCCTTCCTCCTTCTCCAGTCATCTTCCTTCTTCATTTATCCCTAATTTCGGTGAAGCTGGAAAGCTTGATGGTACAAACTTTCCAATCTGGAAAGTCAAGATCCGAAGCCATCTGTTGGCATGGAAGTTGTGGAAGATTGTCAATGGTACTGAAGAAAAGCCGGAGGATATTGTGGACAAGAGAGGTGAAGTTCTAGATGAAGCAGATGCAGATGAACTCTGTGCATGCCAAGGAGAGGGATGCTCAGGCCTTAGCAATGCTTATAGGCACGACAGCAGATTCTGTTATTCCTCATATCCAGTTGGCAGAAACGTCTTCAGAGGCGTGGACCATACTGAAGGAGTTGTATGAAACCGATAATACAGCTCGTATCATCACATTGCAGCATCAGCTTTATAACCTTGATATGAATGAGGGTGACAGTGTTCATGATCATCTGACGAAGGTGAAAGTTGTGCGGGACCAGCTCGCAGCGGTTGGTCAGAAGGTGGACTCGAGTCAATTAGCATTATTCACACTCCACAAGTTGCCACGGAGTTTCAAAAGTTTTGTGACTACGGTCACTGCGGGTCAACGGACAAAGCCAATCAACTTTGAGGAGCTTTGTCCACTCCTACTTCAGGAGGAGGCCCGAGAGAAACTCTTTACGCAAAACGACGAAAAGGCATTGGTTGCCAAAGACAAGCCTGGCAAAGGCAAGTCAAAGGATTCCAAGAAATCAGAGGACGCTAAACGTAAGAAGAAAACGAAGTGCTTTTACTGTGAAAAGCTTGGCCACTCTGCCAAAGAATGCCGGAAGAAGAAGGCAGATCAAAAGCGGAAAAGAGAAGCCAAAAACAAAGAAGAGCCTAAGAGTGATTCTGCCAATGTGACAACTGGTCAGTTATTCTTGCTCAGTGAACATTGTTCAGCTTATGCAGTTAGTGAAGGAAAAGAAGGTTGGTATGTTGACAGTGGTGCTTCTAAGCACATGTCCAACAGAAGGACGTGGTTCAAAACCATGGACAGTACACACCTGGATTCCAAGGTTTCTGTTGGGGATAGCCGGACATGTCCTGTGAAGGGCATAGGTAGCATTCCTTTCATTACCACGGCGGGTGAGGAGAAGGATATCTCTGGAGTACTTTATGTACCCGACCTTTGCAAGAATTTACTATCTGTAAGTCAGATGGACAAAAACAACACTTTTCCAAGATGGCAAGGTCACCGTGACATCCAAAGGGAGTGGGCAAGTGGTAGCACAGGGTGTTGAAGAGAATGGACTGTACCGTCTCAGTGCAATGTTGGTTCATGATGATCACGGAAAGTCCAAACTTTGGCATGAGCGCTTCGGTCATGTCAGCTATGGAATCTTGGCTGAAATGTCAAAGTCAAAGATGGTGGATGGACTTCCACCCATTACAGGCAAGGATGATGTCTGTAGGGCTTGTCTTGAAGGCAAGCAGCACAGGGATAAGTTCCCACAAGAAGCTTCATTTCGGGCCAGCAAACCACTTGAGTTGGTTCACGCCGACATTTGTGGTCCAATGTCTACTGCATCATGGGCAGGATCCAGGTATTCACTTCTCTTTGTGGATGATTTCAGTAGAATGACTTGGGTATATTGTTTGGCTAAAAAGTCTCAAGCTTTTGAGAAATTCAAAGACTGGAAGGCTAGAGTTGAAAAGGAGACAGGGGAAGATGTCAAGACATTTCGCACAGACAGGGGGGGAGAATTCACCTCAAGTGAGTTTAATACATTTTGTCGCAAGCATGGGATCAAGCGACAACTCACCACGGCACATACTTCTCAGCAAAACGGGGTAGCCGAGAGAAAGCATAGAATCACCACTGAGACAGGGCTTGCTATGCTCCGAGGGAGAAATCTTTCTAAAGCCTATTGGAGTGAAGCTATCAATACAGCGGTACACATTCTCAACCGGACCAAGACGAAGGCCGTCAAGGACAAGACTCCATATGAGGCATTTTATGGTAAGAAGCCCTCTATTTCTCATCCCCGCATTTTTGGTTCTAAAGCGTGGGTGCATGTGCCCAAGGAAGATAGGACCAAGCTTGATTCTCGAAGCAGACCATGTATCTTTGTTGGGTATAGTGACGAATCCAAGGCCTACCGCCTCTTCGATCCAGTAAAGAAGCAAATACTCATCAGTCGTGATGTTGTCTTCGCGGAAAAAGAACCTAAACCCCAGGAGGAGCCTCAGATTGAGGAGGAGGAGATTGTTCAACCCCCGATCCCACCCCGTCCCAGATTGACCATTCAAGAGGTTACCCAATCAAAAGCTGATATTCCACCCGATACACAGGAAGAGCAGGATGTTCCCGCAGAGGTTCCCGTTCCTTCTTCCACAGAGAAGCAGAAAAAGTTGCCCCAATGGTACCTCCGGACATTGGAAGAGTCTCGTGTCACCTCGTTACCTAAGAGTAGCAGTTCCGGATTGCGTCGGTCTCAACGTCTTCAAAAGACCCCATTCGTGAATGTTGCTTTGGTGGCTCAGATTGTTGAGCCAAGAACCTTCGCGGAGGCGAAAGACAATCCCGAATGGCAGGCTGCCATGCAGGCAGAGATGGATGCTATTCTGAAGAACCATACATGGGACTTAGTGGCCAGGCCCCTTCGACGGAAAGTCATTGGCACTAAGTGGGTATACAAACTCAAATACAAATCTGACCGCAGCTTGGATAAGTATAAAGCCAGGTTGGTTGTGAAAGGTTTTGCTCAAACTGAAGGCATGGATTTTGATGAAACTTTTGCTCCCACAGCCCACATGGTTACTATCCGGACAGTGATTGCCCTTGCTGCCCATTTCCAGTGGCCTATTTTTCAAATGGATGTGAAGTCCGCATTCCTTAATGGAACCCTGGAGGAGGAGGTATATGTGGAGCAGCCACCGGGCTTTCAAGATCCAGTGTCCCCATTAAAGGTCTGCAGGTTGAAGAAGGCGTTATACGGGCTGAAACAGGCCCCCAGAGCTTGGTACCAAAGGATTGATATATTCTTTCAGAAGATTGGGCTCAGTCGGAGTCCTTCTGAGGCAAACCTTTACTTGTTCATTGAGAACGGATTGCGATTGGTACTCATCCTCTATGTTGATGATCTTATCTTGACAGGTGATCATGTCAAGAAGATTTCACAGGTCAAGGAGCTACTCATGTCTGAGTTTGAGATGACTGACCTTGGATTATTACATTACTTCCTTGGGATTGAAGTAAAGCAGGCTAAAGACAGGATTTTCATGTCCCAGGAGAAATACTGCAGAGAAATTCTGAAGAGATTTCAGATGGAGGATTGCAGAACAGCTTTAACTCCAATGGAGGTCGGCGGGCTGAAGCTAAGTGTTCACGACACATCTCAGCTGGTTGATACTCTTTTGTATCGACGATTGGTAGGAAGTTTGCTTTACCTTACCAATACGCGCCCGGATATTTGCTATGCAGTTGGATTATTATGTCAGTTTTCTACTTCTCCCAGGAAGAATCATTGGAATGCAGGTTTACGTGTGCTGAGGTATCTGAAGGGTACTTGCACCTTTGGGATCAGCTACACCAAAGGCATTGAACTAGGCAGGTTTTGTGACAGTGATTGGGCAGGTGATGTGGACACCAGAAGGTCGACGATAGGATATTGTTTCTTACTTGCATCTGGAGCCATCTCTTGGCTAAGTAAGAAGCAACCCACAGTATCCCTTTCATCTACAGAGGCAGAGTACAGAGCCGCGTGTACAGCCGCTTGTGAGACATTGTGGTTGCGGTGGATTCTGGAGGACATGGATGTGTGTCAGGAGGATGCGACAGTGCTGATGT
Organism: Dipteris shenzhenensis; assembly: GCF_047967505.1. Taxonomy (NCBI): domain Eukaryota; kingdom Viridiplantae; phylum Streptophyta; class Polypodiopsida; order Gleicheniales; family Dipteridaceae; genus Dipteris; species Dipteris shenzhenensis. Next base: position 17,194,355 of record NC_141606.1, read on the forward strand.
GCGACAATCAGAGTTGCATAGCTATTGCAAAGAATCCAGTGTACCATGCGCGGACCAAACACATCGAAGTTCATTATCATTTTGTTCGAGAGCTCATCATCGACGACGTGATCGAGCTTATCTACTGCCCGACCGCCGACAATTTGTCCGACCTTTTCACGAAGGCACTCACTCGAGAACAGATGGAGCACCTCATCAAACGCATGGGGATTGGCCCACAGTTGTGACATTGAGGGGGGGTGTTAGAGACTCACTGTTCCCACCTGTGAGCCCCCGTTTTGTGGGGACAAGGGACAGTGAGGGTAAGATGGGATGGTAAAAGAGAGACTCAGCAAACAACAGCATTCTGGGGGGGCTCCATGCCTACCTAGAGGCAAAGGACTGGCTGCATAGGGCGCCCTTTTATAGGGCCCTGTTGCAGGACCAGTCGGTCCAAATAGGGCCACCGACCAGGGCCGACCCTGGTCGGGTCCCCACTCAGGGAACCGACCCTGCTGGTTGGTCAGACCAACAGGCCTGGGCAGTGCCTATAAAAGGCCCTCACTTCCCTTCATTTCAGCCATCCAGTGCAGGACAGAAAGCCTCTGATTTGGGCTGTGCTGTGCACTCAGACTTGGCATTTTCTGACAGAGAGAATTTCTGTAGTTTGTCTCAGCACTTGGCTGAGTTTTGTATTGCTCTCTTGGAGCCAGTTTTCTGCCTACCATCCGGTGGATGAATATATTCTCTCTCTGCCTAAGTTTTCTCTGAGTGAGTATTGTATCTGTGATCAGTTATCTGAGTTGAGTGTTGCTAGAGTGGGAGAGGTCTTGGCTGGAGGTTAGAGTGATTCTTTCCTTCTGTTTTCTAACACTGATAGCTTTGGGTTCACCTCCAATTCAATTTAGTGAGCATCCTCCTCTACTGCAGTTCTGCTCATCTCCCTCATTATATAATATAAATCTCTCTCTCTGTCTGTCTCTCTGTCTTTGTCTCTATCTCTGTCTCTGTCTCTGTCTCTGTCTCTGTCTCTGTCTCTCTCTCTCTGTGTCTCTCAAAAGAAAAAAAATTTAAATAAAATGTATAGATATATAATTGAAACTGAGAATGAAATGAATAAATAAATATCTTATATGATGTAAAATCAATCTCTCTCTCTCTCTCTCTCTAAAATAACACACACACATGCACAATATACATATATATGTATATACATATATATACAAATATATACATATATACATATATATATATATACATATATGTATATGTATATGTATATGTATATATGCATATGTATATGTATATGTATATGTACCTCATATGTATAGGTATATATATATGTATGTATATGTATATGTATATGTATACATACACTGACCTAACCAAGGGTCAAGTTGACCTAACCTAGGTTACAGGTCAACCCTGATGATGTGGCCCTACTGACTTGGCAATGATGACATGGCACGATGCCATGTGTCGGTATTGACGTGTCAATGGTGTGACGTGGCCTGGGTCCCAGGGATGCTGATGTGGTAAAATAGGGTGCCATGTGGCACTATTTTGACCAAGCCTAGCGGTGTGTGGTTGAGGTGGTCTCCTGGGGTGATGTGGCAGAGTTATCTGCCACGTGTCTACTTGCAAGTTGTTGGAATCTTCAAGATTTGACAGAATCCTTGAAGATTTCGTCTTCATAGTTGAATCGTGGGGCATTAGTCATTTGCTACTATGAAGGAGCTTGGGCGTCGCTTTGGCCTGTCGACTTTGAGCTCATTCATGGCTGGCGTTCATGGAAGCTTAGAAGGAGCTTGTGCAGGCCTTCGGTTTTGCTAAAGCCGTTATTGGTGGAAGGACCACACTAAGTCGAGGGAGGTGGCTACGTGGAGGCACAGTTGTGGAGCAGTTGGCATTTGCAAGATGCCTGTTATTGGTGCTGTAGACCGGAGGCTATGGAGAGACTGGCCTTAGGAGATGTGATTGCGCTGCAGGGAGTCCGATGGAGGGCGTTGTTTGCTGTGTCGTGGTCGACTTGCTAGGTCCGTCGGCCCTTGTTGAAGGAGCCTAACTGTGGCGTAGTGATCGTGAAGAGCCCATTTGGGTTGGTAGAATGTTGGCTAGGCCATGTTGATTGCAGGGTCGTGGCTTAGAGTAGCTTTGTGGAAGAGCGCATGCGGTCGAGTTGCTTCTTCGAGCATTGCTGGCTGAAGCGTTGTGTGTCCCGTGGGTGTTGGAGCCGAATGAGTTGTTGGAAGCCATATCTGGAAGCCACCTTGAGGTCACCCTTGAGTAGATGGTCACTACAGATGGTCGTGACTATCGGATAGCTGCCCATGTCCGCGTCTATGGCTCACGTAATGAAGGTCCTATGTGCATGCATACGAGCCCTTCACAGTGGTGGAAGAGCCGTTTGTAGGCTTTGGCTTTGCGAAAGGACTCGTTGAAGCTGTGCATGGAGCTACGGCAACTTCTGGATATACTTGCAGAGATAACGCCTCATTGATAGTTGCATGCAGCTAGAAGAGCGGCTGGAGGTTGGAGGCTGTAGTCAGAGTAGTCGGGCTTTGCTTTGGAGCAAAGGAGACGTTTGATGAAGGCACGGTGCTTCATTGCAGTAGTGCTTGGCTACAAGGTTGCTTGTAGCTTCTGTCACTTCATGTTGAACTCCCATGTTGAGCTGCTTGTTGTAGATAGCAAGGTCTCTGGGTGAGGCTGCTATTAGCTACTTGATATCTATGTCTCTATCTCTTTCAAAGGTTCAAAAAAGAACGTCACTCTCTCTGCTCTCAATGAGAGAAGTGAATGGAAATCTTTCAATGACTGAATGAAAGGTTCACTCAATAGTCTCTCTCTCTCTCTCAATAGGTGGAAGAAGTATAGATCTCTCTCACATACAAGAAGCTCTCAAACTCTCTTGCTTTCAATCGAAGAACTCTCTCTCACATAGAGATGAACGGAATGGACGAAAATTCTCTATCAAAGAATGGATGAAGATCTCTCATTGGAAGTGGACTCTCACGGAGAACACTCAAGAGAACTCTCAATCTCTTAGTTACTCTCACTCTCTCAAGAATCACAATGCCTCAGCGAAAGGCAAGGGAGCTCTGATACCATGACAAAATATGAAGAGGGGAGAGGAGAAGAGTAGAGATGAGGAGAGAGGGCACTGCTATAGAGCACACCACAAATGACTAACTGTACAAAAGATTTTGTTAAAAATGTAGAATACATACAAACCCATTTAGGGTTAGGGTTAGGTTTAGGGCATCTAACCCTTTCCTTTATAGCACTCTATATGTGTTAGTGCTATGCACATGTATTCACATGATGTTGAGTGTGGTCTCTCAATAGAGGGAGGAGATTCGAGTCTCTATCTAGGATTCTGACCTTATTCTGCTGATTTTAGAAAGACCAAAGTTACTGAAGCTCATTCGATAACAAGATTTGGGAGTTGAGAGAGAGAGAGAGAGAGAGAGAGATTATAAGATATTTTAATATTTAGTGTTTTATGTGCGTGTATGTGTGTGTCTTGGTATGTATGTATATGTTTTTCACAAATTTTCTCAAACTTCCTCAAAGTTTGAGATTCATAAATGAAACCTTAAATTTTATTAAAAGTAATCTATGATCGCAACTTTGAGACCTAGCTTAGTGGGGCTCTAGCCTGTCGTAGACGAGTCAGGTTACTCGTAGGAGATAATGCACATGTCTCTACACAACATACAATAGTTATTCTTTGAGATAATAAAAGTCTTAATCCACTAAGTAATGCAATCCATATTGGTGTATTCAAGAAAATAAAACAAACGCCTTCATCTAAAAGATATCATGGACATATTAACATAGAAAGATTGCTTCAATCCCTCATCAAATATAGAGAACAAGGAGGCAATTGCAATGATGTGCCAAATAGGAACTCCAACATTCTTCGTCACATTCTCATATGTCAAGCATATGTAATATGTTGTCTATCCACAATGTGTGAGGCGAAATCTAACAACAAGTACTTGCTATTGCTATGTTCATAAGCTTTAGCAAATCTAGTTTGTACTCCTTAATGATCATTTTGTACTCCTTAATGATCGTACTATTCTACACTAAACATGACTATATCTTGTGACATAAATTTGAAACCATGGTAGCCAACACGAATATGGTATTCTTGGCTAGAATTCACAAATATGCAATCACCTTCCCATTGAGAGCATCATAACTTTTGTTGATGAACACATAACATGTGATAAGTACTTTGTTAATGACAATATGAAAGGAATAAAAACAGACAATCACACATCAAGATACACCAAAAGTATACAAAATTTAGCATTTTTGGTAAACTTAAGCTCCCTCACCAAGTATAATTTCACATAAACTACTAGAAGAAAGATAAGAGAGACATACAAACGAATAAACAAAACGATTGTGAACACATGAATAATGTAACATCAAACACATGCATGCAATGGTTGAAGAAGGACCACTGTATCCTCTTAGTCTTTTTTTTTTTTGGGGGGGGGGGGTGCTGGACTTGGGCAAATTTGGGTCCCACTCATAAGGGATTAAAGGCAATAGGATATATTATTCTATTCAATCTTCATTTTTAAGGGCACTATTCGCCTAGAGTTACTTTGCCATATCCACATGCGTAATGTGTCTTCATGAGCCCCTAATAATATGTATTAGGAATGTCCCCTAGCGCACCTAATCACTATCGTGTTGATTTAGAGTATAGACTAACGGTGTTTACACACCGGTTGCGGTGCATGGGAGGAGGTGGATGCCACACTACAAATACCATTGGATGTGCAAAAGAAAGGTGGACAAAATCTTGGGTTCCCCGTCCATAACTCTTGAACCATGAGCAAATTCAACCAATAATCTATTGACAGATGTAAGCCCTGTTCCCATGCTCGTCCCCTTGGTGTGGAAGGCACACCGCCCATCCCACAAGTGGATGGGCAGGCATGAGGGCCCTCTCTAACCACCCTAATAAGATGAAATTTCAACCAAGGGTAGGTACAGACCGCCCATTGCTCGCTGAAGCTAGAAAAGGGATGGGCGGTATGTCTTTACATACCGTGTGGACATTCTAGGGGAAAAAAAGGGATGCATTGTTTGCACAAGCTAAGAAATGCCTAGCAGTTTCTTGGACATGGGCGAGGGCCTTTTTTGATGGAATGTGTAATTTTTTGACGTGTTATAGCCACGCAAGGGGAGTCCCCTAGCTTTTCATACTTAGGTGGTTGGTATGTAACTTGTCTAAGGGTAGTTAATGATTGCCCAATTGAGAAAATGCATGGGGAGGGCCTGGTTACACACTGAATGGACGAGCTAAGTAAGGTGCATTTGCCTACATGGTTTAGGCAAAAAGGGATGCGGATTGGATGGTGTGGGTTTAATTCCTCATATCTGACGCTGAGCGGGCCTTGGGTAGGGGATAATGGTTGCCATGATGATGGGCGTCCCTCATTTTGCGTGGCCAAACTCCTAGCTGTTGGACGCCACGTAGGGACCATCCCTCATTTTGGCGATTAAACACCTGGACGCCGTGTAGAGTGTTGCCCCTTCCAAGCACTGGGCGGGTGGCGGTGTGTAATAAGGAAGGGTTCACACCACCTCGGTGGACATGGGCGAAGAAAATGGAGAGGAGGTGGTCGCCGGGGTATGGTGGTTCACACCAGCTGGTGGACACAAATTAAATTAGAGCTGCACATTGAATGCAACAAAGATGATTGGATTAGTGGTGGAGATGAGGAGTGGTAGGGGTTCAAATCCCACTTCGCGGAGTTCCTACCTCTTTCTTTTGCTCGCTCAAGTAGTTGAGCGACCATCAAGGGCCGCCCATCTATATTCTTTCTCCATGTTCAGGCCGGGCTTATCGATTGGACCACGTCAAACTAGGAACTTGCCCGCCGGGGTGTGGTGTGAACCCACCCTGGGACGCGAGAGAATCATGGACTCACAAGAGTGGCCAGGGAGATAATAGATGCATTCAAAACACACACACACACTCTCTCTCTCTTTCAAATGCTTTTCTCTGTGAACGAAGTTTGAATCTGTTTATTATAAGATGATGATAGGGGGAGATGGGAGAATTCCTAGCAGTTGAGAACATACCAAGGATATGAAGTTCTTTATCCAACAAATTAGAAACGGATTGCTTCATCATAAGAAATCTTGAAGGCGAAGCTTATCGACACATGTCCATTGATTCTGCGGAAGTACCCATTCATCTCAGCCAGCGGAAGCTTTGAGAGCAGAGAGCTTGGCGATGGCGAGCAGCAGGAGACGGGCCGAAGTGAGCACCACCCAAGACGGCGAGGACGACAATTTTCAAACTCCTTACGCTTTTGATAACGACAGAGCCGCAAGAGCAACAGCAGCAGCAGCAGCAAGAGCAACAGCGGCCGCAGGGCACGCAGCAGAGCCTCGCGGAGGCTCTGGCGATGGCGAGCAGGAGCCGGACGACGAGGAGCAAGAGGAGGAAGAGGAGAAGTACCTCGTAGGTTTCGTGGAGGTGAACATCGTCGGGCTTCAGTACTACGATGGCACCGTGAACAACCGGGAGATGGTGCGCCTCATCCGAGAGCCGCACAACGCCTTCGACAGGAACGCCATTCGCGTGGAGAACATCCTCGGACAGCAAGTCGGGCATGTGGAGCGAATCAAAGCTTGCTATCTCGCCCCCCTGGTGGACGAAGGCTCCGTCACCGTGGAGGGAATCGTGCCTCGCGGTAGCCGGAATGTGTACAAGATGCCTTGCCAGGTCTATGTTTTCAGCAAGCTTGCTTCCATGGCGAGCGTCCTCAACCGACTCGCACGCAGCGGCCTTTACGTTGTCACCCCAGACGATGCAGAGTTCGAGGAGAACGCTGCCATGGCTCCCATCCAACCCAAGACTGTCCGCGAGCGCGAGAGGAGCGTCGATGAGGTCTTCGATTCGCTCCTTTCCATTTGCGGGAAGATGTACGCCATGGACCCTTCTCCGCTCATCACAACGCCATTGTATCCTCATCAAAGAGAAGCACTGGCGTGGCTGGTGCAGAGGGAGAATTCGTCGGAGTTGCCACCTTTCTGGCAAGAGCATTCGCCTGCAAGAGGTGGCAGTGCCTCCTTCGTGAACACCCTCACTAACTTTATGACTAACCAACGGCCCGAGCCTTTTCGAGGTGGGATTCTAGCAGATGAGATGGGCTTAGGGAAGACGCTGACGCTGCTCTCCTTGATCGCGACCAATAGGCCTGGGTCTTTGCTTCCTGCGTTGGAGGAGACAGTTGTTGGGTCGAATTCGGAGTCTTCTTCCACACGACCGCTCAAGAGGCAGAAGACAGATTCAGGGTCTCAGCATCATATGTCTCTTGCTGACCCAAATAGTTCCCGATCAACACTTGTAGTTTGCCCCTTATCAGTGATGTCCATCTGGATTAGCCAACTCGAAGAGCACACAACTTTGGGAAGTCTCAAGGTGCACCTTTATCATGGCCCGGAGCGGACCAAAAAGGCTTCTGTTTTGAGCAGTTTCGACATTGTCTTAACAACGTATAACATCCTCGCAGGCGAAGGAGATAATCCCCGATCGCCCCTTCAGAAAGTTAAGTGGCTACGAGTTGTCTTGGATGAGGCCCATCTCGTGAAAAACCCAAATGCCAGGCAGACTAAAGCAGCAGTTTCCTTGAAGGCAGAGAGGAGATGGGCAGTTACTGGTACACCAATTCAGAATGGTGCCAAAGATCTTTGCAGTCTAATGATGTTTCTCAAACTGCAGCCATTGGACGAGAAGTCTTTCTGGAACAGGACTATCCAGCGCCCTTTGTTGACTGGGGATCCTTCCGGGTTCTCTCGATTGCAGGTAAATTAACGGTGAAACGACAGCGGCATTTTTTTTTGGGAGCGAAACTAAAAAAAGGTTTTTTCTTGTAATAAATGTATACATCAAATGGTCTTACTGCTTCGTGGAACCAACATTCTGCCGTGTGCAACTATTCATTATTCCAAGGTCTCGTTCCATGCTTTCTCTATTCTTGATGCAAATACGCATGAAAATGCGAGAATGCATTTGCTAAGTAGAAGTTTTGCTACAGGCGTTGTTGATGGCGATTGCACTTAGGAGGACCAAAGACATGAAGGTCAATGATAAGAGGCTGGTCGATCTGCCCCGAAAAACTGTGACTGTTTATGATGTGGAACTTAGTCAAGAAGATAGACGATTGTACGACAAAGTTGAGTGGGAAGGGAAAAAGTTGGTGGGTCAGTATGTTGCATCTGGAACAGTTCTTCAAAATTACACCACAATTCTACAGATTATCATGCGTCTTCGACAGATATGTGATCATTCCAGTCTTTGTCCTTTGAATGAAGGCTTGTTGGATGCAGTTCCGAGTACTAAAGGTAACTTCTAGAGGCCCAATCTCGGATCCCCAAAAAACCAGTGAGGCTTGAAGGGACTTGGCGTTGTAAATACAGCTCAGCATTAAGGAATTCCTAGTATCATATCAATATTCTAAAAACATTGACCTGCAAGTCTCTCTTGAAAGCATTTTTCTTTTGGGCTGTGCTGGAAAATGTTGCCTGTTGAGTATTAGTAAACGTCTCAGCTATGCGCTTAGAGCTTTGCAGGCTCTCATGAATAGAAGAAGAGCGCTTGCATATGGGACAGCGTTTTGGCAAACAAAGGAGCACTGAAGAGAGATGCCCGGATGCAAGGTGGTCTCCAGGACAGTAATATTGTACATGTAACAATATGCAGGGCCTGTAAGCCAGCTCTCGGCCCTTTAAGTAGGGCACTAGCAACATGTAGGCCTCTCAATTGTATATGTGGCAGATAGAAGAGCTAAAACTCATTACGGATCTTGGCCATAGGCATGGCAAGGCTGGCAAGCTAGTGTGATGCCTAGGTGCATCCATGGCCCGGGTCTGATCTTTGTCTTGTGACGTCTATATTCTGTCGTAATCATGAATCAATAGAGGAACCTATGCCTTGGGTTCTCACTAGGATCATGTCTTAGTCATTCCTTGAGGATGCTCATATTTGAAAGCCACCTTTTTCTGCTGTGGCACATCATCTGATCATTAATGTACTGATTAGAGTCATCACTATCAGTATTATGATTATTCTCCGAGTGGTTGAAACCTTATTGCATATTGACGGTCTTTCTCCATCTCAAGGCTTGCATTACAGCATGGCAGCCTCATTTGCTTACTGAATCTGCTTAAGAAATTTGAATCGGATTTTGTTATGTAACTAGATGCTAATTTCCTCGGTTTAGTAGACTTAATCCAGGGGCTCTGGGATTAAGAAAAGCAGGCTAACGTGGCTCTAAAGAACTTATGCAATAGCAAAGGGCCAGTTGGCTAATGTAGCCAGGGACGCTTTCCATAAAGCGGGATGCTCTTCGATATAAGAGTGGCCAAGGCTATTGTAAATTCATTCAGTGTGCACACACAACTGGATGGTCTGGTCTGGATCATGAGCCTTATATAGATCAGCCCATTGTAACAAAGGGGGTTGTTAGTGGATGTTTTTAAAAGTTGGCTTTGTACATTGTACTTTAGGCTGCTAGAGTGTTGCCACGTGGTAGTCTTAATGTATTACCCCATATTACAAGAATCTGAAATTTAGAAGTTTGAAGTACTTTAAACTTAGCACACAAGTTGAAACTTGAAACTTGAAACTTGAAAGCATCCAATGTCCAGACTCCATAGATGATCATGATTCATGATCCACAAATTTCATGATCATGACTCATGAGTCATGCAAGACTCAAAATAAAAGCACCCATGGATGATATAAAAAAAAGCAGCTGCCACCTGGCACCAAGGTCCAAAGTATACTCAGTAGTAAGTAATGTATCTACTATCATAAAAAAAGAAATAACATAGTCTAGGAATCAAGATGCATCATGCTGCAGCCTGCAGAGTAGTGATGTGCCTTGGTCCTTGTCACTTGACTACGACTGTACAGACTACAGTGCTAGCCTACTCCTAGTCATGACACTTCAGATGCATCATGCATGCAGCTTGAGAAGTGTTGGGAATCATTTGGAGTGATTTTGAAGTAGTTTTGGTGTCTTTTAGTGTTCAAAGTTTGTAGAAAAGTAGTTTAGGTGATTGCGAAGGTGTGTGATAGAAAATCTCAACAAAAACACAAAGAAATGATTATAGGAGTGTAGTTACTCGTTGCAATACTTCTATCTCTCCTCCAAAGCAAGATGGGAGCAACAGGGAGACAAGATGATATGTCAATTCTTTGAGACGACGGGCCCTAGGTCAACAAGGTCTCAGCTCCCTCCAACGGTTAAGAGACAAGGGAGGATAGATGCACTTGAGCTTGAGCGGAGTGGCTTGAAGTCAGCACAGTCCAACCTTAAGGACCTCAAGAAGCTTTGGAGAAGGTTGCATGCGTGATGCATCTGAAGTGTCATGACTTAGGAGTAGGCTAGCACTATAGTCTGTACAGTTGTAGTCAAGTGACAAGGACCAAGGCACATCTCTATTGATCATCTGCATCATCCATGGACTCCTCGTCATCGTCATCCTCTGCCTCCTCAGATGAGCTTGAGGCATCTGTGTCATTGTCTAAAGAAGAATCATCAACATCAGGATCAGGACCATCAGTTGCAACTGAAGTACTAGCACCATCTCCAGATGGTTGAGTGTATGATCGTGTGTGGTGTGCTGGTGCTAACAGCTCTTCATACAACATGGTGTATATGTCCAGCTCCTCCCGTGGGATATCTGGTATGGCCTTCATCTTCTCCACGTCCACCTTGTCTACATTCACTTGGCGAGGTTCGGTTGAACCTCGCCAAGTGAATGTAGACAAGGTGGACGTGGAGAAGATGAGCTTGAGGCATCTGTGTCACTGTCTGAAGAAGAATCATCAACATCAGGATCAGGACCATCGGGTGCAACTGAAGTACTAGCACCATCTCCAGATGGTTGAGTGTATGATCGTGTGTGGTGTGCTGGTGCTGACAGCTCCTCATACAATATGGTGTATATGTCCAGCTCCTCCCGTGGGATATCTGGTATGGCCTTCATCTTCTCCACGTCCACCTTGTCTACATTCACTTGGCAAGTTTCCGAGCAGCTGGCGGCGAACTCAAGGAGACGGAGGTTGCAATGACAAAACACCAACCGCTCCAATTGAGCCGTGCTCAATCTGTTCCTCTTCTTTGTGTGAGAGAGGGCCCAAGTGCTCCAGTTCCTCTCACAAGGACCGGAATTGCAGTCCTGTGAGAGAACACGTATAGCAAGGCGTTTCTGCCATAAGCCAATTAAGCAGAGATAAGTATCAGGAACTTGATAACTTTAAACATATTTGTAGTAGATAAAACTTCAAATTACTTAATGACTAAGCTCTAACTAGTGGCGTTGTAACTTGTCTCTTACCAAAGTAGGAGTATAGTTGCCATATCTCTCCCACCAGGAGACGGGTTGCAACTATGTCTCTCGGAGCCTAGCCGTAGGTCGACCAAAGGAGAGGCTGAGTTCATCCTCCATTCTTCGTTGCATCTCCAAGTCACCACTCGTCCAATTTTGTAGATACTGTTGCATCCCCTCCTCCAACTCGTCATTCTCATATTGCTCTTGATTGCGCCAGAGGGGATGCAATACATGTGCCACCGCATGGATTGGGGGGTGGAACCAATTCCACCGCTTATTCCATATAGCACGGATGGACTCAACCCTAAGTCATGCCACAAGAAATTGGAATGCATTATGCATGCAAAATTCATAGACTATAGATAATAGTACATACATAATATATATCTGAAAATTCTAGGCTTCATGATAACAAATTGCAATTTAGTAACTGCAATAATTATACATATTACAAAAGTAAAAAGTCTTACTTATCAGGCGATAGGGAAGTGTTTCTGTTGAGGGCCTCTCCAATCTTGTCCATAAACTCGTACAAGAGCCCTAATGTGCTTCCCTCCATGTCCGTGATGCGAAGCACCGTGTACATAGTATTAATCGATTTGATTAATGCCTCCACCTGATTCCACCAAGACTCATCCATGATCATGCGAAAAAATTTGATAGACTTTGCTTGGCCTCTATCATCCCAATCTCCCCACTCTCGAGACACAACCGTGCGCAACAAGCCCTGGCGCACTTGCACAAGCCTCTCCACCATTATGAACATGTAAGCAAACCTTGTGGCTGGAGGTTTCAATAGCTCAAGGTCATGTAAGCCCGATAGATGCTGAGGACTTTGGGTCTCTTCGTGACAAACTTCACGATAGTGCGGGCTGTGGAGAAGATGGCATCAATCCAAGGTATCTTCCCTAGGTCCTCGATCAAAAGATCAAGGCAATGTGAGGCATAGGGTGTCCACACAATCTTAGGGAACTCATCTTCTAACATGGCACCGATTGACACACAATTGCTGCCATTATCTGTCACCATCTGCACCACATGCTCAACACCTATCTCCATAATGGCTGCCCGTAAATGCTCCCAAATATACAACCCTGTAATCACTGTACCTATTGTGGAAGCATCTATGGCTCTCAAGAACATGGTTCCCTTGCAAGAAGACACTAAAATATTGTACACATTCCTCCTACGTGCATGTGACCATCCATCGCATAAGAGTGTGCATACATATTTTTTCCAAGTCTCTTTCAAGGGCTTCATTTGGTCTTCCACACATTCCCTCTCTCTTCTTAGCTCTCTTGTCCGCAAGGCCTTATATGTAGGCCCTTCCCATTCATACCCAATGCGGCTTATGGCTCTCATGGCCTTCCTCCATCGTGTAGTCTTCGCCACATGAAAGGGTATTGCACACTGTATGAAGAGCTTTGTGAGCTCACTAGTGGCCTCCTTCACTGCTTGTTTTTGCAAGCGTGCTTGAATGCTAGACTTTTGCAATGAACCTCTTTTTCCCGCACTAGCATCCACTCTAATTGATCCATGTGGCAAGGGTGTTCTTGTAGCACTAGGACCTGCGCTCGATGTAGTTGATGCCCCTCTACTTCTCTTTGCAGAACCCAATGTGCCGGCATCATCCAATGGCTAAGTGTCAGCAGCCTCTTCTTCATCTTGCAGCCCTTGCCCTCCACTTTTTGCAGCCAAGGCTGCCATACGCACACGCTTCCATTCTGTTAGGCCACCTTTCACTGGAGTAGGCACGAACTCACAAGGTCCTACATCCTTGCTGGGAACACCTGCTAGATGGTCTTTCACCCGTGCAACAGACCCCGTTTTGCTTATGTCGCAATAGTTGCATCTCCACTTCTTGGAGCCACCGCCTCCTTTATAACTATCCAGGAGGGAGACATGGACCCAATAAGCATCTCTCGGCATTGAGGAGGATGGAGAGGTCACAAGTGAGAAAGGATGGAGAGGTAGAAGGAGGATGGTGAGCTCAGAGGTAAAAGAGGATGGAGAGGTGGAAGGAGCGTGGAGGATCTGAGGTAGAAGTGAAGGAGGATGGAGAGGAGGAGGATGGAGAGGTTACAGGTAAGATTAAAGAGAGGATGGAGAGAAGAAGGATGGAGGGATGGAGAGTAGGCTGCCAAGCTGTAGCTTGCTGGATGGAGAAGATGGAGAGAAGGATGAAGAGGATGGAGAGAGAAGGATGGAGGTCCAAGGAAAACGGGATGGAGAGTCCAAGAGCAAAGGATGGAGGGATGGAGAGAGCTTAGAGAAGGTGGAGAGAGCAGCAAGGATGCACAGGAGGAGTGCAATGGGCGGGAGGCGGCGAAAAAAGGAGCCAGGCGGCGAAATCGCGATTTTGGGGGTCTAGGGCAAAAACAGGTTTTACGAAACGCCGTTTCCGTTTCGCCATTGCCGTTTCCTGCCACGAAATGGCCGTTTCGTGCAACTATGCTCGGGGGTGATCCTGCACCATGTGTCCCTGCGGTTGTATACTGACAAGTGATAAACTTGCTAGTTAGCATGGAGATCCTAGAACCCCCAGGTTAGTGGTGACTACCTTGTAGGGGCTGTTTCATTTGGTATCAGAGCTGTCTCTATCAGTTTCACTTGTTTTCTTGATTCCTACAATTGAGTGCTGTTGAGTGCTGAGAATTTGTGGATGCGTGAATACAGCTTGTGTTGCATTGAAATTTGGTAGTAGTAGTTGTAATCGAACGTGTTTCCTAGGGATTGTTTCAGGTGGCTGGTATAGTTTTGGTGATTGCATGTTGGAAGTTTTTGCTAGGGTAGACAATAAGTAGAGGTTGGAGTAAAGAAAAATTCGAGACCTTGGAAAGATTCGCAGCTGATGTAGCTGTGAAGAAGTCGCTTCATGCAAGCTGGAATTCACTTCATACAAGCCTGAATTCGTATGTAATTCTACTGTTGCTGGTAATATGTAGAAGTTGGCGACAGTTCGTTGGGAAAGGAATCAGTTCGCAGGAATTGGTAGAACTGATTTAGCTGGAGGCGATTGTCAAAAACAAAAATCTGCATGCAGACTAGGGGCTGATTTTACCTGCTTGCAGCAGATGGACCAGTGTGGAACAGTCACGAAACTGTTTTAGGGCTGTGCGGTGGAGGAACATGGAGCGATTTGAGTTTGTGTGCAGTATGGTGCAGCTGTGCGCAGGTCTCCTAGGGCTGAGTATGGCCTCGTTGGAAGTGAAACATCGAAGAACTAGTGACTTGCAGAGTCAATGGGTAAAGAGAGGTTGCATTTGTGACGTGTTTACTTTTATAAGCTGCAGGCCTTTGAAAGTTATGGGTGCATGCATGTTTACTTGCTATGGAAGCTATTGTGGGAGTGCTAGGTGAGTTGTAAAGTGACACGTTGCTACATGTGCGTGCATGTAGGAGTGTTAGTATGCAAGCACATATGCAAGTGCCATGTGGGTGCATGCATGCTAAAAGTACGTCCACTAGAACTAAAGGTAAAGTTCTTTTTCACCTTTAGTAAACTGCCATTTAAAGTTCTAAAGGACCTTTCTTAAAGCACTTTGTGGGGAGACTAAGCCTTGTGGAGTGCTCCAAAAGGCAAGAAAGACTTGTGGCTTGCATCCAGCCAGTATACATTGAAAGACGGATTTCTCGAGAAAGATGATCATCTTTGTGTGACCCAAGACTTGCAAGCCAAAGTTTTGGAAGAATGTCAGGCTCCTCCTTATGCAGGGCATCGAGGGTCTACTACACAGGCCATTGAGAGATATTCTTTTGGCTAGGGATGCGGAAAGACATTCACAAGTTTGTAACTGAATGTCTTACGTTCCAAAAGGTAAAGTATGATGGGCACAAGACCCCAGGACTTCTCATGCCGCTGCCCATACCGCAGGGACCATGGGAAAGCATCGCCATGGATTTCATCTTTGATCTTCCTAGATCCAGATATGGGAATGATGGGATATGGACCGTCATCGACATGTGCAGCAAGGAGGCCCATTTCATTCTAGTAAGAAAAACTATTAAGGTAGATGACATGGCCCGATTGTTTTTGGCACAGATCTTCAAGCACCATGGGATGCCTAAGTTGATTGTTAGTGATTGAGACCCCAGGATGACTAGTTTATTCTGGAGAGCATTATTTGATAATATGGGGATGAAGCTAGGCTTTTCATCTTCTTTTCATCCTCAGTTAGACAAACACAGTGAGAATGACAATTCTACGGTATTGGATTTTCTCAAGTGTTATGCATCTGATTAGAAGGTCGAATGGGAAAAGTATCTTCCTCTTGTGGAATTTGCATACAATAACACTGTTTATAGCTCCACAGGAAAAGCTCCATTTGAATTTATTTATGGAAAGGTGATTCTACCACCTATCCTCAGAACAAAGGACGAGATATTTGCAGCAGACCAATATGTTCGAGACTTAGATATAGCTTTCTCTCAAGTATGCACAGCAATTGAAAGATCTCAACAAAAGCAAAAGAAGGCAGACAAGCACCGGAGGGAGATGAATCTCCAAGGACACTAGGTCTTACTAAGTTTGAAAAAGCACGACTCAAAAAGATGAAAGGAAAAGAGAGAGTATACCCAGAGTTGTCTCCTAGGTATTATGGACCTTTCAGAGTGAGTGAGGTCATAAATGAAGTTGCTTTTCGACTAGAGCTGCCCGAGACTTGGAAGATTCACAATGCTTTTCATGTGAGTCTTCTAAAGAAGTTTCAAGGACCAAAATCCACAGAACCAGTTCAAGAAGAGCGACCTGAGGTGGAAGAGATGAAGGAGGTCCTCCAACTAGAACAAATTGTATATCATACAGAGAAGAAAGGACCCAGAGGCAACGTTATCCGTAGATACCTTGCCAAGTTTAAGAATTATTCGGCACTTGATGCCAAGTGTCTCAGAGTATCCTCAAGTTTTACAGTTGTATGAAGAAGGTTTTTAGTTGAGGACAACTGTTCAGAAGCCGAGGGGATGTGACCATTTGGGACTTCTCCTAAGAAAATAAAGAGTAATCTTTATTAGAATTGACTTCAGTCAAAGAATGGTGAAGTCGGTTAACCAGGAATAAGTTTTATTGTTTTACTTTTGCCCTGCATTGGTAAAAAGAGAACTGTGGGGATGCCCACAAGAGACTAGAAATAGTCCAAGAACTAGGAATGCATGCATTTTGCTAACCTCTAATGGGTTAAAGGAGGGGAGAGACCTTGGTGGAGAGGGAGAGGGGGTTTTATATGCAGGTTTGGAGGAGAGGAGGCCTGCAAACGGGCGGAAACATGCAAAAAGCGGCTCTCCAACGAGCATATTTTGAATTTGCAATGGCTATATTCCGCGCCAAACGTCACATATCTTTTTGAAGCTTCGAGAGCACTCCATTTAGAACCGTCTACTTTTTCGAAAGGGCAAGGCTTTGTACACAGGGTGAGGTACGAGGTGTCGTATCTTGTTTGAATGCCATGACAATACTAGTGCTGGACAATTGGCTATACAAAGGACTTTGGATCTAGTCAAAAGAGACTTCTTTTGGACTAAGCTTAAGGTTAATGTGAAACTATATGTTCAAAATTGTCAACAATGCCAATTCAATAAAGTTGAGCACTTGAGATGACGTGGATTGTTGCATCTTTTGAAAATACCTGAGAATAAATGGCAAGTATTTCCATGAGGCTTACGATAGACCTTTCGTGGGCAGTATGAAAGAGAGACTGTTACAACTAAGCTTGCTCAATTGTTTGTTGAGAAGCTGTATGTCTTATAAGTTTATTGGGCATTTTTGGCAGTCTGTGTTCAAAAATTAGACACTTAGCTCAACATGAGTTGGGCTGATCATCTAGAGTTGAATAGACAAATTGAGTAGGTGAATTTGAATTTGGAAGACATGCTGAGAGCTTATGTCTCCTTAAGGCACTCTGATTGGGAAGATTACTTTTCTTTGCGTGAGTTTTCTTACAATAGTGCTAAGCATTCAACAATCCGTTCATGCTTATGTATGGATACAAGCCTAGAGCCCCTTGGGTAGTTGGCTTTTAAAACGTCTTAGGCGAGCTCTCTTGCTAATTGGTTGCAACGGCAACAAGATATGTTGCAGATGGCAAGGAAAAGCAAAAAAAGTGTTCAAGATAGAGCACAATTTTATGCTAATCAAAAGCGGTAACCTTGAGTTTTCTCAAAAGGTCTGCGGTTTACTTGGGAATCCCAAAAGATTATCAGATAATGCACACTGGCAAAGTATACAAGGTATCTCATTGCTATTGTAGTTTGTTCTTGATTTTTAAAAAGATCAATGATGCGGTTTACAAGTTGCAATTGCTTGATGGAGTGAGTTTGGGTACATTTTGTCTTTCATGTCAGTAGATTGAAAGAGGCACTGAGTGTTGGTCTTTGAGATGAACTCATACGACTGCAAGATTCGATCACTTATATGACCCATGAATCGGAATGCCTTGTGGATTTTAACAATCGACAACTTAGGAACATGGTGTTCCAGAGATGAAGGTTAAGTGAGAGGATCCTCGAAAAAGGTTAGTACATGGAAAAGTATTGATTCTTTTCGATGCCAATCTTCAGAATTTATGTCTCATTCCTTCTCTGAATAAGTGGGCAAGAATGTTATGTTGACGTGTGGACATAACGTGGCTCGTGTTATGGAGGTCAGGTGAACCTATGGTTTATAGGCTAGGGCAAGCAATGGAAGTTGAAGAAACAAGGGAGAGAAGACAAAAACAAGCAGCTGTAATGAATTGCAGCGAAAGCCAATATAACACAACCCTAGGGCGAAGTGCCCTAATTGGACTAAGTGTCCTAAGTGGTACATGTACTAACCGTACCAATTGACCTAACTGACTGTAACTAGGCCTACAAGCCACATATCAAGGAATGAGTGTCACCTATGGATAGCCTATAGAATGGCCTACAAACCCCCCTCCATGGTATGGGATGAAGTATCATGGACACATCTCAAAATACCTAAATCTCTAATGTCATGGTTGCACATGTTTTCACAATAGATACTAAGTTTAAAGCTTGTCGAAAAGCCTCAAACTTAGGTCCAGGTAGAGTCTTCATAAAAAGATTTGCCAAGTTGTCTTCAGTGGGAACATAAGACAACTGAATATCACCTGCTGATAATCTCTCTCTGACATAGTGATAGTGAACCTCAATATGCTTTGTGTGAGCATGGAAAAATGGATTCCGCGCAACAACCAAAGCACTTTGACTATTAGTGAAGATGAGGGTAGGAGCAATCTGACATGCATGAAGATGTGCGGAGCAAACACACTCCACGGTTGTTGTAAAAGCTGCTTTGTACTCAGCTTCACAGCTAGAAGGAGCAACTATAGTCTGCTTCTTGCTAAACCAGGAGATGCATGAAGTACCAAGCATGAAACAGTTGCCTCTATGTGACACACAGTTGTCCGAACAGCCAGCCCAATCACTATCAGTGAATCCATGCATAACGAGTGAGGAATCAGCCTCATAAAGGTGGCCCAAAACCTGAGTGCCTTTGAGGTACCTGAAGACCCGTTTCACGGCCTGCCAATGGTGCGTAGAGAAGCTGTGCATAAATCTGCTCAATTGTGAGACATCATACCGAAGATCGGGTCTATTATGGCATAAATAAATTAAACAACCAACTGCCTGTTGATCGAGAGTGACATCACAAGCACCGTTGCCATCCTTAGATGAGAAGTGAAAACCAGGCTCTAATGGTGTGGATATTGCCTTGCAATCCTTAAACTGAAAACGCTGCAAAAGCTGTCCAATATTTTGGGATTGTGACATCAAAGTGTCCCCCTCACTGCTAGCAAATTGAATGCCCCAGATAGTAATGCAAAAGACTAAGATCAAACATAGCAAATGTCTTCTGCAAGTCAAGCTTAAAAGCTGCAATTTGCTCAGCATATGTCCCAATCACAAGCATGTCATCCACATAGAGTACTAAAATCAACAAATCTGTCCACTCTTTCGGATGTAAAGAGTAGCCTTAGTAGGGCTGTTTTGAAAGCCAAGGGTAAGCAAATGAGCATGTATCCTGGAATACCAAAACTGGGGTACCTGCTTCAATCCATAAAGGGCTTTCTTTAAGCGGTATACCTTACTTTCAGAACCTTCAAAATCAAAGCTAAGAGGTTGGGTAACATAGACCTCTTCTTGCAAATGCCCATGAAGTAAAGCTGTCTTAATATATTGATGTACCTCCCAATGAAAATGGGCAGCAAAGGCACTAACAATCGTGATAGTAGTGATCCTTGAAGTTGGGGAAAAAGTCTCCTGAAAGTCAATGCCTTGTTGCTTAGCATAGCCCTTAGGAACAAGACGGGCTTTGTAACGGCACTGAACCATCACCTTTTCGTTTAATCTTATAAATCCATTTAGTTCCAATGGCATTCTTGCTAGGAGGCAAGTCACATAACTCCCAATTGTTATTTTGATAGATAGAATCCAATTCAGCTTGCATGGCCTTCAACATTCTGAAAGGCATCCTTATGGCATAATGGCTCTTCATTGCATGCAGTAGCAACCGATGCACAAGCAATTAAATTAGCATGCTCTTTCCGGACAGCTGCTCTAGTATGGACTAGTAGAGTAGTATCCTGTTTGTTGTCTTTAATGTGTCAAGGAGCCAACATGGACCTTTTTGGGCTCTTATATTTCAGCTCTCTTGGTCAAGAGCCCTGTGCACAATATACTGATCAAGCTGAGGCATATCAGGCTGTAAAAGAAGCTGAATCTGCACATGTGGCTGGAAATGACCAACAGATGAAGGAGGAGCAACCTCAGATGTGACATCATCATGAGAATATGACGCAAACAAAGGCATCAAGCTGTCAAAGAGATTTGGTGCATCAACAATGGGCTGTTTTTGACAGTCCAACAAAGGCATAGAGGAAGATTCATCAAATACAACATTCCTACTGACAAAACACTTACCCGTGCGGGGTTGGTAGAGCGTATAGCCCTTGCTCTCTGAGCTATACCCAATAAAAATGCACCTGACAGCTTTTTCATCCAACTTTGTGCGTGTTTGAGAAGCATCCAAAAGTCCTCACGCGAGAAATTTTGGGCTTATGACCTGTCCAGCCTGATCTTCAATGCCTTGGTGGGACATTTGTTCAAAATGTAATTTGCACACATAACGGTATCCAACCACAACTTGTTAGGCAAATGCTTGCCTTTCAGCATACACCTGGCCATCTCCATGACATATCTATTCTTTCTCTTAGCCACGGGATTTTGTTGAGGAGTGTAAGGCACAGTGCATTGATGATGTATGCCACGTGAGGCCAAAAGAACAACAAATTCCTTTGACATATATTCAGCCCTCTGTCTATATTAATATGTGGGAAATTTTCAGCCTGCTTTCATTCTCAACCAAGGCAATAAAATGCCTGAAGCATGCCAAAACTTCAGATTTAGATTTTAAAGAAAAAATCCAAGTACACCGGGTGAAGTCATCAATGAGGATGCGTCAATTTTACGAGCAAAAACCTATGAGCAAGTTTATACGAGCGTGTTTTTCAAGAGATTTTAAAAATAGTATTTGTTTAGGAAACATGGTTTTTACACTTTTATTTTCATTAGAACTAGATCCCTTTATCATAAAAATATACAAACTAGTCACTCATTCATTTTTACATAACATAAATCTTCTTATTCATAGACATCCCTTTGTACCCTTGTTATTACCTTAAAAAAGTATTGAAAAATAATTCATTTAAGAAACGTCCCTCATAATCACTCTCAACATAATAATATTATACATAAATAATTACTTATTAAACACATTTATATCATATGGCAATATCTTTCAAGTGTTTTTATAGTATTAATAACAATATATTTATGGACATGTTTCTACAGAAGTTTAAATTACTGTAAATAAGTATTAACTTGGGCTTATATATCACTCTCATAAAATACATGTAATATTTAATACTATATATGCAAGGTTTTCCAAAATATAACCCCATAGATGTGCTCAAATGGGGTTTTCCGATCAATTTGAGTGGCTGAATGACTATATTTGGACATTGGATGTGAAAGTTATGTCACTTTTAAAAGTGCTGTCCAAGGTAGTTTCGCCAGCGAAACTACCTTGAAAGACCTTGTTCAAAGGGGTTTCGCTGGCGAAACTACCTTGATGGCTTGCTTCAATGAGTTTTCTTTGGAGAAACCCTTTCATGAAGATAGGGTGAGAGAGGTTTTTCATTTCACCCCCTATTAAGTAAAAAGTTGTAAGAAGGATCATAAGGGAATTTTCATAGAGAAGTCTACTCTGCATGTGGGTTTCTTCAAAAGCCATCCCATTATGTTCTCACCATTCCCAAAGATTCACATAAATATTCGTGTATAAAATAGGCATTCCTATAATACTTTTCATATTTCTAAGTGAAACTATGTTTTCTTCTGATCCATTTTTGTCATATTTTTGCATAGTTGGAAGCTTTTTTTTTCCTTCGCTCGGACGCTCGGAAGATTTCGCTCGAAAAATGCTCGTCTCCCATCAATGAATATGACAAAATAATAGAATCCCCCAAGAGTTGCAACCTGCATGGGTCCACAAACATCACCATGAACCAAATACAGGTTGCGTGAGGCACCAACTCTCCCATCCTTGGGAAACACAGAATGGTGCATCTTATCAAGCACACAAGGTTCACAAACATGCTTAAGGCATATGCATTTTTGGAAGATCAATAACCATACCATCCTTATGTAACTTCACCAAAGCCCCAAAGTTGAGGTGTCCAAACCTCTCATGCTACAAATGGGTATTTGCCATGGTAGAAAAATCAACAGAATAGGCATCTATATATGCAAGTCCAGCATCATCCAAGCATTTGTCATAGGCATCAAGCCTACATAGCCCTCTAATCAATGTCCCAGTCAAAACCATGGTAAAGGCATGTGTAGCATCATAGACGGCACACCGAACACCATTAAAGAGGTTCTGATAGCCACAAGTAGCTATGGTTGACATACATATAAGGTTCTTGCAAATTCTTGGAACATAAAGCACATTGTCTAGAGTGACGAGTGTAAGAAATCCTAGATTTACTATATTTAGAACTGTGCTAAGGAACAGAAAAGAGACTGAGATAGCAGAGAACAAGGAATATTTATATTGCTTGAATGTCCGTAGGGTGGATGTGATTGTGTCATCCATACAATTGGGCCTCTCTTATATAGAGAGTGAAGAGTCACACGTGAAAAGGTGTGTACTCCAAAAGGTATGTGCATGAAGAGGTGTGTATCCCTTGTGAAGGGTGTGACCCTTGATGAGAGGGTACATTACAATAGGAATGTCTCTTTATTAGAATGCCTCTTGTGAAGGGTTATGCCTCATTAGGAAGTGTCCCGTCGAAAGGGCAAGTGTCCCGTCGAAAGGTCATACCCTTCCACAAGTGTCCATTCATTAAACCATCCATAAATCTAGAAAGAGAAAGGAATACGTCACAAATCGTGACATCCCCTCCCACTCAAAAGAAGACCCTGGTGGAGATAATGAACTGATGTAGAAAAATATCATGGTAGATGCTGAAAATACTGATGTAAAAGATCAGGGTACTGCTGTAAGTCTTCATCAGACTGCCAAGTAGCGTTGGAGTCGTCCAGATCTCGCCAAAGAACAAGGAATTCCGTGATAAGTCGATGTCGAGTCTCTCGCTGTCGATGGTCCAGAATACGCTCAGGAATAAGGAGAACATAATCGTCTTCGATTTCTGGGACATAATCACCTGCAGGAGGAAATGCTTCATCGCTTGGAATATACGTCTTTAGCCAAGAAATATGAAATGTTGGATGGATTTTATCCCATGATGGTGGTAATTCCAATTTGTAACTTAAAGGTGAATTTTTCTTGACGATCCGGAAAGGTCCATAGTATCTTGGTCGCAACTTAGGAAACACAGACTTAATCGTCTTATAGCGATGTGGGGCTACAAATAATAGCACCATGTCACCAGTGTTAAATTCCAGGTGACGTCGATGTTTGTTGGCAGACCGTTGATACCGCTCTTGCGCTTTTCGCATATGATCCCTGACTTGCAGTAGAATGTCTTGCATTTCTTGAACCAATTGATCAGCTAGGGCCACTCGATGTTGAAGTACAAAATTTGTTGGTACAATCGGAGTGTGTCCATAAGCTGCTTGGAATGGAGTCATGCTGATGGCACTATGGAAAGAGTTATTATAAGCAAACTCAAGGAGTGGTAGATACTCTTCCCAGGCTGCGAGGCGTGACTGAACATAATGTCGAAGCATTTCTTCCAGAACTTGGTTGACTCTTTCAGTGTGGCCATCTGATTCTGGGTGGTAGGCTGAACTGAACAGTAAAGTTGTACCCAAAGATTCGAACAGTGAAATCCAAAAGTGACTGGTAAACTTAGGATCTCTGTCGGATATGATATTCTTGGGCAATCCATGGTGTCAGAAGATGTGTTGTATGAAGAGTTTGGCTATGTCCGGAGCCTGGGCACTGCTTTTGCAAGCAACAAAGTGTGCCATTTTGGACAAGCGATCAACAATTACCATAATCTGAGTGTTACCTCTGGAAGATCGTGGTAGTGTTGTAATGAAATCCATGGAAATACTTTCCCACCTTTCAGTTGGAACTGGAAGAGGCTGAAGAAGTCCTGTTGGAAGTCGTCGGCTTGCTTTCATTTGTTGACAAGATAAGCAAGATGTAACCATTTTGATGACGTCTCTTTTCATCTGAGGCCAGTAGTATGTTGCACTGAGTAACCGATAAGTCTTATTGATGCCTGGATGGGCAGCATAAGGAACTACATGATGCTCTTTTAACAAAAGACATCGAACATCCTTGTCATGTGGTACACAGACGCGATCTTGATAATACAGAAGGTCGTCTGAATAAGAATAGGATGAGAAAATCTTCTGTTCAGAAGTCGAAGGTTGATCTTTGGAAAGAACCTGTACTGCTGTGCCGAAGTCTTTATCATTGAAATACTTTCCTTTGAATGAATTCGGAACATCCACAGATAATGTAGAGATTACCATGGCTGATGCTAGAGGTAACCTGCTGAGAGCATCTGCAACTACATTGCGTAGTCCTGGTATGTACTCAATGGTCATGTGAAAGTTGGCCAGAAACTCAACCCAGCGTGCTTGTCGAGCGTTCATGACTGGCTGAGTAAAGATATACTTGAGAGAGTGATGGTCTGTCTTGACCACAGAGTCGGCACCCATGAGATAATGTTTCCAAGAGCGATAAGCATGTACAACAGCAAGAAACTCCTTATCATAGACCGGATATCGGGTTTGGATATCAGAATGTTTATGGCTGTCAAAAGCAATAACTCTGCCTTCTTGCATCAAGACTGCTCCTGTAGCGATGCCGGAAGCGTCGGTCATGACCTCAAATGGGAGATTTGGGTCAGCAATAGCCATAACTGGTGTGGTAGTGAGTGCTTGCTTGAGTTGTTGGAAACTATACTCTGTTTCGGGAAGCCACTGAAAAATTGCTGTGCTTTTCAATAATGCGGACATAGGAGCTGCGATTTCGGAAAACTGATAGACCTTTGTATGGTAGAAGTTTGCCAATCCGAGAAAAGAGCGGACATCATGAACATTCTTAGGAGTAGGCCAGTTTTGGATTACCTCGACCTTCTTGGGATCCACAGAGATACCTTGAGCTGAAATAACATGTCCCAAATATTCAAGTTGGGTCTTGAAGAACTCACTCTTCTCAATGTTGATGTAGAGAGAATTTACACGGAGAACTTCAAAAACTTGGTGAAGATGTTGTTTGTGCTCATGTAGGGATCTGCTGAAAACGAGGATGTCATCAAGGTAAACGATGATGAACTTATCGAGGAAAGGCCTGAAGATGTCGTTCATTAATGTCATGAATGTGGTCGGGGCATTGTTTAACCCAAAAGGCATGACCAAACATTCATAGTGTCCATACTTTGTTCGAAAAGCTGTCTTGTATTCATCGCCTTCTCGTATACGAATTTGATGATAACCTGAACGAAGATCAATCTTGGAGAAGTGTGTTGCATGTAGAAGTTGATCGAAGAGGTCATCAATGCGAGGCAATGGATACTTGTTTTTGATAGTGAGCTTGTTGAGGGCTCGGTAGTCGATGCAGAGGTGCATAGACTTGTTCTTTTTTTCCACAAGTAGTACAGGAGATCCGAAAGGGCTGCGACTGGGCCGAATGTGACCTTTGTCGAGTAGTTCGGTGACCTGTCTTTGGATTTCTTCATTTTGAGTGTGAGAAACCCGATAAGGAGGTTTCGACGGTGGATTACTGCCGGGAATAAGTTCGATTGGGTGATCCACTGGTCGTCGAGGTGGTAACTGCTTTGGCAATTCCTGTGGAAAAAGATCCAGGTAGGGCTGGAAAAAAGGTTGGTTGAGGTATTCAGGAGGATCCTTTGTTGGTGTCTCCTCTACTGCCGTAACCAACAGAAGTGAAGTCTTTGCTTGGCGTTTACGAACCCACTTCTTTACTTGTAGGGCAGAGGCAACTGGGGTTGAAGGAGAATCCCAAGAACCAGTTAGCTCAATAAGTTTGCCCTGGTGGACAAACTGGATAGTATGGCTGCGAAAACTGATTGATGGATCAAAGTCGTAGAGCCACTGTTGTCCGAGTATGACATCGTACCGAGAAAGAGGCATAATGTCGAAGTTCAACTTGTCCGTATAATGTTGGATGCGAAAAGACAAGTTTTTGATCCTGGTGTTGCACAAGAAAGTTGTTCCATTTACGAGTTCAATCTGATAGTCCATGAGACTAGGACTGGTGGTCAACCGAAGTTTATCGACCACAGAACTGGCTAGGAAATTATGAGAACAGCCACTGTCGATGAGGATGGTGACCGTTGTTCCACGAATCGATCCTTGAACACAAAGTACTTGAGTGGCCAGGGAAGGTTCGAGGTTGCTGGCAAGGCTCAGGTGGATGGTATTCGCCATTCGAACAGCTTTGCCTTTCTTGTCTTGTGCTGAGGTAGCATCTTCTTTTTGGGAAGTGCTAGGTTCCATATTGGAATTTTGCTTTGGTCGCTTGGGACAATCGAACCATCTATGGTCGCCGGTACAGATGGTACAAAGTCCTTTTGAGCTGGAGTTGTTCTTGTTGTCAGTGGCCGCACCTTTATGTTGGGGCTGTCGGTAATGACTTTGTGAAGAAGAAGAAACACGATCCTTGGGGGAGTGCTTCTGTTGGAATCTAGCAAATGATCTGAGGCTTCTGGGGATCTTGAGACTGTCGCTGACCTTGATTACCGAAGTTTTTTCGAAACCTGGTGTTATCTTGAGGGCGAGCACCTTTGGCCATAGGAGAGTTCTGTGTGCGATTAGCACTCTGCTTCCCTGTGTTTAGGAAATCTGTAATGCGCTCTGTGTAAGCAATAGCGCCATCTGTGGTGGTGATATTGGCTTTAAGAACATTAATGCGTAAGGAGGGTTGTAGGCCTGAGATGAAAGCATGAAGGCGATCATCCTCAGTTAAACCATCAATCTCTAGCACCAATGTGGTGAACTGAGAGATATAAGAAGACAGGGAACCCGTTTGCTCCAACTGTCGAAGTTTTGATCGTGCTTGGAAGTCCGCATTGGCAGGTACAAACTGCTTACGGAGCACGTGTTCAAAACGTTCCCAAGTTAACACACTTTTTCCATCCTTTAAGCGTCTTTGCCACCATAGAAATGCTGTATCCTTCAGGAGGGAGGCTGCCAAGGCGATCTTTTTGCCTTTCGTGAGGTCAACAGTGTCAAAATACATGCGCATTTTAGCGAGCCATTGGTCAACAGTTCGGCGATTACGTTGACCAGTGTAGGCTTCCGGAAGTTTGATGTCAAGTCGTTTTGTTTTGGAAGCTTGAAGTAATCGGTAGAGAGTACGCAGTTCAGTGTTTTCTACCTCTGGTGGGAAAGAGTCCGCATCGTCACGTTGTCCTCTGTATGTGCTGGACTTCGAGAATCTTGGAGTTGTTGAACTTTTTGAACCAGGTCGGAGATGCTGTCCTGAAGCTGAGATATTTGAAGTTGCAATAGAGATTCACTTTGGATGTTGCCTTCAGGGGTCTTTTTGGGACTTGATTCTTTAATCTCTGGAGAGGCTTCACGCGAGCGGTGCGACATGTCGGATATCCCTGTAAGAAAAGCGCGAACTTGCGCTCTAGTTTGGACCATTCCTGGAAGAGGATTCAGGCTGCTCCCTGAGGTTGCTCATATTGGAGGGGGCAGGCGAAGCAAGATGGAACCACCCGTGGAAATCTGGTAAGGGACGTCCTGTCGGAGGTAACACTGGAGATTCTGAAAAAGGTGTTACTGCTCGTGATAAGACAGGGGTAGGTAGCAGAGTCCACGGATTTGAAAAAGGGTAAGGAGCTGCTGTCGGAAGAGGAGGATATCCAGGGGAGGGAGTGCCTTCAGGATGTAAATACTGACTTGGAGAAGGTACACCCTGTAGAGGAGGATATCGGGGAGCTGAAGGAGGTGGAGAGTACCCTGGGGATGCCGAAGGTGAAGGGTAAAACTCTCTCCAAAAATGAACAGCAAACTCCTGAGGAATATCGTGTTCCGGATATCTGCGTGTCTCGTGGAACACAACCTGTACTGTCCTGAGGAAATAATGTAACTGAGGTGCCTCATGCAGAAGGTAGAGGATGTGATCCAAGTCACTCGGAGGGCACGTGACACAGAAGACCCAAGATGCAAAGGCTCCAAAATGGGCTGGCTGTGCAATTTGAACACGATATTGTGTAGTAGCAGGTGCCTGAGGTGTCCTTGAATGGCCGGGTGAATTACCAGGGGTTTCCATGCTTTAATGTGGATTCTTTCATTTGCTGTAATTTGTTAAAAAGAATCCTGAAAAAGCAGATTGGAAAGACTCCACCTGGCAATACTTTAATCTGCCAAGTGATTGCGTAGAAGAAGGCTGCCAATCGTTGTCCGGAGGTCCATGTTGCAGTGTTTTGCGAAGAGTGCTCGAGGCTTGTCTGGTCCGGGCTGTCAACGGGCTGTCTTCATTGCGAGAAATGTGGCAACTGGTGCTGAATTGGCAGGGTGAAAATGGCGAAACAAGGAGAGGGCAGCAGACTGTCAGGAAAAGTGGTATCCAGGGCTGCAAATAAGGAGTGGACTGTCAGCGAAAATGGCGAGGCAAGGGCTGGCTGGCAGCGCAAATGACGAAACAGGGCTGGGCAGCGTAGGCTGAAGGATCTGTGCTGTCCGTACGGCGTGTACGGGACAGGCTGTACGGCCTGTATGGCTTGTACGACAGGCAGCGAAAAATCGTACAAAATGTACGGACTTCCTGCGCAGGGAAGTACGGCTGATTGCGCAAGCGTACGGCTGGCTGCGAAGAGGCGCAGGAGGAGACGGACGAGATGGCGCAGGAGGGTACGGCCGTGATGACGCAGGTACGGACGTCCGTACGGCTGACGTAGGCTGGTACGGAAAATCCGTACGGCTGACGCAGGTATTGCGCAGGCTGGCTGACCAGGAATTCGTACGTTGCAGTTTTGTGGGGAAAAATGCTGCGATGATTCGTTGGGCTGCCTAATGGGTTATTTGCCCCAAATTAATTTGGGGGTTTAGTTAACCCTAGGATAGTTAGGGAAAACCTAGGGGTAGGGGATGGGTTTAATTTTTGTCCCCTTTTTTACCCCTCTAGGTACCCTTTTGTAGGTACTTGGGGCCTAGGAGGTGTGCCTATTCGAAGGGGTGTGACCCTTGGAATAGGTGCACCTGTTCATGACAGGATATGTCCCTATTGTTAAAAGGGGTGCGACCCTGCATGAATAGGTATGTCCCTTTGCCCACGATGGGGTATGTGCCATGAGTGAGGAGTGGAGACTCGTCACCAAAAGGTGTGTCCCATGGTGGAAAAGGCGCGTCCCTTGATTTTGGGACAGCCCAAGCACCTGAAAGGACACGATTTTGGTCGTGTCCATTCACATCAACTTGTGATGTGAGGGAGATTATGAAGGTGGGAAAAAGATGGATTTTAAGGGGAAAATAGATGGGAGAATAGTAGGGAAATGTGGGAACTGTGGGGGACTATATAAGTCAACCCAAAAGGATTGTAAGGGGCTATTGATTTGACATCTAATCCACTTCTCCTTGCTTCCTTCATCACTTGTGTACTTCCAGTCTTGTTCTCTCTACTCTGAGTAAAAATAACTGTCCAGTCGTCACATTGGCAGAATCATTCTTAGGCTCTTCTTTGTTCTTGGCTTCTCTCTTCTGCTTTTGATCCGCCTTCTTCTTTCGGCATTCTTTGGCGGAGTGGCTAAGCTTTTCACAGTAAAGCACTTCATTTTCTTCTTGCATTCAGCGTCCTCCGATTTCTTGGTATCCTTTGGCTTGCCTTTTCCAGGCTTGTCTTTGGCAACTAATGGCTTCTCGTCGGTTTGCGTAAAGAGTTTCTCTCGAGCCTGGAGAGGCCAGGATGACTTTAGGCGTTTAAAAATTTTACGCTCATCCTCTCCATCTCTTCCATGCACAATGTGTACGGATGTCCTTCTAGCGGCAAAAATATATCAGAACAGCGCTAGAAGGTGGAGGGCATTTCCTACAGGCAGGAGCGAATTTTGCTCTGATACCACTGTAAGAAATCCTAGATTTACTATATTTAGAACTGTGCTAAGGAACAGAAAAGAGACTGAGATAGCAGAGAACAAGGAATATTTATATTGCTTGAATGTCTGTAGGGTGGATGTGATTGTGTCATCCATACAATTGGGCCTCTCTTATATAGAGAGTGAAGAGTCACATGTGAAAAGGTGTGTACTCCAAAAGGTATGTGCATGAAGAGGTGTGTACCCCTTGTGAAGGGTGTGACCCTTGATGAGAGGGTACATTACAATAGGAATGTCTCTTTATTAGAATGCCTCTTGTGAAGGGTTATGCCTCATTAGGAAGTGTCTCGTCGAAAGGGCAAGTGTCCCGTCGAAAGGTCATACCCTTCCACAAGTGTCCATTCATTAAACCATCCATAAGTCTAGAAAGAGAAAGGAATACGTCACAGATCGTGACAACGAGGCCACCATAAACAGAAGTAATAGCAACTTGTCCAATGCCTTTCACTGTATATGATGCATTATTGGCACATGTAATTATCCCTCCCTTAGATGCACGCTCAAGTAAGCTGAATAACTTCCTGTAGGAAGTGATGTGCTTGCTAGCACCACTATCAAAGAACCAGGCATCAGATACATCAGAAACTATGATGCAGGCATCATGAATATCAAGATTATGCTGACATGTAACAAGAAAAGCCCAATGTTTGTCTTGTGCAAAATTAGCTGGCTCATGTCGATCATTTGGATTAGGAGAACCAGATACTGTAAGACTAGACTATTTCTTCTTCTTCTCAGATGCAATTCTCTTCTTGCATTCAGAAATGTCATGCCTAGCTTTCCTGCAATAGTTGCATCTCTTGTTCTTTTTCTTATCCCCCGAAGAAGCATCATGGGAGTGACCAGTATGGGAATGAGGGGGTTTACTAGCTGAAACCTTGCCTTTGTCTTTGTTTTTATGCTGGGCAGCAAAGGCTTGATCACTAGCCATAAAAGCATTGCGGTTTACATGGTTTGTTCCTCTTGAAGTAAGAGGGCAACCAGCTGGTCAAAGGAATAATGGTTGGCATTGCTACTTGCAACCAGCCTCAATGTAGTAGCAAAGCCTTGATAAGAGTCAGGAAACCCATCAAGGGTATTAGAAACAAGCTGAGAATCAGGCACCACCTCATCAATGTTAGCCAATTGCACTTTTAAATCCTTCACACTGGTAAGATAGGCATCCATATTACCACCCTCTTCAAGCTTCAAGTCCTTCAACTGCTTTCGGAGATAGGCAACCCTCACCTCATTCCGCACCTGGTATAAGGATGCAAGCTGATCCCACGCTTGATTTTTTGTCTTGCAAGACCAGATATGAGGGATAATGACCCTTTTGATTGAAAGAGCAATCAAGGCATGTGCTTTGGCATCACGACCATCCCACTGGATCTGCTGTTGAGTAGGAGGCAAAGTACCTATAGTAG
The DNA here is from genome assembly GCF_047967505.1 of Dipteris shenzhenensis. Classification (NCBI taxonomy): domain Eukaryota; kingdom Viridiplantae; phylum Streptophyta; class Polypodiopsida; order Gleicheniales; family Dipteridaceae; genus Dipteris; species Dipteris shenzhenensis. The sequence continues at coordinate 17,225,724 of NC_141606.1, forward strand.
AAGATGCAGTTGCTCCAGAAGTAGCATTAGAGCCACCACCAAATGAGCCTGAAGCAGTACTTGCAGTTGTAGCACCAAAAGCAGCATTACGTGTAGGCCTGGCCTCAATGCCTGAACAATATTGTGCAAGTTCTTGGCAACCAAAACATGGCCCATCATGTATGGCCACATGGGGTTATTTGTGCCATCAAGGCCTTTCCACAATGCAAATGAAGCAAATAAAGGACTGTTTTGCAGAAATTGGAAGGAACCAATGCAAGCGAGGCTTACCCAATGATGTAGCCCAGAAGTACAGCAGAGAAAAGGCTCCAAATGTGAGCATAGGGATTTACCCTTTAAGGAGAGATGAAAAGGACAACAAATGGCAGTGAGAGATGCCAAGAGAAGGCTGGAAATGAGAGTTACAGCAAAAGAAAGTGCTCCCACGAGGAGGAGAACTCTTTGAAGTGAGAGAAGGGTGATCCAATGGAGGGGAACTCGCAGCCCGAGGCAAGGGGATGCCAAATGAGAAGAAAATGGCTCAAGGAGAAGCCTCTGGATCACTGCAGCAAGCTCCAAAAGTCTCCTAAGACCGGCATGCAGCATGAGACAGCAAGAAAACACATTCGAAACATGGGCACGAACTTCGAGGCAACTCTAGAAGGTTTAAAAAAAGCACCGAAACACTTAGAAACTATCCATACAGAACGTACGGAAATCTGTCAGGTCGAACTCAAAGCAAATGCGTCAGTACAGCATTTATGATGTCTCTGACAGGTCCGTACAGGTCTGTGCTGACATATATTGCACCGTACTAGCCTCTATACAGTCCGTATGTCATTAATGCATTAAATACAGTCGCAAATTTTGTACAGCATTATATGCTGTTCTGACAGGACCGTACAGTACGTATGGCTGTACGGATCCACACGTGTGGCTTCTGTAGCTGAAAATGCTTCGAAACAGGTATTCCTTCGCGGCAAATGCTCCAAAATGCAATCTTCACGTGCCAAATGCGGAGTTCTCAGGAGTCGCGATGGAAGAGATTGGAGAGGCCACAGATGCTCACGGGCTTGTAGAAAACCAGCAGACCAGCAAGAATGAGGGCAATGGAAGCTCAAGAAATGTGGGAGAGAAGACAAAAACGAGCTGCTGTAATGAATTGCTGCAAAACTGAGTGGAGGCTCAAGAGAGAGCCAATATAACAAAACCCTAGGGCAAAGTGCCCTAACTGGACTAAGTGTCCTAAGGGTCCTAAGTGGTACATGTACTAATCTTACCAACTGATCTAACTGATTGTAACTAGGCCTACAAGGCACATACAAAGGAATGAGTGGTACCTATGGATAGACCATATAGTGGCCTACATGGTCTTGCGTTCTAACCTTGAAGGGTAGTATTAGACTTGAGATACCTAAGACACCTTGCATCTATATACGAAGTCCAAATCTATAAAGTCCCTAACCCTAAACACAATCCAAAACAGCAATCAACAAAACAATAAGATTATTAGTAGGCGACTCACCTCTCAGCCACCTAGTGGGCTAAGAGATCAGACTCCCACAAGCCCATGCCTATAGCTCTGACGTCACATACCACTAGGCTACGTTCTGAGGGAAGCTTCGGCATAGCATCTTGTGATCCGCCTTGTAGATAGCAATTGTCTAGGCTCATGATCCAGACTAGACTATCTAGTGGGGTGTGCACATTGAATGAATTTACAATAGCCTAGACCACTTTCATAGAAGAGCATCCCGCATTATTGAAGGCTTCCTTGGCTAGAATTAGCCAATTGGCCCTTTGCTATTGCTTAAGCCCTCTAGACTTACATCAGCCTTCTTTCCTTAATTCGAGGATCCCTAACCCTAATCCTAGGATTAGCGTATAGGTACATGACATCCCTTCCCCCTTCAAGCGTTTACTCTTAAACAAAGTTCTTCTGCAAACTAGTTGACTCCCAAGTTTAGTTTTTCTCATAACTATCCTTCCACTTAGCTTTGAACTTTGGAATCTACCTATCCTGAGGTTCCTTTTCCTGAAATCGACAACTCGTTTGGGGTCATGTGGAATATAGGTCGAATCCAAGTTTGTTTGGTGAATGAGACTATCTCCAACCCCAACACCTCTTTCAATTTTTTTACATGAAAGACTGGGTGGAAATGGAGGCAATTCTAGTTTATATGCAACTTCATTAATCTTTTTCAAGATTAAGAAGGGTCCACAGTACCTAGGGGATAACTCCTTCACCAACCTTGTCCGTAATGTTTTTAAGTTCTTCAGTATGTGCAAATATACGAGCATTCCCTCAAAACATTTTGTGCGTGAACGGCTGCTATCAGCATAAAATCGTCCTCTATTTTAAGCATTCCCAATAGATTGTCGCGCAATCACTAACATCTCTTGCATATCTTGCAAGAAATCCTTAGCTGCATCTAGCTGAATACCCTTCAATCCAACCATCACAGGAGATTTGGGTTGAACGGATTGTAACCAGTAGCAGCTGTATGCTTAGCACTATTATAGGTTAATTCCATCATTGCGATATACTTTTCCAATAAGGTTGCCTCTTGGAGACGTATCCTTGGAGCATATGTTCCAAGACTTGGTTCCCCCTTTCTGTTTGCCCATCAGATTGAGGACGATCAGCGGAACTCATACTCAAAAGTGGTTTCTGATTTTTGAAACACTTCCTACCAGAAGTGCCTGAGAACTTCGAATCTCTGTCACTGAATATGTCACAAGGAAACCCATATGATTTAAATAACTACTCGACAAATTGCAAGTTAGTCACCACTAACTGGGGAGTTCTAGGATCTCATCTATCTTTGTGCTATCCAACATGCTCATCAATCATCAGTATATAAACACAGGGACACATATAGTGTAGGCTAGCGCGTCACCACCAAACCTTAGATCCCTCAGGATCACACCCGAGCTAGAGGTCAGGAAACTCCAACCATGTCCTGTGAGAAGTGCATCGGATCTGGAAAAAAATGTAGAGAGAGAGCACATCTCACACACACAACACTGAGAAGGAGAGGAGAAACCACAAGAGACTGCAAGGGATCTCAGCACAAAACCCTCAAAACCAGTGGAGAAAACCTCTGCCTATAGATAGGCGCAAATGCTCCAACTGAGGTGCAAACAAGCTTATATATAGGCAGCCATCCCCCTCCCAACCAAAAAAAAACCCCCTGTAACTAGCATGCTGGTCTGTGGGCTGACTCTTGCTGTAGGTGGGCCGACCCCTACAGTTAGTGGGCTGATCCCCTACCTGCCCATGGGGTCTGCCACACAGCCCTATAAGGGGCTGCTCCCTGTCCTACACAGCTCGACCACCAAGCCTGCAAATATGCTGCCCTATTGGTTTTACCAATGTACATATGTGAAGCCCCCATAATGATCCTGGCCTAGAGCAAAGGTCTCCTAACAATAGTATGTTCTTGTCTTGCATCGTAGGTTGGTGTAGGCGCCTGAGCTTGTTTTGATCAGTGTGGACTTGGTGCAAATTGACTTTCTTCAGTTATGGAACTGCCTAATAGGAATTACAGAAGATTCCTTCAGAGTCTGGGAGTATCTTGATTTCAGGCCTTGGTGATTATGAAAGTTTGGTGATAGTAATTCTGTGCACAATTGATATCCACAAGCAAGCTAGCTTCAGCCCTGCGCTCAGTGATGATATTGAGTTAAACTTAAGGGCTCAAAGATACCAGATTCTCAATGGAGAGGTTATATATTGCTTAATAGGATCATCATCATTACATTGGAAATACGTGCATCTTTTTTTATAAATGTAATCTGTGTAATCAATCTGTGAAATGGGATTGAACATTTCACGAGAATGGGATGAAAAACCAAAGTTATAGCTGTTGTAAGATTCCTTGTCATCCCACTTCCTCAAGGCATATTGGGTGTACTTTATAGCTAGAAGCAAATGTTTTTGGAGCCATTAGGTAAGGATGCCAGAATGCATTTTACTGAATATAAGCATATACAATGGATCCTTGGTGTTCTGTTATATCGTTCATGTACAGCCTTCTGCATGCTATATTTTTGTTCTCATAGATTTCAAGTAATTTCATGTATGTATGTATTACTGACCTGTGATATTTAGTGGCTTTACAGATCTATCCTCTTGTCCAGAATTGCTTCAGAAGTTATTATCCGTTTTGCAGAGTGGGGATGACTTTGACTGCCCCATTTGCCTTTCACCACCTAACTCAGCTGTCATAACAGCATGCTCACATGTATTTTGCCGGAGGTGTATTGAAAAAACATTGATGCATGATAAGAAACAATGTCCACTGTGCCGTGCTCCTGTGACAGCTTCTGATTTGTTTTCATCGCCAGTAGTGGAGTCGACAGAAAGTTCAGGATCAGATATGCCACAGGAATCAAGTGCCAAAATACAGACACTTATTGCCTTGCTCACAGATGTGAGAGAAAAGGACCCCACGGTCAAGTCAGTGGTATTTTCACAATTTTCAGGTATGTTGAACTTAGTACAAGGTCATTTGCAAGCAGCAGGTTTTAACTACGTTCGGCTGGATGGAAGCATGTCGTTAAAAAAAAGGGAGCAGGCGTGGAAGGCATTTGTACGTGATGAGCCAAACAGTCCATCTGTGTTCTTGTTAAGCTTGAAAGCAGCAGGCGTTGGGCTTAATCTTGTTGCTGCATCACATGTTTACATGCTCGATCCCTGGTGGAACCCGGCTGTAGAGGAGCAGGCCATGGATCGGGTGCACCGTTTAGGTCAAACAAGGGACGTGGAAGTCACGAGATTAATTGTGAAAGACAGCATTGAGGAGCGCATCTTAGAAATGCAAGAGAAAAAAAGGAATCTGGCTAGTTCTGCCTTCAAGAAGTCAACAGAAGAAATGCGTAAAATGAGAATTCAAGATGTACAGCTTCTAATGCAATTGTGATAGCAGTTCTGGTAATGTCCAGATCTTGTGCTACAAGGTTTTTTGTTGGGTTATGGAGGGTGCATTGCTAAGGGGTCTAAAGGAGAAGCTTGCTTTTTGTTGTGGTAAGAGAGACCAATGCATTTGAAATAATATAGGTCAAATTAATTTGGATGTGAGGTGGAGTGTTTGGGTTGCAATATTGGTCCCCATTCAGCTTACAGCTTCCATTCTTACTTCTTTGACAAAAGATAGGATTTATTAATTTGTTTCGAACTATCATGATATAACCAATCAAGTGCTGATACACAAGGGTGATTGCCTTCGGGGGGGGGGAAGAGAGCGAGAGACACAGCTCCATGATAGTTGTGGTACATTGTCGTCGTGTTACGTCCATAGCTAATTGGGGTTAGCTTATATTGAGCAGGTTTAGGGATTAGCACGGGTTTGGGTAGGATGAGGCTCATGTTAGGGGTGAGTGATGTGGACATGACATTGTTAGCCTTCAATGCAACTCGAGGATGTCTTGGTAGTAGGGGATGCCAAGGATTTTGCAACTATATCTTGGTCAGACCATGGGATTCTTGGCTTGGGGGTGAGCTTGGATCGTCTCTACGATTGGATGGTCTTTGTTGTATATTCCTTTATAAAGCTTTTCTCATGTAAGTAGTTATCATTGTGATCCAAGATATGAGTCGTAATGTTATGTATCAGAGCCAAATAAAGTTGAAGCTTGAGTGAGGTAGTAAGTGACATAGTTTGGATTATTGTCTTTCATATATGAACCCATGAGGAACGAGGAGGAACGTGAAGAGGGACATCTTGATGGATGGCTCAATCAATGGACAAGCTTCTTTGACTTGCATCAATTTTCGAATGGAAGACAAATCACTGAAGAGAGCAAATTTACATCTACCAGAATAACTAGAAGTGTTGATATTGAACGAGAAGCAGGCTATCCAGATGGCAAAGGCAAGAAATAACAATTGTATCATCATTGTTTAAACTCGTCAATCATTAAGCTTTGGGTAAATAATTAATACACGCTCTCGAGTTAACAAATTCATTTCTTCTATTGAAATCCATAATGTTGAGGGTAATAGAGTCATCAAGCGACAAGAAGTGTGGTTTTGTTTGATAGTAGACCTACTCATAACTTTTAAACTCCTCGATTGGTACAAAGACTTTGACTTCACCACAAATATGTGCCTAACTTGGATCGAGTAGATGCTAAAGTCCTAGTAGGATCGTTTTAGAACTAGAAGTTCAAATTCAAGGATATGAGGACTTTCTACTTATGAACTTCTTAGGCATGCTGAGTGCGATTGTAAATATCGACTCTAGAGATTATCTTGTCTTTTGTATATTATGGTTGACCCATCATTTTGCATGATGAAAAGTAATATTCACTAAAAAATCTAATAATTGTTGAAGTATTTAATACATTTCTTATTGATTCTGAGTATGACACATTTTGTTGCTGAATTGAAGATTTGTATTGAAATGGTAAGTTGTTATCCTTGGTACTGAGGATTCCCAACAATAGATTCTATTTGAACATTATGATCTTTCTAGTGTAAGACATCTAAGGATACATAAAACTTTAGCCTTGGTCACAAATGAAATCCTATGTGGACGATTATGTTAAACACTACCAATAGTATGTCTTCCATAGTTTTAATACTCCATCGTGTTACTCGATTTAGGATGATCAAAATGAGGACAAACCAATTTGTTTTTAAATTTAAGAAAAACCATCTAAAAAAAATTTGATGTAAAAGTTTAAACCTCTATGATTGACAACAAAATTGGAAATTTTATTACTAAAGGGATGTGTACACTCATAGCCCTTAATATCTTATCATAAGCACATCTAGCCATCTCAATATATTGACTACTACCCATCTAGCATTATGAGCCCTATTAGTACATGGTAATCTCATCACACATTCCATAGAGATACTATGCCATTTGACATTTAGAGACAATGTTAGTAATTAGCACTCGGACATAGGCTTTAACCCTTTTATGTTTATGTATGGGCATCAACAAAGTCACCCACTTTCATTAGACTTAAAAATTTGAAACCATAAGCAACTACCAATTTTGTACATGCAAAAAATGATGCAATGCTAGGAAGATGCAATGAGTCTAAAAGGTGGTTAGGATTGTAACTTTATGCTAACTAGAATAAAACACCTAGAATTCTTATGGAACATATACGGGCTTATCGGAAGATTAACAAAGATTAAATGCGATGATAGTTTCTGAGCCTACCTCTCAACCCCTTCCCTTCCCCTTCTTTGCCTAGCTTAGTGGAAAGTAGCAACCTAGAAAAGCAGTTGATAGTTCATTTTGCGTCGTTTGCAAACAGACTCCTTTCACATAGGCACCAGGAGTACTAGTCCAGGTTGTTTAACAGGCCCTTGCCTCAATTCAGTTCGCACATAAGTCACAGTGCCAACTCTTTGTTTTGTCTTCTAGTTTAGTTCAGTGATCTTTCAATTCAGTTTAGCTCAATCCCTCATTACCTCGGTTGGGTTGAAACCCCAACCCAACATGGGTCTTGTCCTAGTAGTGGGGTACACGTGCATGTATGCCACCATGAAGTTTTCCAAGGTGAAATGACCGTGGCTAGCATTTATTCTCTAGAACTTGAAGTACGAGAGCTATAAGGAGGGCAATGGAAAGTAAGAAGTCATTCATGAGGTACTAGACAAATGTAATGCATTTCCATCAATGTCACAATTGGTTTCTAAAATGCAGGAAATTCACCATTTAGGTGAAAACAATGAAGCAAGAGATGCTTGCTAACGTAACCAACAAAGTAAATAAAGTTGATCTTTACATAGAAGTGAAAGAGCAAGAATCTAGAATGAATAATAAAATGATATTACGCATTGGGGGGTTGAAAGATGGACATCTTCATGATGATGTGGAGAAAGACATAGATGACATGATCATATCCCTTAAGAAGGAAGTACCACAGGTTGAATGGGACGAGAATGATATATGCAATATCAATAAAAATGGTACGCAAGCATAGCTCTACTTTAGAGGGAGGGTAATAAGAGTTAAGATCCTTGGACAAACATATAAGTTGAGGGGTATAAAAGATTTGGGTACCTCAGGATCTCATTCTGATCTAGTTCAAACAAAGAGATAGTGAACTCACCAAATTAAAGGAAGCACTTAAAGCGAGCCAATGGATGGTTTATCGAGATGGGCAAGCATTGATTGGCAACTTCAAATCAAAACAAATGATTCTCTGTCTTAAACTGATGTTATAAAGGCCACCATATGATAGTATCAGAATGTAGTTATGCCTTATAATAACTCGAGAGGAGTTGAGCTTTGTGCACTCCCCTGATCCTTTGGGGCTATCCAGATGCAGCAAAAATCACTTTTTGGTGTTGTACTATGTCTCATAGACCCATGAGGTCGTTTGCAAGCGTTAATGGATCTCTCCCTCTCCCTCTCTCTCTCTCTCTCATGCTTCACTCATCAAGGTGCTAGAGGCCCAACTTGCCACTCTCAAAGTGGAGAATGAGACATTGAGAGCATGCACACAGCGGGAAGAGCATTATTTTAGTCACCCCTATATGAAGAATTGAATATAATTAAAGAGCAAGTCAAATCCCTTCAAGCACAAGAGGAAAAGAAGACAAACAAGGCACTAAAAGAGCTTAAATTAGTAAGTAAGACATTTAGAAGGAAATGGCTTCCATTCCACCCGATGTGCAGAGAAAGTATCAAGAGCTCACTCAACAAATAACCAAAGCTATGGAGAAGATGCTAGAGTGATAAAGAAGGACGCATCATCCTGAAAGAAGATATTCACCTCCAATACCATAAAGAAGGAGAAAAGGCAGAGCAACAAGGTCCTAAATGTCTAGTAAGAGGCCTAGCAATGGGCGACACCTTGATGGATGCAAAAGTAGTCATTTCCAAGATGGGTGTCAACCTCACCTTTGAGGTTGCATGGAAACTAGGAAGGATGATGCACCCACAAGGACGATGGTACTAAAATTCAATACTGCTATGGATAGATCCACCTTTATGTGCATGAGGGCCATGCTAAAGGGAACCAGGACATATTTGGATTTTTTCCTCATGCCCTTGCAATAGAGGAGCATCAAAGAGAGGGAATGGACGCGTGATGGCATCTAGAGAAGAAGGGAAATGGGTTGTCTACAAAAATGGGAAAGCCATTAACCAAGAGAGGGCAAAGAGAGGAGGAGAGAGAGATGTGGACAACACATGACGGTGTCAAGGCCATGGGGTAGGGGGACATCACGGATTGAAAATGGTGGTATGGAACTAGAATTGCACCTTATAGTCTGATCCAGGGAGATTTTCGGTGACCTACACAAATAGAGAGATGATATTCTACACCAAGACACATGAGATCCCATAGAGAGGACTACCCATAGTCATAGGATATACTTGGGATTCAGCCTTCAGATAGGAGACAAGGAGAGATAGTGGGGTAGGAGGTTTTGGAGGGGTGGCAGTTTTTTTAGACCACATCTGAGAGTGCTTATTTTTGTGATGCGGAAGGAGGAGCACACACGACACATGTGGGTGCAGTTTTAGCCACCTAAGACATAATCGCTCTTTTTTATAGTATGTTACTTCCCCTATGAACACATCATCATACATGCATGAACTCACTATAGAGGGTCATAGTCCCCATGAGATGATATATGCTGATATCATGCAGTTCTCCAGGTAGGGAGGGCCACTCCCCCTAGGTGACTTCAATGCACACACATGGAACACGCAGGTGGAATCGCTTGATTTTGAGTCAGGCTTGCTTAGAATGTGAGAGGTGGACCTATTGAGCTTGGGATGGTGAGACATTCAGAGGATGCACCGCATATGACAAGATATGGAAGACACCTATTGGAGATGGGTGCAGTACATGATCTCATCATATATAATAGTCTTCAGCGGTGGCTGTTGTCTAGAGGGCTTACCTTCTTCCCCCCACACGGAGGGGGCACTAGCACTATGGACTACTTATCGGGCTCCTCGATTTTTCTAACATGGGTACATGACTTTATAGTCCCCCACCCTATTGGTGCTGACTGCTCATACTTGTTGTTTAGCATCTCAATTGCACTACCAAACAGAGCGCATGATCCCCTTGCCCCCACCAAGGTTTGGGTGCACTTTGATCATGCTCTTGATGTAGTATACATGAGCCACTTGTCCTATTGGCTAGCAGTCCCCTTTGGAGATAATGTGGACCTAGCCCATACCTCAAACACACTTGTATCAGTGATCCATGATGCTACCACCAGATCATTCCCCATGATTGGATCTACAATATGCCCTTCAAGTGGGATGATTCCTCAGAATCCATGGTTTGATGAGGAAACACAAGATATGAGACATCACCTCATACCGAAGTGGTCTTTGGGACATTTGATGAGGTTTGAGGCATAACGGATCTTATGACATCTGACACGATATATGAGTTAGGCATTCCTCTCACATAGAATGGTTGAGGTGAGTGAATTTTTTGGTGGAGGTGACCCCACCTTTGCATGGGGACTCCTAGGCTGAAGGGAGGCCACCTATTCCCATTATAGATCCAGATGTATGTCACACCTATGCAACATCCCTCTATGACATCCTAGTTAAGGCACCACCTAATATGTCCGCCCTTCCCACACCCACCACATGCATTTTGTTCACCAAACAGAATGTGCATGTTGCATTACATCAGCTCCACAACAAGAGCGCCCAAGACCATAAGGGGCTATGGATTGAGCACTTTGCACATGGACAAGAGGTCTTAGCCCCGATCCTAGCACAGATGTTCAATCATGCCATATGCCACAGCTTCTCCCCTGCTTGGAGTACCACCACGATTGTGCCGATACACAAAGCAAGGGATCCCATGGATACTAGGAACTATTGCACTCTCATGTTTGGTCAAGCACTGGCCAAGACTTATGGGTTAGTACTAGAGAGAGAGAGAGATGAACTCCTACATAGAGACACACAAACACGGTCATTGGGAAGGTTAGCTTCTTGAGACAACATTCCACTCACGATCATATCTTCACTCTGTAAGTAGTCATCGAGGAGGCGAGATCGAGATCCCAGAAATTCTATGCTTGCTTTGGAGACTTTGGGAAAGGCCTTTGACACAATCCTATGATCTCGCATGATTATGGAATTTTAGGAGATGCAGATCCCAAGAGATATGATTTGGGGGGAAGATGAGTTTGTATGATCAAATTAGAGGGATATTACATTCCCTTGGAGGCCTCTTAAATTGGATTGAGAGCATGCTAGGAGTGAAGTAGGGATACCCCCTCTCATTGATGCTTTTGTAGAGAGAAAGACCTGATAGTCAACCTTGGCAAAACCAAGGTTATGATTTTCAACATGTCACGGGTAGTACTTCATCGCCATAGCTTCACTTATCGAGGGAAGCTAGTGATTGTGTAGTCATACACCTATCTAGGCAGTATTTGCGAGGCCAATTTTCATGAGATGACCCATGCAACCAGGGCATGACTTCCACTAGGACGGGGCTCTAGCCACAAGCTAGAGAGATGGTGCTTTTAGGCATACTTTTGATGAAGGGATGGCTATTTGACACACTTGTGAGACCTATAACCATGTATGCAACATCCTTTTGGCGGAGTAACCTATCATTGATAGAGTGGCAACGTTTTGAGAGATTGTAGGTGGTTATGGGATCCAAGGTGAGAGACTACACGTGGTTATGGGATCCAAGATGATTTAGATAATCCCTCAGTCCCCCACCAGATTGTACAAGTAGAGTTCACGATGACACCACTCCAAATTGATGCCATCTTCCATCAGGGTTTGGGCCTTAACCTAGGTGGAACTACTGAGGTTGTCACTAGGGTCATCCATATGACTACAAGAGAGCGGGGTTGGCCTAATACCCACACATATCTACATGGTTTGGTAGCTAGGGTATTTAGATGTATTGTCTCCCTGCCCTTTCAGTATAGCTTGGATGCCTATGATCCCTTAGCCCCACGAGAGGAGATCAATTGTATTTATGCAGTTGGATATACTCTAGCTCTACATGTCATGGACTTAGGGAGGGGGGGGGGGGAGACCATGAGTTCCCCAACAAGATCCAATTCTAATTGACCACTTGATCCCAATATCTAAAGGATAGGCAAGTCTCACATGCGTAGAGGATTGCCATTGGATAGATGCAAGTCTCATCCCATCAGTCGAGGATCGAGGCAAGGAGAGCCACAAGTACACCTAGAGAGCAATGGATCTACAGATCATGCACATTGGTGGGGGGTAGAGATAGAGGAGCATTTATTGCATACTTGCCTAGTTTACTATGATATTCGAGGATGATAAAACTGTCTCTTTGATGAGAGGCACGATTTTGGGCCTTTCTCATGGTGTGGCTGACCTCATTTCCATGACTACGTATGCATTGGCCTCCATCTAATGCGGATGCCATGAGATAGAGAGACTCTATTGCATCAGATCAGATAGTAGGAGGGAACTTTGCCACTGGAGACAGAAGCTCAGCATCATGTCATAGACTTCTATGCATTTGGGTCTGCCCTTGGACATAGTGGAGTAGACAAGGAGGATATATATGATATGAGGGAAGCATGGAACATTGGGATAAGATGACGAGAAGAGACACAACCAGAGATACATGGGCTACACATTATGCAAAGACGGGGGCTAGAGAAGCAACAATGGAGGTTCATCCCATCACAACTCAGCTAGGAGGGGATCACCCAAGCATAGGTATCAATCTTGATATGGATCACTAGATACAAAGATCACGGAGATTGCATCCCCTGCCACAACAAGAGACGACCCGATGGACACAAATACAAGATATTTTTGCAGCTCACAGGAGAGCCACCATGGCACTTGGTAATGTGTTTTGACTTTAAAATTGAGTAGTAGTATTGAGTTTTGAGGTTTGAGACTTGAGTTTAGTTTAGCATTCAGCAAAGGGTCTTATTTCCATGTCCTCATTTCCACCCTCCTTTTGCTCCATGTCCTATAGTCACAACCACCATATGCTCCATTCATTAAAAGTCTGGCGTCACAAACTCCACACGTCCACTCCCACCTTATATTCATCACAACCTAGATTTGTACCAAAATTCCACGTCCCATTGTACCTCCTGCTATCTAGCCGGATTATTTTCCCTCTCCCACACACTCACACAAACTTGCACCTAATGCCGCCTAGCCTTCACTACCTATAATACCAGTACAGCCTACTGAAGCCGCAACACATTCATAGCCTACTCATAATGTAAAGCTAGATCAACGTGAGCTTACATTTCTCCAACAATGAGGTGCATTTCACACCTCACTTGACAGTGGATAAGCTAGTGTGCAAACGTAAGCTTATGCAATATCCACATCCCCCCATTTGACTCCAGAAAGGTTGCAAGGTGTTGAAGCATGGAAAGACACTTGACAAGTTGCAAGCAAAATATATAGAGGAAGCCATGTGCTTGAGAGACACCCAACATCTGGGAATCATCCAAGCTATTGGTCTCATTCAAGATAGGGAACCAATGATTATATTTCCTTATTAGAATGGGAGCCATTTGAATAGGTGGTTTGTGTATCTCAAACATGATGGGAAGAGACCATCTTTGGTGGAACACTGAGCTGAAGTGACAATGCTCAATATAGCTCCATGCATTCAAGAACATGTTTTGGATGCCTTCAATGCACTTATGCACATGGCCCACTTCATGTACCAACACAATGTCTTGCATAATGATTTACATGCCAAAACTTTTTGTTACATTTCTTTGAGTCAACCTCAGAGAAATGTACTTGGTCATTTGTGATTGGGATATGATGACACTGATGAGCACTACAAAGCATCATGCACCTCTAAAGAGGATTAGTCTCACTAGCTAGCAAGATTTCCATAAAAAATATTGTCATTTGGTACTGGAGTGTTATGGCACGGACACCCTACCTTTTCTATTAAGCAAGATGTCTACACAAAGTCGTACCACATCATTTAATATGATGGACATCTAGATATCAAGTACTCGGACTAGTCCTACACAAGCTCTATTGATAAAATTTGATGACTAGCCCAACATGGAAAGTCTGTAGATCCAAGCAGTCGTCCTTCCACATTACAGTTTTGTAGTGTTTTTGATATTGCAGCAGGGAGATTCAGAATCCATCTCAGTTGCAATATTCAATCCTTTCAACAAGCATAGGTTTTTGAAACACTAAACTAAGTCATCACCTCTTGATAGTTTTAACTGGTTGTGTCTCTTGGAATGATTAAAATTGTATGCACTCCAATTTCACTCACATGCACTAGATGATGCAGCAACAAAGCACAAGTGTAGGCTCATGCTGCAACTCAAAGATCTCTCCACCATATTCCTTCCACCAAGGAGGTACAATGGTTGTCTTAATAGCATCAAGATGCCAAGGGTCTTTGAACCTTCATGGTTGTGTACTTTACTCATTGCTGGTGGGCTAATTTACCTTATTCTCCTCGAAACAACTTCTTACAAATCTCTCAAAATTTGCTTATGAATTCTAGATTTTACGATTTAGTATGCATTTGATATTGTGGATCTAGTTCTTTTACTCTTGAAAGAATATAAAATACATTCATTCAAGAAAGAATGCGAGTAACTGCACTTTCATTTACATCCAAATGAAATAATATATGTATTCTTTCAAGACAAAGTGTAAGAAAGTATATTGTTAAACATGCATTAGAATATAGAAGATATTCACTCAAATTCTATTGAAAGAATATAAAATATATCCATTCAAAAGGTATGCAAATTTATGCATTCAAAAGGAATGCAAAAAGTTATGCATTCATTCACATCTAATTGAAAGAATAAATATATTCTACCAATAGTAAGTGTAAGAATGTAACCTTTATCCTTCGTTCAAGAAATGTTAGGAATAAATATGCACAGCCCAAGTTGTTAGACTTGTGGTACAAAATCCTAGCCCACATCCTTCTCCAATGATTCATAGAGGTGGAAGGGAGCATCCCTAACAACCAACAAATACCCATGTATTTCATTCAACGGGTGTATGTCTATGATGTCTTGCATTGACATGTGGATTGGAATGACAAGGATCACTTGTCCCGAATAGGAAAGGAACGTCCTACAAAGTGCAAGCGAGCAAGGAAAGAGAACAGAGAGCCCGTGTCTTAGGGACCTCACGTGCTAACTCTCCAGGCACATAGTGATCGTGTTGACTTGGCCACATCTACCATACCTCTCTATCAACAAGGTGTTACTACTGCGGAGCTACAAGATCGCGTTGCATCACAAGCCAAAGAGGTCGAGGACTTGTAGGCACGTGTACAAATGTTGGAGTCTGAGCTTGCATGCTACAGACATAACTTTGGAGATTTGGATGCAGCTGAGGATACCGACATTTTTTATTTTGAGGACGATCACCTGCAACGCTCTCCCAAGTCTTTCTTGATATAACAGGATTGTTGAGGGTGAATGGACGATGTAGCTTAGGACCTCATCTCAGTGAGATATGTAGGCTTAAGCATGGTAAGCAAACATAGTGCAAGCATGGGTGAAAGCAACACGCATCATCATGATTGGGGTAATGAAGGCTTTTGCCTTCATTGGGGGTTGAAGGGTTTAGGAGGAGTTTACAGGTTAGAGGGAGGTTCAGGGTTCAAAAGGAGGTTCCAAGGTTTAGAAGAATGTTCTAGGGAGGATCCAAGGTTTAGGGAGAGTACATAGTGGAGAACTCGTTTCCCTCGCACATCATGGAAGTCAAGGGTTGAGGGACTAATGGTTTAGGGGGAGCATAGGAGTGGGAGAGGAAGAAGGTGTAGGAGTAGAGAGGAGGAGGAGAAAGGAGGAGGAGGAGGAGGGAGGAGGAGGGAGGAGGAGGAGGGGGAGAAGGGAGGAGGAGAAGGGAGGAGGAGGGTGACAAAATATGAAGAGGGGAGAGGAGAAGAGTGGAGATGAGGAGAGAGGGAGAGCACATGCTCTCCCCGCAAATGACTAACTGTACACTAGATTTAGTTGAAAATGTAGAATATATACAAACCCATTTAGGGTTAGGATTGGGGCATCTAACCCTTTCATTTATAGCACTCTACTGGGTTAGTGCTATGCACATATGATCACATGATGTTGAGCGTGATCTCTCAACACCTTCCCTCAAGATCAACATCATGAGGTAGGCCTTCCCTCAAGATGATGATTCTGGGGAATCGAAGGACTAAAAATTACATTCCATCACACCCATGTCCTTCCTCTACATATGTTTCTTTAAAAGCTCTTTACCAAGTGGTTTGGTAAAGATATCTGCAATGCTCTCTTTGCTATGATATACTAGATTCTTGGCCAACGCTTGAGCTGATTGATTATCACAGTATATTGTTGTTGGCTTTGACTCATCAAAGTAATCTGTTTCAGACAATAGTCTTCTAAGCCATATAGCCTCACATGCACCTGTAGTGAGAGCTATATATTCTGCTTGAGTTGAAGACAAAGAAACAATTGGGTGTCTGTTTGACAACCATGATATAGCACCTTGACCAAGGAAAAATGCATATCCCTATGTGGATCTCTTGGTCTCATGATCTCCGGTATAGTCACTGTCATAGTATCCATTCTATCCTAGGAGGGAAGAAAGAGGGTATGTGGGGCATGAGGAAAGAGGGAGGGGTGTTTAGAGAGAGTGTGTGGGGGATGAGGGTGGAAAAAGAGAGAGAGAGACGGGGGTGTTTAGAGAAAGACTAGAGTGTTGAGGGGGGAGTGAGGGGGCATAGAGAGAGAGGGGGGTTGGAGAGAAGGTTTGGGAGGGGGGAGAGAGAGTGTGTGTGTGGTGAGGGGGTGTGGGGATAGGGAGAGTGTGGAGGGGGGTTTAGAGAGAGAATGTGTAGAGTGTGGGGGGAGAAGAGAGAGAGTGGTGTGAGAAATCAGGGGATCGAGCTCTCCTAGTCATGAGACAACATCCTAATACAACACTAATCTAAGGAGGATGCAACCTAAGTGTAAACATGATGAAGATTTAGCTTGGACTCATAAAGAGAATCTTGAGATAGTGCAAAGTGCTTGATTGATATTACTTCAAATGAACCTCCCTTTTAAAGGTGAGGGTACTTACATCCATATGCTTGCTCACATGTGGGATATGTCCTCCATGCCATGTGGCAGCTTGCCCTTTACTCATATCTTTGCTCTACATGTGCTCATGGCACCACAACTCTCAACCCCTCCCCTTGGTGCCATGATCCTTTGGCTACTGCAAGGTGGTCAGATGTGAGTTACAAGATCAAATCCTCCCTTGGGTGCTTTCATAGCTACTCTCAGGTGGTCAGGTTTAATTTACAAAATATAGGCAAGGTTGGCAAGGTTTTTGTTTCTCAATACATTCCATTGATGTCACCTTTTGGCTCATGGCTTGATGAGGATGCTATATAGTTGACCTACTGGTTCTTCAATCTGCAATCTTCTTCCTTGTGTAGCTTCATGCATGATGCTTTTTTCTTCCATGTGCCTTGATGCTTTATGTGTGGATGCCATGTTCTATGCTATGGTCATCTCATGCACTTGTGCTTCCGGCATGCTTTTTGCATTCATGCATTGTTTTAGCATTTGTTGCAAAGGTCTTACCAATTTATTTCTTTCAATATTGGCAGTGTCTAATTGCTAACAATGATTTTGATCTAACAAGCGCATAGAGCTCAAAATGACGATCACTTTTCCTTTTTGGAGCATGTGCAAATTCCTCCTGGATTGCAAGTTACACCTTGTCAAAGGTTTTGTGAAGAAGAGGGGCCTTGATGATGTGGCACATGGATTCACATGTAGAATTCAAACTATGCTTAACAAGAGGTTGTGTGCTTAGAAGGCACTATTGACTGTGCATGCTGATGTGGCATAACTAACCTTAACTCTAACCATGGTGAGCTAAGTTAACCAGACCTTGATTGCACCTTATCTGCCACTTGGCAAAAAACTGACCAAGCCTTTACCTGACCTTACCTCAGTGGGTTTAGCTGACTAACCCTATCTACCACGTGTCATTTTTCTTGTGAACCTTGGACTTTGAAGAAAACACTCTGTGATGGCATTGAAGCGGCGATGCGATGGAGACCATCTCGCTGCTGCGCGAGGCAATTGCAAGCATCTTCGGAGTTCTTGCATTGGTACAAAGACAGGAAGCTAGAGTGTAGGGCGACCAAGGCGTAGCTTCCATTATGATTGTGTTTTTCGTAATAAGCTTCGTGCTACAAGTGGAAACGAGTAATATGTGGTGGCGACTAGTTCGTTGTTGGAGTAGTCGCTGCTCTTTGTTGGAGGCATCAGCTGGTTGGAGTCTTCCGTGAGGTTGTTGCTGTAGAGGGTTGGAGCTAGTAGTCAGAGGTGATGTCTGCTATGAGACCGTTGGCAACTATGGAGCTTTGTTGCATGCAGATGGTGCATGGGTGTTGTAGTCATGCGCATTGAAGCATGTAGCATGTAGCTTGGCATAGCTCATTCAGAGCTTTGGCATGGAGAGGCTTCATTGTGTAGCAGCTTCCTTGCAGGGTCTGTTGATGTTGTTGAGAGTTGCGTAGGTAATCATCACTATGGAGTAGTTGGTTGCTAGTTAGAGTCAATGGAGCTCCTTGCAATTATGTTGGTCATTGTAATTGTCGTAGAAGCCTGGTCACTGTTGGAGAGGCTGGCTATAGCTAAGAGCTTAGCTGAGACATGGTGGTTACTAGCTGGATGAAGCTTCAGAGTAGTTGGCCTATGGGCTTCTAAGGAACAGCCGCTCTATTGATGAAGCACTTGTAGCGGGACGTCATGAGCTGGGAGAGCTATGGAGCTTTGCTGCCTTGAAGCATATGTAGATAGAGTCGGCTTGTTGTGGTAGGGCCTTTGCTGCTGTGTAGCCGCTCTTGATGGTGCTTATGTTGCTGTCCTGTGCAGAAGGATGCAGTGCAAGCAGGAATCATCAAGGAGCTGCATGATTGCATAGATAGAGCTAAGATGAAGGCCAGGAATCTATTGAGGCACCTTCGAAATGCTTGGGCCAATAAAGCATTATTCTCTCGCAACTCTATTCTCTCTTTCTGACACAAAATAAAGAAGAGTAGACGGAAATGAGACTAACAAAAATTTCTAATGCATGACAGAAATTTCTTGAGGTAGAAGAGAACTCTCAATCAAAAATTTACATCTAATCTAGGAGAGCTAGGACCTAAGCTCTGATACCATGAGAAATTGAGGGATCGAGCTCTCCTAGTCATGAGACAACATCCTAATACAACACTAATCTAAGGAGGATGCAACCTAAGTGCAAACATGATGAACAGAGTGCTCATGACATGTACCTCAAGTCAATTAGGTTCCAAGATAGATTAGCTTGGACTCATAAAGAAAATCTTGAGATGGTGCAAAGTGCTTGATTGATATTATTTCAAATGAACCTCCCTTTTATAGGTGAGGGTACTTACATCCATATGCTTGCTCACATGTGGGATATGTCCTCCATGCCATGTGGCAGCTTGCCCTTTACTCATACCTTTTCTCTACATGTGCTCATGGCACCACAACTCTCAACATGGTGTTTAGAGAGAGTGTGTGGGAGGTGAGGAAACATGGGATGGTGGGGACAGAATGGATGGGGAGGGGGTATGGAAGAGGGGTGGTAGGAGAGAGGAATGAGGTGGTAGAGAGAGGGAAGGGAGTGGCGGTGGTGGAGGGGGGGTAGAGAGAGGAAGGGAGGTGGTGGAGATGGAGGGAATGGAAGGGAGATTGTGGGAAGAAAGTGGGTAGTGGAGGTGGTGGATGAAAAGAGGAGGACAAAGAATTAAGGTGGTGGTGATGGACAAAAAAAGAAGTGGTGATAGATGGGATGCAAATGATGGAAGGTGAAGATGGAAAGTCGGGGTGGAGGATGGAGGACAGGAGCTTGACAAAAAACTGGTGGTGGTGGTGGTGGAGATGGTGGACGAAAGGTGGAGGATGGAATGTGGGGGATGGAGGGGTGGAGCTTTTTAAAAAAATGGTAGTAGAGGTGGTGGAGATAGTGGATGCAAGGTGGAGGATGGAAAAACGAGGTGGACAGATATTGTGGGATGGAGAGGAGGATCTTGATGGAAAAGTGGTGGTGGAGGTGGTTGAGATGGTGGACGAAGGCAGAGGATGGAAAATCGAGGTGGATGGACAATATGCAGGCTTGATAGACTTGGAGATGGAGAGGAGATGGAAGTGGCTTGCAAAAGTAAGGGGAAAGAAAATGAGGGGGGTTTAAAGTTTAATTTTTGTGATTAGTGGATTAATATGCTCATTAAGTCAACATTGTTTGGGATGTAAATCTCATCCTTTTGCACCAATTGGAAGAATTTTTATACTCCTTTGATTTGTCTCTAAAGGTTCTTTGAAGGGGGTTCTTTTTCACACATGCAACCACGTGCTCCACTTTTGCTTCAGGTGCTAACCTCCCCGGCAACGGTGCTAAAATGTTGTCACTATCTCCCCCAAGTCCACGTTCTAAGGGTGTTAGTGGTCACCTATAGTTGTGTTGTTGCTTGTTGTAGAATAGGTGTTCACAAATGTAGCATAGGTCCTCAAGTAATATTCTAGAGAGAGGTGTAGGCTGAAGCATGGAAAGCAACTCTGGTACTTAGGTGAGAAAGAGGGCTTGTGGAGGCTCTTGCCTACATGGTAGTCCAAGGGTTCAAAAAGAGGTTGAAGGGCTAGGAAGGGGGATAAGTTTGAGAGAGCTAACTAAGAGTTCCAGGGTTCATAGGGGGTTGTAGGATGTAGGAGGAGTTCAAGGTTGAGGAGTGGACAGCTAGTCTCCTTCATGACTTCAGGGGGGGTAAAGGGTTGAGGTAGAGGGTCAAGGGAGGGAGGAGGAGGAGAAGGGTGGAAGAGGATAAGGGATGAGGAGAAGGGAGAACAAGAAGAGAAGAAGGGTGGAGGATGGGAGATTGCAAGATTACAACATACTATCACACAATAGCATTGAGCTAGCATGGACACAAGGAGAACAAGCACATGAACACAAAAGTGTAACAAACATTGAACCCCAAAGAGTGGGAGCTTCATTCCATTGAGAGATATTTATACATTTGTATCTACACAATCCGTAGTAGGAACCTCTAGGGTGGGACCTCTTTGTAGGGGACCTCTTGGACAAGAGTCCCTCCCCTCTTTGGGGGGATCTCTTGGGTCTCTACACAAAGTGAGGGAACCTCATGAGTCCCCCCATAAAGTGGGGGAACCTCAAGAGACCCTCCACAAACTAGGGGAACCTCTTGAGTCCCTCCATAGAGTGGGGGGACCTCAAAAAGTGTAGGCTTTTAGTCTTTCTCTCTCTAGTTTTAGCCTTTATCTCTCTAGATCCAAATTTTGCAAGTATGATTGGATCTCTTCTAGAGAGGGTTTTGGATATCCTCATCCTTTAAGATTCATTATACCATCTTTGAGGGTCAAGATCTCCTATGCTTACACATCTTGAACCGAATTCTAGCGATTTTAAAGAAGAGCTGATAGTGTGATATATATTGGTATGTGCTAATACATACGTAGTGTGCTAAACAATGATAATATGTTATGAGTTTAATGTTGGATGCGACATGTTACATTGTGTGGACGTTGCAAGTAAAGCACTCCGAAGCACTCCTATACATTCTTGCAATGCACTATTGTTTTTCATCCGCAATTATGCATGTTGGCAATGCAAAGATCAAAGAATACATGTCTTGTACGTCCTTGCATGCACACATTGATTCTGCAAATGAGATATTCATCATTATTTTTTATTATGTTATAGCAAATCAGATGAAAATAATGATGGTACTTTGACAATGTTTTCAAGCAAAAGCCCTATCATTAATAGGTGCACAATGGAAATTCAACCAATAAACAAAAAGAAAAAAAAGAAGAAAGGAGCTTTAAAGAAAGGTAATGTGAATGTGCAACCAATTGATGACTCCGAACCAACCCTCACAAATGAAGATTTCCCAAAGCAAGAAGAAATCCAAAGCATTGCACCAAAAGCTTGTAACACATGTCCTATGGATTTTAGCTTAAATCCAAATGCTTGGTGACCTTGATATTGGCACATTGCAAGGTCCTCAACCATTGCACAAAAGTTTCTTTGTGTACAATCAAATACAAAGGAACTCATAATTATGCTAGCTCTCTCTTTCAAATTCAACCACCAACTAGGTGTAGTATATGTTTAATGTATAAGCTTTACAAGGATCATGTTCCTAGCTTGTTCTTGAATTGTCAATGTTTTCTAAAGATAAATTCCCTTTGGTATCCTCCTAAATATTCAAGGGATCAATCAACATCGCTCAATCATTTACCCCTATTAGTTATGCCAAACCATTGCATAGCAGCACTTGTATGCTTAGTTTAGCCATGGCATAACCTCTAGCATGCTTTAAGTGAGAATTTGTTCAACCTTAGGTTCCACTAGGTTAAGGCTATATAACCTTTAGGCATCGGCCAAATGCTATCATTTTGCTCAATATGTTTAGGTGTCAATCACAATGCCTATCCATTGAGAACCCTACAACTTTTGTGCATTCCTATGTCTAATAAAAAATCATCATGTCAAACTTGATTGACTCTTTGATGTCCACCAATGTCCCTTGAACATGAAGGTGTTTCTTATGAACTCCGATGGACATAGTCTCTATACTTGTCGAAGAGAGAGTGGATCACCTTGCATGGTATCATCATCATTCAACCAGTAGTGAAAATACCTAGCCCCTCTCTGCCCAGCATCTCTCTTTGTGCTTGTAAGATAGCCTGAGCCTCAGCGTGATTTAGCTGGTCTGCTAAATCAGCCTCTTGAGGCACAAAAGCACCTTGTGGGCCCTCTTGGACTAGAGGTTGTGCTCTAGTTATGGAGGATCTTGTGGGAGAATGTTGTCTAAGTTCTCTCCCTCCATGCTCATACTTAGCCTAAAAAATGACAAGAAGATAGAATTAATTTATAACCACAAATAATATTAAACAACTAAACAATATTAAACAATTAAACAATATTAAACCTATACAAATAATATTTAAATATTTATTATTGCATCATTTATCATATTTTAAAATTGGACCATCATTTTTATCGCATCATTCACTTATACAAATAATATTTAAACATTAATTATTACATCATTTATCATATTTGATGATTGGATCATCATTTTTATCGCATCATTTACTTATACAAACAATATTTAAACATTACTTATTGCATCATTTAGCATGTCATTGTAAATATACAAACTTGAACAATGGAGTGGGATGATATATAAAAATAATAATGTTACAAGTATTCATGATCGGTCACTCATGTTACATCCCGTCCAAGAAAGATTGCTGGTCTAAGTCCTTGGTTTGGCCTGAGATGTATACCACATCTTGGAGCAATGTCAAAAACCCCACAAAAATCAATAGTACTTGGACATCTATTCGGTTCGGTTGACTTTCCCTGAATTGCAAATCGTCATAGATGCTCGATTAGAGCTTCTGTAGGTCTCGTACTTGGCAATGGTGCACAAATGTCCAAGATCTTTAGGATGTGATGAGACATGGCATACACATCTTGTGCAACATCGAAAGGTAGGGGATTGGTGTAGAGGCACACTAGAGCAACGTGGCAAAATCTAGCAATGGAACCCCGCACAGTGTTGGGGCTATCACTGAGTAATGCGGGATAGTGCTTCCTAGTGTTGCATGGGGTCATCATTCCCCAATTACATAAATGCCCAGATACACTTCCTTGGATGACTCCGAAAAGTGTAGCATAATGTTTTGTGCATGCAAATCATTATGCAAGACATTGTGTTGGTGCATGTAATGAATAGTGCGAACTAGTGCACTTAAAAAATATCAAATACATGCTGACAGACTCGTGGAGCTCTAGCAGGCATTTTCGCATCATCTCTGTGAAACACTAGAGATGGTCGCTTTCCATCATGTCTGAGGTAGGTTAGCCATCTTTCCAAATGATTTCCATTCTAGAATGGAAATAGTATTATTGGGTTATCATCATGGACTAGACCTATTGCTCGGATGATGCCTGGATGTATGACATCACCCAAGCACGTGACTTCTTCCAATGTTCTGGCCTTCAATGCATCAGTGGGCACAAAAACCCTTAGCACCTTACATGCATAAATCTTGTGCGGATCAAAGGGAGTGACAAGAATATTGCACATGTTGACTATTCCTTTCGTGCTTGTGCCCACAACTGCACTAGGCATGAATCAGAAGTCTTGTCCACTGAAGCAGTATGGGCCACATGGGTCTTGGCATTGCTACATGATCACGCAAGCCATGTGATGTGCGTGGTGCTTGTGTAGGCAAGAATCAAGGAGATGGGAATGTATCTGCTTATGCAAATAGATTGTGCATTCTTGGTGCAAGCGAGTATGTGGGAGATGGAAACTGGTCTGCGTGTGTAGTAGGAGGCACAAATGGAGAAGCAAAATATGTGGCGAAATGTGGTCATGCATGTGGTGGGAGATGTGGACCAGGAGGAGGAACTTCTTCTGGGTATGGAAGATCTTGGAAAAAAGGGATACAGGGAAAGACATGTTGTGGTCGATGTACTGGTGCATATGTGTGGCATGGCTACAGTGGTGCTTGTGGCTACGTTGGGTGGAATGCAGCATGTGATTAGGGATGCAGGTGCATTGGTGCTTGCGATTGTGGTGGATGCAATGCGGCATGTGAGTGGGGGCGTGGGTGCATTGGTGCTTGTGGTTGTAGTTGTGCTTGGGGGCATGGGTGCATTGATGGAAGGGATGTCGAGGTAGCTCCTTTGCCTTTGTAACCTCACCACGCATTCTTGATGTACGTGACCCTAGCATCTATAGTAGGACCCTCCCACTTTGTGTCACAGAAGTTTATGTCTTGATCTATTTGACCAAGGCATTGTCGATCCTCCATCACTAAGTGGTGCAAATACTAGTCTATAGACTCTACTGTGAAAACATCTCAAAATCGGTCACGCAAGGTCCTCCCTCCATGCTCTGCCATTGTCTCACCAAATTCTATACACTACTTTCACCATTTTGGAAAGTTGTCTCAATGAGGTCCTGATCGACATTCATTAAGAAGTCTACATTCTCATTTTTTAGCACCTTCCTCTGAATCTTAGTGAGATTAGGTTGCTGACACTTCCTCTTCTCACCTGTGTGAGCCATCTCGTATGTAGTAAGCTGCAACACAAAATTCAAAAAAGAATTCAGTGCCAGGTGCAATAAGAAACTGATTAAGCCATAACAATTAACAATGCAAGTAGTCTAAGAGATTACCTAGATATAACCTCTCACAACTCACATCATGTAACAAACTACAGAAAATAAAAACACAAAAAATAAGCATTTAACTTGCACAAAAGATGACCTAGGTATAACCTAATCATGGACTTCACCATCTAACACTAGGCTTCAACTGCAACACACAACTATCAAGGGATAGTTGAGTGCTAGACCAAGTGTCTAAGAGCACATCGCATGATATCTAACTTAGACTGAAACACACAACTATCAAGGGACAGTTGAGGGCCAGACGGAGTGTCTAAGAGCACATTGCATGATATCTAACATAGACTACAACACAGAACTATCAAGGGACAGTTGAGTGCCAGACTAAGTGTCTAAGAGCACATCGCATGATATCTAACTTAGACTACAACACACCACTATCAAGGGATAGTTGAGTGCCAAAGTAAGTGCTTGAAAACATCTCTAAACTTAGATTGTAACACACAACTCTTAAGAGAGAGATGAGTGCCAGAATAAGCATCTATGAAAACATCACTAAGCTTGGATTGCAACACACAACTCTCTTAAGAGAGATGAGTGCCAGCCCAAGAGTTCCTATAAACAAACATTTTTATGCAAACTGAGACTGCAACACACAACTCTCTTAAGAGAGATAAGTGCCAGCCTCAGGTAAAAAACAATTATTTATATTATAAGTGAAATTGCAACACATGACAAAAACAGACTGCAACACACAACTCTTGCAAGAGAGATGACTGTCTACACACTTAAATACAATACAAAATAAATATTAAACAATTTAAAAAGACTGCATCACACAACTCTCCTAAGAGAGATGACCGCCAGTCCTAAACAAAACAAAACAAAAGAAACATTAATTACTATAACGAAAGACTACAACACAAGCAAGGGTGTAGTAAGGTACCTATGAAGAGAGCTAGTAGATATGGAAGCAAGCAGGAGGTAGCAGGTAGGCAAGCAGGAGGTGGTAGGGCTAGCAAGCAAGTGGCTGAGGTGACAATGAATTTTTTTACTCCTAAGAACATAAAGAAGTAATAGAAATCTTGCCAAACTCACTAGGAAAAAAACTCGCCTAATAGAATCCCGCCTAGTGGGTATAAAGAAGTAATATAAATGTTGCCAAATATAATCCCCCTTAAATGGTAAACATAAACAACTAATAGAGAACTTGCAAACATAAACAAAAAAACCTTCTTAAACATAAACATAAACAATTAATAGAGAACATGAAAACATAAACAACTAACAGAGAACTCACAAACTCGTAGTAAAATACTCTCCAAATAGAACCCCTCCATAGGGGTACTTCAAAACATAAAGAAGTAATACAAATATTGACTTCACGCATGTTTGCATCCTATTGACCCTTCATCATTTAATAGATAAGGATACCACTCTAAATTTAATCTAAGTGTATCCCTTTATTCAATTTAGAGTGGTATCCCTTTTAGATGTATTTAATAATGAGGTATTGAAAAAAACATGTTCTAGGAGACGTGTGTACAAGGCGCTCAAGAAGTTCAACTTCATAAAAAGTGACTATTCAAATCCATGACTTAGCAAATTGTATCAAGGCTTCACCACATGTATGTCATTTAATATATGTCAAAGGGATACCACTCTAAATTGAATCTTATAGAGGCCAAAAGAGAGATGCATGTCACATCATTGATTCAATTGACAACTACAAACCAAAAATTCAAAATTGTTTAGGTTATATGAATGTTATGCCAAAAAAAAATATCAAGGGAATCTGATGACTCCGACTTGACTCTAACATGGGCAAAACAAATCCTGCATGATGTCACTTGAAATATGGGTCTGAAATTTATCTTGAATCTACATTGTTTTATGGTTGATGTAGACTCTAGGAGAAGTTAGCAACTAGAAGATCTCCATAGCAGTGAACCAAGGTTGGTGAATTGCCATGCAATCCATGTTCTGTCCCAAGACACGAACATAAACAACATACATGTACTTGCATGGAACAAATATTCCTTGTGATGCATAGAAGAAACCCAAATCTTTGTAGCTTCCTTACTTCTACACTTGTCAAACATACTCCTACTTGCACTGGCCACTTTTCAGGAGCTATTGGAGCACCAATAATCTTGTTACTTGGAATCCATGAATGTGTTACATCATCCCCACAAAACCAAAAAAATTGCACTCGTTGACCATGGGCATGGTTCATTCTTCCCTTGAAACTAGGTGTTGGATTTCTTGCAAGCAATTCTCATTAATTAATTTTTCGCATTTGCGACTAACACTTGAAAGCCATGCTTGACAACGCACCTTGCTTCCTCACTCTACCCTACGAATGGCCTAGCAAACATCATGAACATCATCTTCATGCAACTGCATGTGCACATCATTAGCTTGATGTGTACTCTAAACATTGGGGTGGCATGCCCAACCTGTCTTCAAATTCAGAATCTCTTTTAGTGAATGCTTGGAAGGTTCTCCATGCACGTACGGACGTACTCAAAGTCATGGCGATGAGAGTCATCAATGCCCGAGGGCTCGCCCAATCTTTTCTTTCATCTCACAGTCTCCACATCTCCCACAAGGTGTGGATCATCTGCTTCTATCCTAGTAGCATTCATTGCAAAATTTGCAACTCTCACTGCCTGTTGAGGGCTAATGTAACTTGATCTTATGCTGCCTATTTGTTGAAGCAAGTTCTCCAATGAAGGACCATATCCAATATGCAATCCTTGGACATGTTGTTCAAACCTTGCAATCTAGAACAATGCAGATGCCAAGTTCCCAACACAAGCATCATACAATGAGATTTGCCTTATGTATCCTTTAGATGCCAACCAACTCCCATGTTTTGACTCTGCTAGATTTGCATGAGGAGGATTGGCCAGAGCTTTTGTGTCCATTATTTGATCCAAAGTAATGAATTAATTTTCTACACAATAAACTTAGCTACAAATGCAATGAAGGCAAAGTTCATCATATAGTTAACTCAAAACACTTACCTGTACCATGAAGTTATCCCAATGAGCTATCCTATCCTCCCACCATGACATCCATTGATCCAAGAATGGAATGTCACTTGAACTCACATGGTTATTTCTCCACCAGGTTCTAATGATTCGGGATTTGCTCTTGTGCAATTTCCCTTGTTTGTGCATCCCTCCATGCTCGGCATAGCTGCAAGTGGGTTTCTCTGAATCTTTGATACACATATTTATTGGTGATTCTTTGGAGTCCTTGTTCCCAATGGAAAATGCATGATCTCTCTCATGCCTCCATGACATTCTCAGGGCCACCATTGTAGATAGTGCGAACTGCTCGCCAATTTGCTGGTGCCGATCAGCCATAAACCCAAAGAATTTGGACTTAGAAAATCCTTTTTTCTTACAACATCATTTAACATTCTCCAAAATTGAACCTGAGCCTCTGTGTCCTCTTTCTTAAACTCGCAGGTGGCAATTGTCAAAAGTTCTGTCACACTGCAATTCAAAGATCTGTGGTGTGGAGATATCATTGGGTACTTAATGACAGGAAGACCATGTGGGGGAAGAGGGAGCACTCAGGAAGGGATAAGAGGAGACACCAAAAGTGGTGGAGCAAAAGCTACTCTAGCTTATTCCTCTTTCATATATATATGAGTATACATGGGCACTATACAAGTGGGTGGGCACACTGCCCTTTACCTCTACAACCTCCCACTTAAAGGTAGTGTGCCTTTAAAGGAGTATAGTACACATAATACAATCAGCCATAGGCTGAAAAACAAGATGACCAGACTGTCATCCTATGCCCATTGACACTTTACAATGTGCAAAGTGCATAGAGGATAAGCTGCTAGCAGACATCAGGTTTGCAGGATAGAAAATGACAAGCTGTAGATGCCTGTCAACCAAGATCTCATGCCAGATCTCACTGGGAGAGTGAACTCTCACCACCACGTGCTCCTGTGCTAAGTCCATAGCACCCGAACTGTCACTGTGCAAAGAAAATGTCTCTGTATCACCTGTGACCATAAGCACATGCCCTACAATAGACCTCTGCTGGTCTACCCAACCTGCATCACCTACATGCTGCTCCTGGAAGCATAAGGACCTGATGTCCACAACCACTTTCCTACTGCCAAAATCTACCATAATCATGCTACCAACTCTCACTGCAACGGAAGCAAGAACCGGAAGTGTAGCCCCAATGGCAAACATGTGAGAACCAAGTCTCAACATAGTCATGGATGCATGAAGTACTATGGCTGTCATATCAACCATAACTTGTTGCTCAACGGATCTGTGATCGTCAAACCTGCTGTGTTTCAAGTATGGAGCCAATACAAGCAATGGAGTACTCATTAACTTCCCCCTCTCCATACTGAAACAACCAAGTATCTGGCAAACATCATAAAGACCATGCAGCTCCCACTGCAAAGCATCCCTGTCCATAAGGAACCATATGGCAAGTAACCTCAGAAGGATAGAAACCTCCTAAATACTGAGACCATAACCTGTCTCACTATGCATCACATCCTGAGCTCTCATAACGGTATCAAACCTATGAAGCCAAGCTCGAGGGGATTGCTTCTGGCCATGGAGGCACTTACGAAGCAAACATATCAATGATTCCTGCCCATGCGCAATATGACCCGAGTCAATAACTGCAGAAACCACATCTGTCGTGGCATAACCAGCCAATGGATCATATCGGGCATCATTAGCCAAGATGCGTCAACAAACTCCATAGGAGTATAAACCTGTGGAATACTCGAGACATCTGACCGTCTCTGACCAAAATCAGGAAGTAATCATGGCTGTCCCAAATTTATAACCTGCTCACCATGGGAAAAACCTCCCACTCAAGGGATATGGGCTGCCCCTGCAAAGAATTCGGAGGTATCAGTGCACGTACACCCTCCTGGAACACCACTCTCCTGCTATTCACAGTCTTGGGCTATCTAAACATAGCATCCTCTCTGAAATAGACATTATGGCTGCGTATCAACTCTCTAGTTGAAGAATCCCATAACCTGTAGTCCCTACTGGACTCAATGTATCCAAGGAAGATACACCTCCTCGATCGGTAACCATGAGCATAAGCCTCGCAGCCAAACACACGTAAATGCTCATAACATGGTGCCCTGCCTGTCAAGAAGTCAAATGGCACTCTACCATTCAGAGATCTCCTGGGTGACCTATTAAGCAAGTATGCAGCTGTCTTACATGCCTCAGCCCAATAGCTTCGGTAAGACCTGCGTATCGTAGCATGCTACCAATCCTGTCCAATAGAATCCGATTTATGCCTTCTACCAAGGCATCATGAGCAAAAAGATGAGGAGTGGTCAACACCCTCTTGATACCAAGTGTATCACATAGATGCTGAAATCTAGGAGAGGTAAACTCTGCATCACCATCAGTCATCAAGCTCAATAGCTTCTTTGCTGACTGATTTTCAACATTACCCAAGAAGCACTGAAATGTATCATATACATCATGCTTTTGACGAATCGGATATACCCATATGTACTTTGTAGCAGCATCAATAAATGTCACAAAGTAAGAGGCACCACCCAGTGAAACAGTAGGCATAGGCCCACAAACTGCACTATGAACCAACTGCAATGGCTCAACGTACCTCTCACTGACTGTCTTCCTCACAAAAGAGGATCTTGACTTCTAACCATCATCATAATCATGACATAAAATTTGAGAGACATCCATAACAGGAATGTATCTCAATGTTGTAAGGGCTTCCATACCTGCAGCAGACATATGTCTAAGTCTGGCATACCATAAACTAACTGATGGCTGCTTATTAATCATAAGCATCTTATCCTGGACACTTGATACATGCAATGCATAAGAGAATCCAACCCGTGATCCCCTAGCCATAACCAGATTGCCTCTAGCAATCTTCCATGCATGATCACCCAAAGAGACATGATAACCTGCCTCAACCAACTGTCCAGTACTGATCTTGCTCGTAGCAAGTCCTGATATACGTCTAACCCTCTATAGAACAGAAATAGAGCCACTAGGCATAACAAGGTGGATATCCCCATAACCATAGACATCCATAGAATGATCAATGCCCATCAAACCACTCTGCATAATGCATTCCTGATATGCACTGAACCATGACCTATGAGGGGTCATATGACATGAAGCACATGGATCTAACATCCAATCACCGAGAATGGGTACATCAGTGGCCAAGAAAGAGGTGTCAGACATAGACAAAAGAATGCCTTCATCACTGCTACTGTCAATGGAAACTCTGGCATCCACGTCTTGAAGCTTAACATGTTTCTTCTCCTTCTTCCTATCATTCTTAACCTTGCTCTTCTTCTTGTATTTTCTCAGCCATTTCCAGCATACTTTTTCATGTGGCCATACTTTCCACAATAGAAATATCTAACAGAAGTCCGAGAGCTAGACTTGCTCTTGGAATTCCCTCTTGAACATGACCTGTTTCTACCAATTGATCGACCTTTGGAGTGCATCTCAAGGCTGTATTTCAGCCCATCATGTTGTAACATAACACTATCATGGTCATACATCTGGCATATATGAGTATAGAACTCATATGCATGGTAGTCTACACCCTGTACACCATCCTGTACCTGCAAGTAGACTGACTTCGAGAGTGATGACTGAATGATAGAGCATGCTTGCTCATCCATGTCATCCCAATCACTCTGTTAAATGCTATTAGGCTTGACACCTTTGCATTGAATGGGCTTATGCTGCCTCTTCTGCATTAACACATCATAAATCTGCTCTTTCCAATACTAAAAGTTTGATCCATCCAACCTCTCAATATCAAAGAGGGCATTACCAGCTGTAGATGCCATATTTGTGGCACAATAGCTCACAACCAAAGAATAGTATAGTGCAATAGGCAACCCAAATGACCAAAAAATAGTGTTGTCCAGACCAATCAGATCTCCAAATAAACTGGCTGATCTAATGCTCAAAAGCACTCAGTCATAAAGAGGCATAAACAAGAATATATGCAGCCCAGTAACCTACCAATGCCTGGCAATCCAAGTAAGAAATGCACTGAACCAAATGAGCAATGCCTGCTCAACCAATGGCAATAGGAGCCCAGCTCAACTATCCATAAACATCAGTGCGGCATCCACCAATGCAAATCCATAATGCATCGGAATGGCATTTACTGCATCACCTCAAGTGTGCAATCCTTTGGCAACAAAATCAAGCATTCACCACTTGCCAAATGTGCCAAAGTGACTTGTCAAAATGCCAATAATGCCCTTGGACTGAAGTGAGATCCCAATCACTTTCTGTAATTTACTGTGAGTTCCCAATTCACTGTTGTGCAAGAGAAATTCCTATAACAATACCTCACAGCCACTTTGGACAAAATAACACGCTGTCCCTGTATTTGAATAGCGATATCTTTTCACTGAAAGATCAAATGCCAAAGTTGTAAACAGCAAAGTTGTAGCTTGTAAAAAGATCTACAACTTATCAGATGATCTCAAGAGCCAAATCGTTGTGGATTCTCAGATATTCTCACTTGAAAAACAGCTTCCTACACATTGGTCACAAATAGACAGTAGACTGCAACTTTTTGTGGTTTTCCAGAGGCTGTAACTCCTACAGCTTATACCGGATCAACTTGCTTCCAAAAGCAAAGTTGTAGTATGTTCTGTGAACTATAACTTTCCAGCTCGGCACAAAGTGCAATTCCGCACCAGGAAAGAGATATTCAGTCCTGAAAATGACTGTTTTGTCATAAAAAACAGCAACAACAGCAATTGTAATGTCCTAACCAATGGCAAACAAAATGCCATAAAATCAGCCCCGAATACGGTAACAAATCAGCCCCAAAATGCTGACAAACCAGCCTTGAAATAGCTCCAAACAATGCTAATCTGATAGGATCTCAATACATCACCGTACCACCGTATGTATCCAACATAAGCAAATAACCATGTATCCAACAAACTGTCAATGCATCTCAACCAGGCATGTACCACTGTCAAAGCATGTGTCACTACCACTGCCAAACTGATGTACCTGCAAGAAAGATATTCAACCCACTGACTAGACAGAGAGAGCCGAGCTCTATGATGAGGGAAAGAAAGAGGCCTGGGAGATGATTATATGGTATGAATGCAGGGTGCTCGAAAAGGAGAGTGCTGATGAAGACCACTTGCTGGCCAAAACCACTCAATTCCATAGTATAACCAATGCCAAAAGCATCTTTAACGAAATAGCTTGGTTGCGTGCTCCCTAGCTTCTTCAATAGCCACCAGGCGGCTCACAGCCAAATTGAAACTATACCAGCAACCAGTCGCTCCATTAATGTTGCTCAAGCTCCACAACCTTACGAGCCCCCCCAAGCCTCACAGCCCACTGTCAACGTTCTCTAACGGGAAGCCATCTCAAGCTGCGAATGGCTGCCAACAACGACCACTCTACTCTCATGTAGAGCCAGCTACAACGCCACAACCATAGAGTGTGACGGGACTATAGCGACATACTCCCAGCAGCGACCACGAGAGGCCTTCATGATAGCAAACCTTCAGCTGCCATCTTCATGGCTGGAATGACCTCAATGTACAATGCATCCAAAGCCACCATTGGTTAGCCAGCAACGAGCAAACAATATTCGAACAGCCTTGAACTTTTAGCCTGCCAAAGCAACGTGCATTTGCAGTTGTCCTCTCCATAATGCCTAGCGCAATTGCATATCCCAGGCACTAGCTGACTAAGCACCAAGTCGAGCTACCTACATCTTCATGCAACAGGCAACGCATACAATGCCACACCCATCTCCAAGCTCCCGGTAGATCTCTCGAAGCAGTGCCCGTTCTCCTCTCACCGAGCTCCTCGTAGATCGAATGCCATGGGCTCTGATACCAGTTGTGGGGAAAGAGGGAGCACTCAGAAAGGGATAAGAGGAGATACCAAAAGTGGTGGAGCAAAAGCTACTCCAGCTTATTCCTCTTTCATATATATATGAGTATACATGGGGCACTATACAAGTGGGTGGGCACATTGCCCTTCATAATGCATGGGAGACCATGAATCCTTGAAAGAAAGACTCTATTAGTTGGAGAAGCATACAAAGACAAGACTAGTCACTACCATGTCATGACAACAGAAAAACACAGAACAAAAGGCATGGTTTGATAGAAATCTTAAAGTTAAAGACATCAAGGAAGGTGATTTGGTCCTGTTATACAATGCCAAAGTACACGAGGAAACTTAAGTATCTAGGTCAAGGACCCTATCAAGTAAGAAAGATGAATCTTATCGGAGATGTGCTATTAGAAACATTGGATGGAGTCCAAATTCAACACAACAATAAATGGGAGCCGGGACTAAAGCACTACTACTTCAACACGCAAGCCATGCCCGACAAAAATGAAGATTTAGGAAACCAAGTCTTCCTTAGTTAGGATTATATTGTATCAAGAGCTTTCACTAGCATATGCACGTTTTTGCACATATAGTTTGCACTGGATTGTTACATGCACACTCACTAGCATATGCACATTTTTACACATTTAGGAAGACCTAATCAATTTCATATTAGGGATGATTGAGTCTTAGTTTCCCTATTAAATCCCACAAATAAGCATATAGTTAGACACATCAAATGCACTCACATGATTTTGCATAGGCACATAATAGATTGCATCAATAATAGTATCACACGCTTTCATTCCATACTCTCAAAGCATGCAATGAATTCACAAGCAGGACAAGAAGCTATGCCAAAACTCAAGATGAATTGACAAAAGAGTCTGCAGCCTCAACAACGAGACCCCCGCCAAACATCACAGCCGTCTCCTAAATGCAAAAATATCAGACTTTCATACAAACTTATCTATACAAGCTCAATGATATGAGTGTAATTGCATCCGACATGTATGCAAGATAACAAGAAATACCAGGCTCAACAATGAGACCCCCGCCAAACTTCTTCCCAAGAAGATTCGATGGCAGAGTCCACAGCCTCAACAATGAGATCCCCTCTGAAATTCACAACCGTCTACCCCTCCTCAAGAGAAGATAAGCTTCCTGACTACATACCATAAATTGTATGGTGCAAAAGCATTATAACAGGAACGACTCGCATGCCATAAGCTCAACAACCACTGGGTTATGCACATGGCATCCCAACTCCAAAATCAAAATAAGCCATAACCCGAGGATGGGTAATAAAATGGATCCGGGAGTATGTTGTCTCTATGCTAACATGGACTTAGGTAGAACAGAATGAGTAGCGACAAAGCTCCGCTTGTACTTGCATAAGGCTAGAAATAATCCCTCTTAGAAATCCAACGTGCATGTTCTACATGCAAGTTCTATATATGATTTCTACATGCAACTCCTACATGTGAGTTCTACATGCAACTCCTACATGCGAGTTCTACATGCAACTCCTACATGCAACTCCTACATGCGAGTTCTACATGCAACTCCTACATGCGAGTTCTACATGCATGTTCTACATGTGAGTTCTACATGCAACTCCTACGTGCAACTTGCAACTCCTACATGAAACTTCTATATGCAAGTTCTACATGTAGAGAGAGAATGTCTTACAATTCCTACATGTAGAGAGAGAAGCTCCCCATAATGGAATGAAGCCCACACTCTTTGGGGCATTGTGTTGAGTTCTACTTTGGTATTCCAAGCAATTGTCTCAAGTGTCCATGCTTCCTTGCACTCCACGTCCAAAAGCATGTCCTAACCTTGCAACTCCTCCTCCCCTCTCCTCCAACCTTGCAACCCATCCTCTCCCTTTTCCTCCTCCCTCCTCCCTCCTCCTCCTCCCTTCTCCTCCTCCCTCCTCCTCCTCCTCCTCCCTTCTCCTCCTCCTCCTTCCTCCTTCTCCTCTTTCCCTCCTCCTCCCTTCTCCTCCTCCCTCCTCCTCCTCCTCCTCCTCCCTCCTCCTCCTCCTCCTCCTCCCTTCTCTCTCTTCTTTCCCCCATGCTCTTACACCTTCTTGCTCTCCCACTCTTATGCTTCCCCTAAACCCTTATTTCCTCAACCGTTAACCTCTATGATCTACGAGGGAGATGAGTTCTCCACCATGTACTCTACCCTGAACCTTGGATCCTCCTTCTAACCCTGGAACTTCTTCTAAACTCTCAAAATCCTTCTAACACTGGAACCTCCTTCTAAACTCTCAAAATCCTTCTAACCCTGGAACCTCCTTCTAAACTCTGGAACCTCCTTCTGAACCTTGGATCCTCCTTCTAACCCTGGAACTTCTTCTAAACATTGGAGCCTCTTTCTATACCTTGGAACCTCCTTCTAACCCTTAAATTCCTCCTAAACCCTACAACCCTTAATGAAGGCGAAAGCCTTCATTACCTCAACCATGATGATACACGTTTCTTTTACACATGCATGCACTATGTTTGCTTACCACACTTAAGCTTATGTCTCTCAATGGAATACGACTCAAGGTCCTAAGCTACACGTATACTACACACGACAACCTCGATATATCTGTAGGTGACAAAAAGCCTCGGAACTCTGCATACTGAGAATACCCTGCTCTTCCTGCAAAAGCCATGGGAAAGAGCCAACAACATGAAATGGGAATGAGAATCTGTGGGAGGAAGTCCAAGAATGGAGGGAAAGTCCATAGTAAAAGAAATGGGAAGGAGAGTGTGTGGAGGGAAAGTAGAGAACAAGAAACAAGAAGAAGAGTGAGTGGAGGGAAATTTGAAAACGGAAAAAAAACGGGCAGGAAACGGGAACATGAGCTGGACGCCAAACGGGTCAAACATGAGTTGGATGCCAAACGGGAACATGGCAGGGGGATCTGCAAACGGCTGGAACATGGCAACTAGACCTCGATTGGCAATGACAAACGCAAATGCAAAGGAGCATGATGAGCAGCTCTTAGAGAAAGTGAAAGGAGGAGCTCAATGCCTACAAGGAGGAAACAGTTGTTATTGGACGCTACAAGGTGAAGGCCATCGCTCAATGCCATTATTGAATCTAACTACAAAATCCTTGAATCTACACTACAAGGTGAAGGAGAAAACAGCCAAAGGAGAGCATGGAGTTGTGATTGGCAATGTACAATGGTGTTGAAACATCACAGGTAATGCCTTCATTTGATAAAAGAATCAAATGCTCCGTTCTGTGAAGAAAATTTTATTGCAGGAGAAGAGGTAAGTCTGTCTGCAACTAAATATGAATCCTTACAATTTGTTTTCTGCACAAAGAACTAATGATCTGGTTGTTCTGTGGTATTTCTGAACAAAAACAAGCTACTGTGTGGATGATCTACAGGAGAGTGTTTCCAAATAGCTTGCTGTGTCAAATTAATCTAACGAAATCACAGATGCAACAATTGAATACAATCGGAAGTATGGAAGATGTCTTGCTCTCTCTCTGCACAACAAATTTCGCATGAGCATTCACCCTTGTGGAGCTACAAATTGCCTTTGTTACCTTTAGCCAATCACAACTCCATGCACTCTACAAGGTGACGGAGAGCTCAACGCCTACATCTATTATTGGATGCTCCATCCGTTATTAGACAACCAAGACAAGCATGTGAGAAGTTGTAGATATGATGGCATGTCAAGAGGATGAGAACCCTCGTAAGAAAAGGATGAAATTGGCTCCCAAATGTATTTTTGTGGATGACATTGCAATGGAGGGAAAAACAAAGTAGTCTAAGCTATATTTTTTTGGATGACCTTACATATGCTTTGATCAAGCATTGATACAGTCTCCCAAGTTTTGAAAGAACATTTTGTTGTTTCTTTATATGTAAATTGTTTGCTATTTCTTAGATGTTAGTGCTCCTTTTGCAAGTGATGGAATTGACTAGTCACATATGAATTTGAACTTCTTCAATGCATTGTGTGTTCTAGAACATGTTTTTTTCTTTCATAGACTTGAGCAAGTAAGATCTCATCGTCTCTTCCAAGCTATCAAGATTTCATGTATAAAAAAGGAAATGCATTTGTTGGCCGAATTTATCTCCAAGAATTTTATGAATAGTTAAGATCGTTTCTCTTTCTTAGATCTTAGTGCTCCTTTGACAGGTCATGGATTTGAATAGTCACGTGTAAATTTGAACTTCTCAATGCCTTGTGTCTTCTAGAACATGCTTTTTTTCCTTCATATACTTGAGCAAGCAATATGGTTTATAGATGATCTCATTGTCTCTTTGAGGCTCTCAAGAATTCATGTATAAAAAAGGAAATGCATTTGTTGGTGGAATTTATCACCAAGAAATTTATGAATAGTTGAGATCATTGCTCTTGGATACATCTTATTGGTTCTTTGGTAGGTCATGGATTTGAAAATTCTTATGAATTCGAACTTCTCCAATTCCTTGTGTCTTCTAGAACATATTTTTTTTTCCATAGACTTAAGCAACTAAGATGGTTTATAGATGATCTCATTGTCTCTTCGAAGCTCTCAAGATTTCATGTATAATAAAGTAAATGCTTTTGGTGGCAAAACTTATCCCCAAGAATTTTATGAACAATTGTGATCATTTCTCTTTCTTAGATCTTACTAATTTTCTTGTTTAGAGTTAATTTGTATGATCAACTACAAGAGCCTCGATTTCTAGGTTATAAGAATGCCTCATATTGGTTCCATGAGACTATATTTGCATGCATGTGGAGTTAGAATTGCTAGCATCTCTCCCAATGTGTATTATATTGAAAAAAAACTCACATACTCACTCAAAAAAAACTCGTTGTTTGGTAGCACCCCTATAGTAAGAGTCAATGTCAGGACAAGAGCAATAAAACCAATTGTGCCTAGAGAGTTGGATGAAACCTCTTCAACGATGATCTCAATCAAATCAGCCCCCCTACAACATCATGCCATAGTGGGCGATACACAAAGCAATGTCGATAATTGGATCCAAGAAATGGCAACCATTGACAACTGCCATTCACTAGATCCCATCTTCTAGCAAATTGATGCTAAAGTCATGCAAGTAAATCCTCCACTCACACATGAAGATCTAATTGATCTAGAGGTGCCATTCTTTATGGTTGACCTTGACTGGAATGGTGAACCTAAACAAGTTATCCATGATAATAAGGACTCAAATTTTCCTTGGGACCTTGAAACAAAGGCTAAAAATGCTCAATTTGAAGATCATGTCTTTGACAATGACTTAGCCATTCTCCATGCCCTAATGGTGGTCGAACTTCCCAAAGTTGAAACTCCAAAGTTGAATAATAGCATAAGATCCCGCAAGAAAGCTAAGGAGGATATCGCCGCAAAACTAAGGGCGAACACTTCAGTGAGTTTAAACACATTCAAACTAGGATCGTCGAGTTGTATCTTACCAAGCCAGCTCCCCCAAAATCTAAGCCATCTCCTCTTGAATGGCCCTTGATGGACTTGAAGCAATATGCACAGCAAATGAACCTTTACTTGGGAATACTTTGCTATTGGAAAAGTTACCCCGCAGTTCCCAACATAAGAAGTTTCGAAAGTTTAAGACATAGGTGTAGATGAAGCTTGATAATGAGACTTCAGAAAAAGAAATTCCACAAGAGCCTCAAAATTTGGTTGATGATACTATGCCACCCAGTACCCATAGCATATGTCAGGCTAGTTCAACACCATCAGAGGCTGATCTTCGTGAAGTACCAAAGTACTTCAAGAACTACACCAGTTGGAGTGTCCCCATAGCAATGCCAAGACCAGTAAGAGAATCTCATGTGCAACAAACCAATAATATTGGAGAGACTCCAATCTATGAGGCATTGGCCAAAACTCGAATAATAAGCGTCACCCTTGAAGGGGAGGACGAAAAATTAGTATTCATTAGGAAACAACTTACATAGGAAGATGAAACAAAGCTCAAAGCACTCCTAGTGGAATACCGAGATTGCCTAGCATGGTCATACAAGGAAATGAAGGGAATTTCACCAGAAGTGGTAGTACACACGATACTATTAGGGAAGGTGGCCACCCTAAGGTAGGTCGAACTTATCGAACAAATCCAAAATATGTCACCATGGTCTATGACGAACTGGAAAAAGCCTTAGATGTTGGATTCATCTATGAGAGATAGATCACATTGATTGGGTTTCACCCATCATCATCATGTATTTGGGAATTCAAAGCCCAATGTTCTTAGTGTTTTAGAGAAGAGAGAAAGGCTTTGAAGCCTTATTGTATAGAAATTTTATTTTATATGAATACAGCTATACTTTTTATACAGTGCCCCATTTTGTATTCTTTTACAAATTTTATTTTATACTGTCATTGTATTTTGTAACTTTAATTGTTGTTGGTATTAATATTTTCATTCACTATTATGTTCAAAAGCATGCGATCAGATAAATATTTGCGCTATAATGGTCATTTCTGAGCAATCCAGTAAGAATCTTACCACGTGATAGAAGGCAAATGTGTTCGGCATCATGCGGGGAGCCCAAAAATGGCAAAACCCACTATGGCGCATATGGGGCCTATTTGACCCCATGCCCAAAAATGGCAAAACCCACTATGGCACGTATGGGGCCTATTCGACCAAGTCAAACAGGCCCCATATGTGCCATAGTGGGTTTTTCCATTTTTGGGCTCCTCGCGCGATGTCGAACACATTTGCCTTCTGCCGCGCGGTGAAAAAACATCATTTGACCACTCAAATTCACACTGAACTTGCATAAACTGATGGAAAGCATCATGTAACATGTATAATAACATGGGAACAGTAATAGAACATAAAAATATCTTTTATTCATTGGCCTCAAAGGGCAGAGATTTACAAAATGATTCAGGTTACACCAAATGAACCTAAACAACATCTAGGGCCTAAGGGAGGGATCGGAGCGGATGCGCTTGGCGAGTGCAAGGTCCTTGTCCATCACTGTTATTCTTTTGGCATGGATAGCACATAAGTTCACATCTTCAAAAAGACCTACTGTCATCTGCTCTGTTGCCTCCTGAATTGCTAGAAGGGTGCACGGGGAATGAGATTGTCCACAATGGTTTGGAACTTGCGGATGTCCTGAAGTGCCTTCACTCCTGATTTTTGGTGCCTCTTAATCTTTGGGGGACCCTGCACTAACCTTTGGACATGGCTCCATGGCCGCTTGTTTGCTTTGAACTTCTTTTGCCTCTCCTCCCTTGCAACCACCTCTTCAGACTCCTCTTCCTGTGTCTGCTAGGTCATTCGAGGTGGCCTCTCACGCCTAGGGGTCTGCTTTGTCCTTGTTCTCTTTTCCTTTTCACGAGGCTGTGAGACAGTAGGCTGAGGCTCTTGCTCAGCTCATACCAGGACCCCACGGAGGAGGGAGGGGCAGTTGATCAGGATTGAGTGGACTATTTTGCCCCTCTCGGGAGACATCTCTACTTCCACGATTAGTTATGTGGAAGGACTGAGAGGACCCCTCATCATGCTTGGATCCTTCATTGTGCTGGGATTCCTCATGGTGCTGAGATCCCTAGGATCCTCCATGAGAGTCAGATGGTGGGGACTCACATTGCTTGGACTCCTAATGAGGAGAACTGCCTTCAAATCCTTGGTGATTATTGCCCTCTTAGCCACCGGGGCTTGCAATGTGTTCGGAGGCCATGGCGTTGTGAGAAGGACAACGGGTAGCATCTAAACGGCGTCCAGTGGGTCTAGTAGTTTGTTTAACTCGTGCCATAGAAATGAGGGATTTTAGGGTTTTGAAGTGCTTTATATAGTCTTTTTTAAAGCACTTTAGGGTTTTTCTTTTTAATTAGGGTTTTTGAGTGCACCTCCTCCCCCCAGTTTTTTGTCGCCAGTTCGGTAATACTTAATCTTCACCACCCTCCCTCCCAACCCACTCACCCCTTCGCCCTGCCATGTCGCACATGCAATTCTGCAATTTCCAAACAAATTTGTGAATTTTGGAATCTATAATTGACTCAAAATAGTGTTAACTTTATTCATCAAACATTTTACATTTGGGGCTCTCTTAGTACCCAACGCCTCCCCTGTCTGACTCTACGTTGCAACCAAAGTGCAACCCCTTGGCTCCCTATTGAGGACTTCCAAGCAGCACATCTCCTTGTCTTCTTGACATGTTGAACTGCTTTTGCGAGACTTGAGACCTCTACCTTATCGTGCTTGAGAGTCCTAGCCTCTAGACATCTATAAAACCAATCGAACATTTCGTGTAGTGCATTGCTTTGCACGATACCACCCCCATGCCTTGTATTCTTGAAGTATGTTGCCTTTGCTCTGTAGTGTGATTTCTCCATTCCTTCAGTATTCCAAATGGACAGAGGGCCCCATTGCTCCACAAACCATGGTGCATGTGCGTAAAGAATATGCTGTAAAGAAAAACATTGTATTAGAAACATAAACTAACTCAAGTTTAAAGCACAAAGTTTCAACCTAAGGAGGATTACCATGTAATGTGTAATATGTGACTCCCCCCATGCTTCTACCATCAATGATATGAATTCTCCCAATGCTGTCCTGAATCTCTCATAATAAAGCTCATCTATTTGACCTTGTCTAAGCAACTTTATAAATGCATCAAGCTTTGTCCACAGTTTTGCTCTCAAAGTAGCAATTTGTTGATGTGAAGCTTGATTTGTAGTGCACTCACACAAATCTTTCTAGTACTCCCAACCTAGGGTGCTTTGAGCCAATGTATGTTTTTCTTTATCAGCATTGTGGTTGGACAAGAACCTCCTTGCCTTTCCTCCACCCATGGACACTTTAGCAGGAAGATTTTGTGTCTTTCCTGATTGTTTCTTGTCCTGCTTAAGCTTCACATTGCCTCCATGAAGTCCCATTAGTGAGAGTAGTTCTTTAGCTTTTGCAATCCATTGTGCAGATACTTGTTGAGGCCTCAAATTCCAAGCATAAACTAGATGGAGATAGAGTAACTTTGCAAGTATACGTAGTTCAACATGCAAAGTACACATGTGTACCTGCTCCAATGGAATTAGTAGAATGGGGTCCCACTTAGAATCGTTTTTGTGATGATCAGGGGCTGCACTTTGGTTGCAAGAAAGGATGCCATTTTCCCACTATAGGCTTCCCTTTTGCATGTTCTGAGGGTGGGTGTAATAGAAGCATGTCCATTTTGCATCTACACCTGTATCACAACCATACAGGCACTTGAGGGTCTTCAAATCACCAGCTAGATGCCATTCAACTTGAAACGTTCCATGCCCATCCACAATTAATGTTTGCCCTACCTCTTGTCTTCGAATAATCGACGGGATGCCGGTTCTCTCCAAAACCCACTTCAATGTCTCGTGGCACTCCTTTGGGGTCTCAAAGGCTGCAAGCCACCATATGTCCTTCTCATATTGGACTGAGAAACCCTTCTCAACTTCCTCATTCCCTTGAGCAAAATGCAAGGCATCATTCATAATACAAATGCTCACCCTCTCTAGCTTGTGCTCTTTTACCAACTGAGCTTCATCCATTTTTATAACAAATACTAGCTTGCCATCTATACAATGAAAGAGAAATTCAGTAAGGATATAGAAATCAAAAGAAATAAAGTTGAATGTGAAGAGAGAATTTCTCTTACCTTCTTGTCTCATCCCATAGAATTTGACCATGGCTCTCTGCAAATTCTCTACATCCACGTAAACATTATCGAAAGCATTCATCTCAAACATTTGGATGCCAGATTTCTTTT
Source organism: Dipteris shenzhenensis (assembly GCF_047967505.1). Taxonomy (NCBI): domain Eukaryota; kingdom Viridiplantae; phylum Streptophyta; class Polypodiopsida; order Gleicheniales; family Dipteridaceae; genus Dipteris; species Dipteris shenzhenensis. The sequence continues at coordinate 17,269,507 of NC_141606.1, forward strand.
TACTCTTCCAAGTCATTGTGCCACTTACACAATGGTATCCTCCAATCTTTTCTCTAGCACATTGGTTTGTTTCTTGACATGCAAGCCTTACAGACCATGGTGTTGGCAATGGCATTGTAGATATCTTATGCTTTTCCTCCGTAGCAGACTTAAAAATTTTAAAAACAGAGTTGTAAGCTTCACAACTTACACCAGTAGCATCACAAGCTCCAAGCACCTCCTTTGCTTGGACGAGGCCCTTGAAATCCTTCATTACCTCTCTAGCAACTTGTTTGCATAGCCCTTTTTGTCTAGGGTTCTTCAATACTTCCATGACATCACTTGGCTTTATTAAACTTCTTAGAACATATGAAGGATCACTATCATCCATTTCCATTGTTCCCATCACATCCTCCATGAAATTCCTAAAGTAGAGTACAAATGAGTCTTAGTGGAAAGAATGCAACACCACAAATATTTTGGGGTAAGAAATTTCATTGAAAATTTGGGGAACTAACCTTGTAGCCCATATTCTCCTCTTTCGAGCACCACTATTGGTTGACAATGCATCCATAGATTGCAATTGTCTTTTCCTCTCCTTAAGTCCCAAAGATGTTACCTTCAACTTTTGTACTCGTTCTATCGACTTCTCTCATTCCTTCTCCATATAGCACGTTGAACTTGGCCATAGATAGACCTTTCCAAATCTTGTTTGCTTTCAGCAAGCTTCTGGATTGATTCTTCCAATTCATGTCGCTCCAAGTCCAATGCATGTGCTTTGTCACTGAGTTCTTTGTTTTGCAATTGGAGATCTTGCATACCATTATGCATTGCCACAATAGTAATATTTCCCAAATGTGCAAGTTCTTCTGCTTGGGTTCTTTGCACCTCGCTTGCTTGCAATGTCTGAGAATGGTTCAATGAATTGCAATAATCGAGCAATCCAGCATGTCCCTTGCTAACAAACCAAACAACATCATGCATAGTATGAAAAGGAGGACTCTTTTGGGTGGCAAGGTCTAAAGGATACGAGTTTCCATCCACCCAAAGGTCAAGATCCTTCTTCCCTTGCAATCGAAGACTATGGAGCACACTTTGAGGAGTTCCACTATATCCCAAAGAGTGTGTGCTTGCATATTCTGCCTCCAGTTGTAGGTTCACATGGTACTTGTTGGATATGTCCTCGAATGGTGCCATGAGTACTCAAAGAGAGGTATCAGTGATGTAGGCTAAAATGTAGGGGAGAGCTGGCAAAGATGGAGCAGTGAGAGGGAGAGAGTAGCAAGGAAGAGGGAGGAGGAGAAGTAGATGAGGGCAAGAGGAAGAGGAGGAGAAGAGTAGGGCGACAGGTGTAGAAGGGAGGGAAGGAGCTGCTATAGAAGCGAGGAGGAGGGGAGAGATGCTATAGGAGGGTGGAGGAGGGGAGAGATTCTGCAAGAGGGAGGAGCAGAGGAAAGGGATCCTGGGCGACTGGAGAAGGAGGGGAGAGGAAGGAGGGAGGAGGAGCCAGAAGGAGGAGGAGGGGAGAGGGAGGAGGGAGGAGGAGGAGCAAGACGGAGGAGGGGAGAGGAGGAGGGAGGGGGAGGGAAGGGGAGGGAGGGAGATGGAGAGGGAGAGGGAGGAGGAGGAGGGAGGGAGGTATAGAGGGAGGGAGAGAGAGGGAGGGAGGGAGAGAGAGAGAGAGGGAGGGAGGGAGATTCAAAATTTGAAATTCAAATTTCAAAAAGTGGCCCCCTCCCCTGATTGATGAGGGGAGAGGTGGGCTCAAATGTGGGCTTAACCTACCTAGGTTGGGCTGGTTAGGCCTCTTTGGGACCCTCTAAGCCCCTTGCATTAGCCCACTAAGCATTCCCTAATCCATTCCTAATGAGGCCCTTTTGAGACCCCAATTCTCCTCTAATGGCATCCCAACTTTGAAATCAAAATAAGCCATAACCCGACAACGGGTAATAAAATGGATCCAGAAGTACGTTGTCTTTGTGCAAACATGGACTTAGGTAGCACAGAATGTGTGTGTAGAGTAGCGGCAAAGCTCCACTTGTACTTGCATAAGGCTAGGAATAATCCCTCTTAGGAAACCAACTTGCATGTTCTACATGCAAGTTCTACATATGATTCCTACATGCAGTTTGTACATGCAAGTCCTACATGCATGTTCTACATGCAACTCCTACATGCAAGTTCTACATACGATTCCTACATGCAGTTTCTACATGCAAGTCCTACATCCATTTCCTACATGGATGTTCTACATGTGAGTTCTATATGCAACTCCTACATGCAACTTCTAGATGCAAGTTCTACATGTAAAGAGAGAATCTCTTACAATTTCTAGTGTTTCCAAGGTTATATCCCTGGGCCTCTAGTAGTCTTGTGGAAACCCAATGGTATTGTACCTTCCTTGTTGGATGGCATAGTTTTGTTTTCCAACGCCAGGGTTTTTTGTTTACATGATGGGGTGGCTTTTGATGTCAAGGTTTTTCTAGAACCCAAATATATGTTTCACCCCGTCAAAGTTCCCTTGGGCCTCTAGTATCCTTTTGGGCCCACACTTGCTTGGTTTCTCTTCTTCTTTGTTGTCTTTGTTGGTGAGGCTCATGTGGAGGTTGATAGGCTAAAGTAGACAGTGATGCTGATGCTTGAATGTTGGGTCGATTGTGGTAGTGATTTGCACATCTTGATGGGTTGATTTGTAACCAAACAACCCTTTGTAAGTGTCTTGCATCCAACTTTTACCAAGAATTATGGCTCTTGTTAAGGTACCTATACGAGTTACTAAAAACTTACAAGGCACAACATAATTGTCCATGGAAACATTCAGCATTAAAGAGCCAATAACCTTAATTGAGGTACTTCCTATGGATTGAATTTCAAAATAACAAACTTGAAGGAGTACCTAGTCAATATGTTTTAATATTTCCCAAGGGATGAGGTTATTTCCTGCTCACCAATCTGCCATGGCCTATATTCGACATGTTGCACCTTCTGATGTTAGCTCTACCCAAAGTTGAGATGGAGTAATATCTATCTCCTTAGTATCAATGGAATTATCAATTCTAGGTTTAATTTGACTAGGTAGTACTGCTCCTATGGTGTAAAAATATGTAATGGTGGTAGGTGTATCCTTATAAGGTGATAAATTGAGTTCCTTTATCACTTGGTAGATCTATTGCAACTAGTGTATGCATCCAATTTAGTGAGTTTTCTAGCTCAGATATAGGAGCGCACCAAAGTCTTCAAGACTCTTTTCATTGTCCTCTTATTTATAATCTTTGAACACATTTATTGATGTTGACCTATTGGTCAGTGTAAGATTTAGCTACAAATAGATGTCGCAACATAGAGTGAGCCTTTCAATTTTGGAGGTCCACCCTCATGACTTGCTCATCTTTATGTAGATATATTCTGTTTGAGCCTGCAGTTGTGGACCAATCCTATAGTTTGCATGAAACGTGCAATCAGCTATGTAGAGAATGCATGAAGCAAGCCGCTTTCACTTGTCTCTTCTAGTTGGTCCAATGAGAGTTGACCTCCAAGAGTTCAGGGAGGCAAGATGACTATTGGCATCCTCAAGAGACTGGACAACTATATCAATTGGTCCTTATTGTTGGCAAGTACATGAATAAGGTAGTTATCTCAGCTCTTAACTGAGGGCATGTGTTGCCATTTTTCGGGTCTATGTGTGTTGTTTTGAGTGGAGCCTTTGTGGCTGACTGATAGGAATTTCTTGTGAGGTTGCAAGAAGCTCCATAGGGATGCGTAACCACTTTGTAACCATTAGTGAGTGTGGAGGTTACTAAGTAATCGAAGTGTTTCTTGGTTGAAGGTTTATTGTCAAAGAGCTTCTATATACATTTCAAGTAGTTTATTGCTACGAAGTTTTTTGTCGTGAACTTGAGTTCTCTGAGTAAGAACATTTTTGCTCATATTTATGATTTACCAATAGTGGTATCAAGGTAGTAGATGATCTTTTGACTCTTTGGTGTGTGTAATCAGAGAAATAGAGAATTAGCATCTCTGTTGTGGAAATTTTCATAGGTCGGTAAAGGTAGTAGAGATTCTAAAGTCCTTAAGAGGATCTACACATGCAAAATGCCTTACTCACTGTAATCTGAAGTTGATTGTGATTAAGATTTTGCTTTCTGAACTTGGCAGGGTAGTGTTGACTATCGAGATTTAGGCTCTTTGTGAGCAATTCTCATCGAGCTCTTTATGAGCAATTTTTGTTGGGCTCTTCGTGAGCATGTTATTTTGAGTGTTAGTAGTAGTCTTGGTGATGGTTATGTTTTGTAGTTGGTCAATCTCCCTCATTTTGGCTGAGGGGATTAGTAGTAGTCTTTGTGATAGTTATGTTTTGTAGTTGGTTATTCTTGGGATTTGGTGCTCATCCTTGTGTGGTTGATCTTAGTGTTGAGGTTAGTTGCATGGTGAAGTTTGTGTGGCCACCTGGCTAGCTGACATGCAATCAACTATGTAGAGAATGCATGAAGTAAGCTACTTTCACTCATCTCTTCCAGTCGGTTTGATGAGAGTCAACCTCCAAGAATTCAGGGAGGCAAGATGACTACTGGCATCCTCTAGAGATTAGGAATCTTCATCGATTGGTCCTTATTGCTGGCGAGTACATGAATAAGGTGGTTATCTCAGCTCTTATTTGAGGGCGTCTATCACCATTTTCTAGGTCTACATGTGTGTTGTTTTGAGTGGAGCCTTTGTGGTTGCCTCATAGGAATTTCTTGTGAGGTTGCAACAAGCCCTTAGGGATGCATAACAATTAGTGAGTTTGTGGATGATATTGAGTAATTGAAGTGTTTCTTGGCTGATAGTTTATTGTCAAAGAGCTTCTCTATACATTTCATGTAGTTTGTTGTTACGTCTTTTTTCTTGTGAGCTTGAGTTCTCTCAGTAAGATCATTTTTTCTCATATTTTTGATCTACCAACAAGGTCTACCCAATATGATGTCATAGCCATCTGGTTGGTTGGGGAAATCCATTACAACAAACCACACTTGGTAGGTCAGACTAAAGGTCTAAATCTTGATGTCCCTTAGAACTCCTACCAGCGGTGGGGATCTAGCCAATTTGGCTATAAGGGTTGTGTTATCCATTTAGGTCATCCCCAATTGGTCCATCACTACTTAGTGACTATGCTTGCACCATCTCCTCCATCTAATTTTGTAGTCACACTCTTACCTTGGTAGGAGATGGGAAGTACTGCATTGGTGTCATCACTTTCAAAGTACTGGCCCCATTTGTTAGCAGGTACCTTGGGAAGATGTTGGGGGTCCATTGGGGGTTTGACTATCTAAGGGTCAAAAGACTCAAGAGCTACTATTTTTCCATTCATCCAATCCAAGAGGTCTCTCCATAGAGTGGGATTACCCCATAACAGTGTCATGATGGGCATCTTGATCTCAGTATGGACAGAAATGAGGCTAGTCGTACAATGTCTCAAGGCCCACTGATAGGTTCCCTGCCTATCAATTTTGACTCTGCTAAGCCATATAAGGACTTGTTGTGATCCTCCTTTAATTGTTGCAAGGTAGAGTCTATTTCAAACATCCACTGCATTCTTCCATTGAAGAGCATAGGGTAATTTCCTCTTCCACTCTTTTGGGCACTCACAAGGATTTGGAGGCCTTATTGATTGCCTGGTGCCTCGGATAGGTCGTATCATCTCCCTTGCTTTCCTTGAGTCTTTGCTCAAACTTCTGTTGTAACTTGGCACTCTTGTACCAAAGTTTTTCACCTCCATAAGGAATCATTTCTCTAGCAAGTGGTTTGGATATTCGTCTTGACTTTTGGGCACTATGGCACTATCTTTGGTAGGGGTCCTCTTCGCTCCTTCCCACAGCTTCCGCGTGTCATTAGAAAATGCAATTGATGGTATGGCTCTTGAGGGGTGCCCTTTAGGGGAAAGGGTCATATTGAGATGCATTTTACAATATCCATAATGCCACTAAAGAAATATGGCATGTTGATATGGCCCTTGCCCCTAAAGGGGACCCCTCAAGGGCCATATCTATAATTGCATTTTCCTTGGTTGTACAAGGAAATACATTTTCCTTGGTGCACTAATATATAACTCTAAGAACCAACACGGTGGTTGTCTTCTGTTTGCCGTTATTTATTTATTTAAGCTTCGAAGGAGGACACGTGGCTCAAGCTACCACATGTCCTCTCCTTTTTTCATGGTTATTAAGTAAAAATAGGTAATTCCATAACTCCAAGAACCAATGCGTGTTGTCCAATGATGACAGATGGCAAAGCTGTGGCAAAAGGCTACGTGATGGCAGTGGTCAGGCCAGATATTGCGATGTGCAAAGCAGGGCAGAGCTGCACAATGTAGTCAAACCAAAGAGTGTGCTACAAGAAGCAAGGCAGAGCTACCGCGTATCAAGCTCTATGGTGTTCAGAATGATAGATTGCATCTCATTATTACGCCAATGTTGGCATCATGACATCGAAATTTTTTTGGCAAGAGCGTGGGTCCACACCAAATTCAAAATCTCTCCCAAAAGTGCATCGCAACGAGGCCCTAAAATGCCCCAAAAATAGTTTCGTGATTGGCTATACCCAAGCAATCAATGACCCTTCATCATTAATACATTTTTAAGGACCAAAATATAAACAACTTTAGACGTTGTTGGAATAAGTCCTATTACAAGAACTTTTATCTTCTTGTTGAAAAATCATGACTTCAATAAGTAGACATCGCCTTGAAGCATTTGTACAAATAAGCATGGCAGTTGTAAATCCTTCGAGGTAACCTTAATTGATGCACTTTCCAAAGTGGTTATAATAGATTTCAACTTAGGTAGTTTCACTAATCTTGTATTCTTTTCACAAACTATACAATAAACTTTACCCAATTGTTTGGAGATTTTGTTTTCATTACAGTTACTACAGAAAGACTCATATAGAGTTGACTTGATGCAATAATGGAGAGTATGCAATCTATAATTAAAGAAAGAGCAAATATTTTGTTAGTGCCAGTACTAAATTTGAAATCAATCACTATGAAGAAACATTGAATACCTAGTTGCCATATCCAATTTGCTAAATGTGACTCTTGATAGGTAGGTTTCAATATACATAGTATTTTCATGCAATAGTTATCACATCAAGCATGTTTAGTACTATTATTGAGTGTTCTCCTTATAGCCAATGCTATGCTCCCAAAAGTTTAAACGTGTCTCCTACTTTTAAAAAATTTGATTGCTTATTGAAGAGTTTATTTTAGTTTAATGCAGCGTTATATTTCAATTCTCCTTCTTTGTAAAGTAAAGTCTCAAAATTTATAAGAATATTTACGGTGATCAAATCATTTGCTAATCCACCATACTCGATACAATACTTTCATCTCTTTGTTTGAAAGTAGTTCCTAGCTTGATGCCTATTTGTCAAAGTTACTAATGGAAGTTGGTTACCTTCTTCCTAGTTGATGAGGTTTTTGCAAAGTTCCTTGTACTTCAAAATAATAGTTTTGTGATAGAACTCTGGTTCAATATTGAGGGATGACCTCCTCTCTATTTGAGTAGATGGATCAAAAGAAATTGTATAGCTTTGAGTACCTCCACCATTTCAGAATTCTTATTACAAATAGCAAAGTTTGATATTCTAAAATAGTCCTCAATGTTTAAATCCATACAAAGAAACATATAAACGTTTTTCAAGACAAAGAACCTATTACTGGCTAATCCCTTTTGATTAGGGGTGGGAAAAAGTCAATACGGATGCAATACCATGAAGAAGATTAGGACTAGAGTATTGCACAAACAAAATGGAGAATGATTCCTTGGACAACACCTTGTTTCCTTTAGCATTAATGATATTTTACTCTGGTAGAATATAAATAACAAAAAAGTTTAGATTTTAGACCAATCACTCAACTAAGTAGCTGCATCGAATTCAGAATCAAAATTGAGTTTCTAATACATGGTATACTCAACCTCAACCGTTAATTGAACTTTCAAATTCAACACTTAAAGTGAAGAGAGTTTGAAATAAAGGTCTTTGAAACCCATTCAAAATTTAGTACAACAAAGCTGAACTGCCTGATCAATGAGATTTCATATTGAACAATATTTTAAAAAATATATCCTTGAAAAGATATTTGCTTTAATACATTGTAATGAATAATGCTATCCAACTACGAAACCAAATGCTAAATACTTAGATTGAAACTAATGATAGTAATAGTTTGGGACGTTCACTATGAATTGCTAACACATTTAACCATAAAACAATAATATATTCCATTTAAAGTGGCCAAAAAACGTTTACAACAGAGGTGGAAAAGAAATCCCCATCCCATAAACTCCACAAAAAAACCAAAAAAGGGGCATATGCAGGGAGAGACAATCAAGAGCAACAAAAATCTTATAACCTGCTATAGAAGAAGCTGGAGCATGCTTCAAACACCTACAAATGAAGAACTTACCATTGTTAACTCATTTGAAGAAGTAGTTCAAATGTTAAGTACTTAAATCAAAACTAATACTGCTACCCGTCTCATCAATAACAATATACTCACATCGAATGAAAAAATAACATCCAAATCCTTAAAGTATTACAAGACATTACTTAATATTAAGTATTGAATCACACTACTCAAGATCTTTACAACAAGTTTGAAAAAGGTTACTTAAATTGAAAGTAAACTTGGCAATGCATTAATTAACCTAATGCGCAAATGATAATGCAAATTCTTTCATTCTCATAATAATTGAAAACATTAGGTACAACTTTTGAAGGAAAATATACATGATGATAAAAAATGTTAGGGTTACCCTTGACATGAAGAGATACAAAGAAAAAATAGTAAACAATACACAAAATAAGAGAACAAGGAAAAAAATGAAATAGGAGAAATCATTAGAAAAATTTGCACCATGATTCTTTGCAATGGGAAAGTTGTTAAAGCAAACTACTCATGCCATTGCATAGCTTACATGAAGATTAACGCCTTACATTATACTACAAGCATAGCTAGCTAAAGATGTTGAAAAGAAGAACAATACAAAAAATTATTCATAGCGAGCACAAATCAAAAGCTAAGATGTTGCACAAACCTTGATGTCAACCATCTCAACATCCAAGAATTAAGGCCACCACGCATAATTGAGAACATGAAAGTGAAAAATAGATTTGTCATGTTCTTACACCATGACAATATTTTATAGTTTTAAGGACTTAACTCACTGGAGAACACCTTGGAGAATGAAGGTAGAGGCTGGCAACCATGCAACAATTGATTTGCCATCTTTGTACACCATGACAATATATATAAAGCTAAGGACTGAACTCACATAAGAATACATTGGAGAATCAAGAAAAATGCTAGAAACCATGTGGCCATAGATATGATTCTTACTTCCACCAAACCCCTTTGTATTTAATATCCCTTTCTTGCTCATCATTCAGATGAGGAGAATAGAAAGGGGGTGGCTAGACTAGACATAAAATAAACCAAAAGTAAAGTGCATGAAAATAGTAATGAAGCTTTGGATAGGTATGCATAGAATAGGAGTAAGAAGGCCAAGAATGTAAGATGAGATAAGATAACAACTCTAAAGCATGCAAATGAGTAAAGACATTAAAAAGAAAGATCTTTCAAAGATACCAAATATTGCAGTTGGATGCCAAAAAAAAAAACATGTTAGAAAGTGATCAATGGTGAAGCTAGAGTTTACAATGTTCAATTCACATACAGAAAAAAGAAAATATTTATGAAACTAGTAACGAATCATGGCTATGTGCCCCACATAATCTGCTATAGATTAGTAGGCTACATAGAGTAGAAAACCTTTGAAAGGAAATCACAGCTATAAGTCCGATGGCAAGGCCAATCTATCGTATTACTGTACGACTAAAAAACTTGCAATAGAAATGCAGCCCAAGCTTGAATAGTTTAATCACCATTCGTCATTCTCAGATCATGCTCATAATCAACTTGCATGAAGTTCTAACTACATGAGGGTTAGTTGAAGAACAAATATGACAAAGATGTGGCCTAGGTAAGTGAACCAAACCATTGCTCTTTCAATGTTAATAATAAACATTTGAGCCACACATCCTCCAAAATAATGATGAAATAGTGGTAACATTGCATAAACAAAACCTAGAAGCTATACTTTCAGATAAGGGATGCAAACTCATCAAAATTTTATAAGAAAAAATGACTTTCAATTAAAAATCAGCAACCATAAAGAGACAAAGTGATTGCTTCAAGAACCATTGAGAGCCCGCAAGATAGAGCCTGTTGCATAGTCTTCTTATCACTGCATGGCCTCATTTAAAGCGTGGCAAGAGAATGCTATATAACACCATCCAAATTAGAAGCCTGAACTAGTCAAAATTGACTCTCGGCTAGTATATAGGAAGGAAGCAACATGAAATGTCAATGGGTAGATAGGAGCTAGCAAGCAGCATGAAAGGTCGACGTGTAGATGGGAGTAGTGGAAGGAGCAACGTGAAGCTAAGAAGAACGGTGATGAACAATGGCCGACCAAGAGAAGCAACCCATATGATGAATGGCAAATGACTGCTAGAAAAATAAATACAATGAAGAAGAAAAAAACGAAAAAGAGAACAAAACATAAGGTTTTCTAGAGTTAGGTCTGCTCAACTTGACCATGCACATAAATTCGAAGGGCTAGCCTAAATTAGCTTAACAAGGGTAAAAAACTTAAGACTTTCAAAATTTGTGTCCTTCTAACTATATTTTATAGTTTACTTAAAAAGTTGCAATTTTTTCTTTAAGACATTCAAATATGGAGCAAATATGGAGACTTGAATTTTTGGGAAAAAGGTTTTTTGAGAACATGAAACAATGAAATTTTAAGTTTAGGGATGCCAAGAATGTTTAGGAATAGGTTAAAACGCTAACTTACAACATTATTAATTAACACTAATTAAATGAGTACTCTCATCAACTTGACCAAACTCACACAAATTGGAAGAGCTAGCCTAGTTACCATTAAAAACAACCCATCTTTCCACTTAACAGATCCAAAAACATAAGACTCTCGAATTTTAATTTGTCCTTCCCAAGTGTATTTTACTTTAAAAACTTGCATTTTTATCTTAAAAGCCTTCAAATATGAAGACTTGAATTTTGGACCGAAAGCCTTTGGGGAACATGGAACAATGAAATGTTAACTTTATGGGAGGGGTCTCAACAATGGCAAATGGCTCCTTGAGTCTCACACTCCATCGAATAAATTGTTTTGTTTTAGCTAAAAGTTTTATAATGTTGAATACACAAATGTATTTTTCCATTTAAAGTGGTGCTTTCAAGTAAGACACGTATTAGCTAATCAAAAAACTACAAAAGGTGAAATAAGATTGGATTCACACCACCCGTTGACCATCCTTAAAAAGGTGGTGTGAAGGGCTACCATCCTAGTTGCCCTAATAGGAGGGACGGGCCGAGACAACACAAAAGATTTGTACCCGACCCATGAAGGTCCACCTCCATGGCCAACCCCTCCAACTGCTAAATGATTGGCCTACTTCATCTCCACCAACCGCTATACCAATCACACGTTGGTGACATAAATTACTAGCCTAATGATCGCCGGCTGGTGTGAACCACCTAAACAAGTGGCCATCCTCCGATTCTATTTCCTCCTCGATAGGCAAGCGGGTGGTCTAAACCCATGCTAAGTGACCACCATAAGAAAGATGGAAATCGTGCAAACTACATACAATGAACGTGCAAAAGTTTTTACTTTTCACCTATATTTTCACTAGTAAAAATATTTCAAGTAAAAAAGTGCAATTTTAAAGAGAAACCTTAAAAATTTTGAAACCCGAGGTTTTAAGATTTGGTAAGAAAATTTTAAATTTCTGTGAAAATGCAGGTGGTAGAAAACGAGGCAAGGCGAATGGTGATTCCACCCCACGAAGAAGGATGAACAAGGCATGCACAAGAACGCCACCGCTGCAGCCACCTCTTTGGGCTATGCTTTTCGCCCCCATGAAATGTCTTTCACAATCTCCTCCGACTCCCCAAGTACCTCCGCCACCATTATCACCATCATCATCATCATCCTCCTCCTCCTCTCCTCCTTATCCATAGCAACAGTAACATTATGATCAAAAGAAACCAAAAAACACAGAACAAAACCCTTCTCTGTGGATCACCTCCGTCGAGAGCTCCATTGTTGCGAGTCCCGGAGCCACAGCATTCACCAAGACGCCATCCTTGACCCACTCCACTGCCAGCGCCCTTGTCAACTGACTCATCCCGGCTACAAAATCATGCACTGACGTTTAGTTCCCTCGAGCAGTAGGATCCCATTGGAGGCAGAAAAATTGCGAAGCATACCTTTTGTGAGTTTATATACTGTATAAGGGACTACAGTGGTAAGGAAACTGCCAACAGAGCTGATAAACACCATTCGTCCTCTCCCAGAAGCCTTTAGCAAAGGGTGACTGAGCTGAGATAAGTGGAAAGCGGATTCCCAGTTTGTTGCCATGATGAAATCGTAATCTTCATTCGTGACATCTAAGGTTGGCTTTGTCTTGGTGCTGCCCACGTTGTGAACCTGCCAATATTGAACAACATCATGAACAGAATGTCCAACACTTACAAGGAGGTTGCATGTTTAAGAGCTCCCAAACAGACTCATTTATACCTGCAGATTAAGTGTTAACTGGTAGCCTACCAGGATATGTTCGAACTTCCTGTCGAAATGCCTAGAGACTGCTTGTATCAGTTGGATGCGTGACACGGCTGAAGTTACATCGCAAGTTGAGCCTTCTATTACAAATCCAGCCTCTTTCCATTGCTATAGGCATTCTTCTAAATGAGCTTTTGTGCGGGCACAGGTATACACTGATGCTCCCAGACCGACTATCTCGTCCACTATTGCCTTTCTGCGAGATGGCAATGCAATGAATGAGCTGCCTTATGCCTTAACAGAACTTTACAGAAGTATGAGTAACAAACTCTCTCTCTCTCTCTCTCTCTCTCTGTCTCTCTCACACACACACACACCAAGGTTCTTCCCGACGCACCATACAACCGCAAACAAGACCTCAAGGAAAATGCATTTGTAATGCCTCGAGTACTGCCAGTCACGAGTGATGTGCGCCCTTGCAAGCTCCAACGAGCTGACAAATAGGTTGAGTCTCTTCCGATAGCATTCAGTCAAGTAGATTCCTATTGGAGGCAATTGGATTTAGGGGCACATGTCAGCCTGAAGCTCATCCGAACCTATCAGAGTTACGGGCACATGTTAAGATTGGAATCCGGTAGGTGAGAGAAGTATTCCTATTGGATATCCCCCTCTTGCCAGACCCTACCTGCTTGTGTAGCCCAACTGCATGAGTCCGGCATCCAATTGCCTTCCTGTAGGCTTCCGACTAGTCGCCTTCCCTGCTTGAACCATGCTTGAACCACCCCAAAAACGCTACATGTGCCCAGGGTGAGAGAAGATGAGGAATGTTGACGATCCACACTAAGCTAGATAGAGAGTCTAGGATCTAGACACCAGCATTTAATGTGAGAGATCGACGAAGAATTATTATCTTCTTTGATGTCACTTATGAGTCCTTTCTCATCTTTTCAACACTTTAAAGTTTATTTGAGGGTCATTTAGGCACGTTTGGCAGTTTGTGAGAATATAAAGCATTGACTATTGAAAGGTGTCCATTTAACATTATGTCCCCGCAGTCCAGTTGAACAAAATATTTTCAACACTTTATATGAGATAAAAGAGGGTCATTTATGAAAGGCCCATAACTATATGATAGAAAGGGTTAATTATTGAAAGCTGTCCATTATGTCACTAACAAAAAAAACTAAGAATCAAATAATAATAAGTTTGGGGGCATAAGGTACACTTAACGATAAGATGGAGGGCATAAGGTTGTATTCACTAAGGTCATTAACGTTAGGTAAGGTGTATCAAATTAGTTTATTAAAAAGGGAGGTCGAGGTGGTGAAGTTGTCTATATATCTGCAAAGGCTTGCTCAGTCATGGCAATATTGAATGCTAGAATTGTCTCCTAAATATGTATGTCTTATGGCGAGAATGGAGGCGACAAATAGGAGTTGTCAATAAGGGAGTATGAAGGGGTATGAAGGGAAAGATACTGGCAAGCAGAGGACTTATGAGTGGAAGAATGAGAGTGAGAAAACAATAATGTGCTCATCGTAGGCTATTGTTTGTTGAGAGTGATGAAGGAGAGGACATGCCAAAGGGTTTGCTAGCTAGAGATGTGGAAGAGTTTGTGTCATCCACAATGGAAGAGTCATTGTGTCAGGCAAAGGTTGTGCTCCGGTAAATGATTGTGTGAAGCCCAAGCTAGATGTATCTATGGGACATAGCCCGTAATGGAACATGAGACATAAGAGTTGCATGACTTTGAGGGGCTTCAAGCTTGGTGTTCAAGTGATGGGTGGATGCACACCAAATCAAGCAAGATCCTACGCATAGAAGTTCAATTGAGAAACATGTGAATAGCCTTAGCATAGATGAATAGATTAGATGCACAATAGGAAGAGTTAGCTCGTTGCATAGAGATATCAATTGAGATTTCCAAAGTCTCACTATTAACAACCCGAGTGGATGTACAATTATTAAAACATTGTAACTATTAGGTTTTTTTTTTTCAATGGGGGGACATATGCAAATAGTAAGGGATGTTATGCCCTCTTGCCAAGGGTTAATGTACTCCTTGCCAATGCTATGCATTTTTTGAATCCCTCTATGGGGGATTAGACATACACACATGTATGATTAGTCTTTTTGTAGTTTTATTTTTATTCAATGGGGGGACATCAAAACTCTTTAGTTTTGCCTTGCAATAGATCCAAGAGCATGGAAAGAGAAAAGGACTAGAGTGACCTTCGAAATGATTATCCACAAATTCGGAAAGTTCTAAGGATTGTGAGGTTAGTGTTACAACAAAAGTAGTAGGGGAGTCCTAGATTGTGTATCCTTCCTAGGTAACATTGCAAACAGGTTTTTGAGAATGTTATGTCTTGCTAGTCTTTGCTTAATTGAGAGGGGAGGCACAATTTTTTATCTTCATTTGCAAATGGTACTATAACAAGTACTCAATGTATAAATAGGCTTATATAAAAGTATATAATTTGGGATAAAAAGCATCCAATTTGTGGAGCCATTATATGTAGGAACTTAAAGTAAAAGAATTTATGAAGAATTTGCATATTTTCATGGGATGTTTGGATCTTGCATGAAGTCAACCCTATGTCCAATCTACCATCTCTAAGAATATTAGCACTAGGTTTTACAAATCGAGATGAGGGCTAAAGCATGATTAGGTGTAGTCATTTCTTTTGAGGTCCAAGAAATATATTGCAATATGGATAACTACCAGGAGTTGCATGCGCAAGAGACTATACTCTCTAACTTGAGAGATGGCCTAAGCAATGTGAAAGGTGTGCATAGCTTAGACTAGCTAGCTACAAAGAAAGTGACATTAGCTATACCACCATATTGGTTCAAGACAACACCACAGTGCTAATATTGTAAGCACATTAAGGGTCCTTAAATGGATAGATTTTCAATGTACTATTTATAATTTGTTGGATGAGTAGGTAGAGCTATACCTTAGATTTATGGATGAGAACCTTGAAATAAGGGTTGTGGGAAGAATAGCTTTAAACATTGCAACAGTTGGTATGTTAAAGAGACATGAATGTGCTTTACTATAAAACACACATTGGCTCGGCAAGCTTTAAATGACCTGAGATATGGTCATCTTGGGTTGTTGCTTCATGGAGATAGATGCCCATGTCTCCCAAGTAAATTTCTACTATCGCCTACATAGATCCTTGTTGTGTGTTGTGAGGGTAGGAAAGTTTGACACTCTAAGTTCTGTGTGGAAGTGAGTGGTTTATCCAAAGGGAGATGTGGGATGGCACCACATTGAATGCATTTGTGGGACTTACCCACAAATGAATATAGTGACTTGATAACTTGGTCATGTAAAATGGCAAAGATTTAAAATGGTTAAGGTTGAAGGATCAGACAAAAAGAGATGGCTATTTGTTTGCCTAAACGAATACAATGACTTCGTAACTCGATCATTGCAAAAGGGTAGAGATTTAAAATGGTTGATGTTAAAGGATCAAACAAAAAGAGATGGCTATCATCTTATAAGACCACTCGACTAAAAGAACTTATAGGCTACATAATACAATCAATCCCAACATATGTGCTTCACAATTTCATAGAATATTAGCAACACTAATCTTGTTGAAAAACTCTTTTAACAACAAGATGAAATATAGAGTGGACACTCATACAACAAGAAGATGACAATTTTGGTGCAGATTATCTTTATTCATTTGCTTGATTCTATAATTGATACAAGTCTACCAATAGACTCTAAAAAGTTCAAGAAAGTGTGGTACACATACTATTTCTATATTTCAAATGATAGGGAGCATAACACCTTGTTTGTCCAAGATTCTTTCCTATTGCATTGGGATTGGTTAATCTAATATGATTGACAAGTACAAGAAATAATAAAACAATAGTGGGTGCGGTCAAATGGTGATTCCTCTTGATTTAAATCAAGCCATGGATTCTATTTTGTTGCCCTTACTAGTCTAAACATGATGCAAAGTTCTTCTGATGACAAGGGGAAACATGAAGGATGTGGTGCTATTATTAAGTGAGTTTTTCATTGACATAATTTTACATGCCCTCATGATAGGTTGCAAAATCCTCATGGTGTAGCAACATGGCTTGTCTCTATAGGGGCAAAATCGACATACATTAAACAAAGCCTCAATAACAAGTACGTAGAGTGTTCCATGATGTGAAAGTAGATGAAGTACAAAGGGAAACATATGATAGTAGGCTTACATATAACATCTCCTTTGGGGCATATTCAACATACAGTAAACAAACACTCAACTATAGTTTAGTACTATGCAAACTGTTCCACCACATGGAAGTGAATGAAGTACAAAGCCTTAACAATAGTTTAGTATGTAGAGTGCTACGAGAAAGGGAATGCAGAGTGTTCCATAATGTGAAAAAGTGGAAGGCGGGATATATAAGATTGTGACACCATTGATGGGATACAAAGTTTGCACAACACTGTGGGGCTTTTCAGACAACTACCTTTATCTCAAAACATGACAACTTTCAGGCTATTTTTGGAATGCATGCATCATGGGAGATTATGAGAAATATGAGGACATTACAATTCTGAAACAATAGGATTGTTTCACATTTCCCTCTACATGGAGAATGTGTCAAAGAGACAAATAATGTACTACAATTTGGGGAATTTGATGGATTCAATTATCTCACTAATACACTAGAATAGGGATATAACTTTACGATTCTCACTGCCTTTGAGGAAACAAGAAAGATGACCCATACTTGTGTTGTAGTTTGCCAATACCCAATGCATTTGAGGACCATTGGGGACCGACCAATGAGAAGTGGGATGTAGTTGTTGGAGGTATTTGGTACATCAAAGAAAAGCATACTTAGATTAGGGGAAATTTGGGCTAAGGACTAGTAAGAAATGAGATTAGGGGAACTTTGGACTAAGGATGTTAAGAAATTAGATTAGGGGGTTAGCCAATAGGATGGATTGAGCATTTAAAGAATGGAGGGTTTTATGGCTCTTTTGATTGGTGGGACAATTGATAGCATGCCCAATTTCACCTCTAATCACTTTAGTAAAAGTCTTCAAAATGCATCGTGGCTGTTGGATCATCCTTAGACATAAAAAAGGGATGATTCACAATAGAAAAGGTTGATCCTAGCCCTTGAGAGTGCGTGTAGTTGTAGTGATCTTATCATGGCACCCATGCAAATAGAGATTTAATGCATCTCGATGGCCACTAATGAGCACTTAGAAAGAGCCCTAGATCTATATGGTGATGGACTCGTGATGACGGATAGGTGTGGCATGCACACCCTTGGATGGAAGCCAAATCGATAGTGCAAACTAGGCACATGGCCTAGAGGCTAGTGTATTTAACGAGGTGTCCACTTGGCTGGTGGCTGGTGAGATCTTAGGTGAGAAGTAGATCTAAGGGTGAGAGATAGGAACCTCATGTGGCCCTTGGATGGAAAGCACGTCTAATGGTGGAGATTTGGTGAGCTTCCACCTGGCTTGGGTAGTTAATGCAGTAGCCACTTGGCCCAAAAGATCTTATGAGCCCTTAGATAGATAGGTTGAGCTAAGGGTTAGGATTATAATTAGGTGCCTGACATGTGCCCTTGGATGGGCGAGAGATCAAAACATGGAGAAAAGCTACTTCATGTGCACCTTTGGATTAACTAGGATGATCCAATGGATCACAAGGGGATCACAAGCCCATTCTACATGCACCTTTAGATGAAGTATTAATGCATCCACACCACTCAAATGCACATGACATGTTATACCTCTCTCTAATAATTGTAAAACCCTCTCATGAATTGCATCTTACAATGCCAGTTTGCACTTGAGGATTAAAATGCCACTTTGAACTTGAGGATTAGGAGGTTCACCATTTTCCTAATCATATCCTTGTGAGGCCCCTTTTGACTTAAAACTTTCCTAAATATGATTAGATAAGAGTCCACAAACATTTGTCTAGTACTCAAGTATCTAGTTAGAGTTATTACATTTCATATGTAAGTTGTGTCTAGAGGAAAGAAGGGTAAAAAGATCTTCAAAATGGATGTAGATCTGACTTATGAGAACATTATGGGGTGTCTTGGAAGTAGCAAGGATAGCTACTTGTTGAATGACTAAAAAGCACCGGGATAGGTGCATTAAACCACAAACCTACTAGCTTGTACATGTGAGTAACTATCTTCTAGTCAACAAGTCTTAACAAGACAATTATTCCTAGTCTTGAACATGTGCAAAACATCACATATATGCTTGATTGACCATTAATGTGCTATAATTATGCATGCTTCTGGAGCTATGGTGCTCCAATGAGTTTTTAAGAAATGAAATTTATATTGGATAGTACTATACTCTAGCAAAGTATGTGTTTGTAGAAAAAAGTGTATAATAATTACATAGGTCTAAATAGCCTCTGAAACACCATGAAAATGGTGCTCTTAAATTTCCTTCCTGAGCTTTAATTCTTCATTATATAGATGGATATGCTGGATCAACTTGATTATTTTTTGTTCAACCATTGCAAAATAAAATCTTCAGTGTTAATGGTTACTGAACTAAACTATAAACTTTTTCTAGCTATCCACAATGTAAGGAAGGTCATTTGCAAGGAAAATAGTGACTATATAATTGTTTAAGAAGAACTCATTGATTGTCCAACATCATTGCTATATCCTTGAATTTTTTGTGCATCTAATTCAACTCTTTGTTTGTCCCCATCATTATAGCCATCATGGTGGTTGCACATGCCTATTTTAGTGGTTGTAGATCTTTTCATCCTTATATGCTCAAGGAAATTTTCAAATGAGTTCATTTGCTTCTTATATTTTGCCTTCTTATTGGGTGGAGATCCATAACTTGGCTCTTCATGAATTGCCTAGAAAGTCAACACTTCCACTCCATGGATAGTTTCATCAGGCAAGCACACTCTCTTTACCTTCTTGCTGGATGAAGACTACCACTTTATCTTATTATTGGGTGGACTTCATAACTTGTCTCTCCATGAATTTCCTTAGTAGCTTACACATTGTCCTTATGGGATGGTTTCAATAGGCAAGCACAAATACTCTATCCATGACTTAGGCAATGACATATTATAAAATCTACATTTTGATGTTACCTTCATACACACCCCAAAGCGATACAAGTACATAGGGTGACCACACTGGGCCATTAGATTTGGCACTCATCTATGATGTGGCCATGGAAGATTGGGCCCTATCGCATCTTAGAGAATAAGTTTGCATTTACATATGCTGCTAACCAATATTGTAGTCAATCATCTTAGTCAGATTTGGCTCTTGTGAGAACTCTTCATTGGCAATAATCCCTTCATCCTTGCTTTTCTCTCTTCACTGTAGAGAAAATGATGAATTTGCATGAGAATCATATCTTAGTTTGCTCATTGGCAAGTTTTCTTTTGATTGTTATCTCTCTTGCCTTGGTGCGTGGCCCAAATCCCCTCATGGAACGTAATAAAAATGTATGCGGTTAATAGAAATGGAAGGCTTGAAGGCACTTGGCATGCACAATTGACACATGGCAGAAAGCCTTGGGGACTAATCCCTCATACCTAGTGCAACCTTAAGGGACATGTGGTAGATTCTACTGCCTTTGCTAACATGGTATCAAAGAAATGGTGGCCTTGCAAAACTATGCAATGACGACTAGATAAGATGTGTATTGATGCAACATGTTTTTGTAATGAAAACTTTTATTCTTGATGGTTACTAGACCTGTTAACTACTAGTGCATGTGGAAAGTGGTAAACCACACATCCTCTTTGACTACACTTGCATGATGATGTGGTAGCAGTTGGGTTCTCTATGCACTGAACAAGGCATCTACGCACTCATGTGGGAGGTGATCCGAATGTAGTTCTTGTCTAAACTTTGATGGCATTACCTTCTATGGTGATTTCTTAGGAAGCTAGCATGGTGATTGATGGCCTGCGTCAGTCAATAAATGGTTTGTGAGATGTCCAAATTTTATTGGTCAACCTAGCCTTAGGTGGGTGGTCATCATTGTTTGTCCAACCTAGCCATGAGTGGGTGGTCAAAATTCGATTGGATGATCTAGCCTTGTGTGGGTGTTCAGTGTTGTTTGGCTCGCCAATTCTCACTCATCATCTTTGAACCATGGGGGGGTTTGGAAATATAGGTCTTGGGGGGCTTGGTGTGTGACCTAAACCCCCTCTTTGCACCTAGCAAAAATTTGTATGACTAATGGACATGGAAGGCTTGAAGACTAAGGTAGCACATGCAATTAACATGTGGCAAAAATCCTTGGGGATTAATCCCATAGGCAATTGTGAACATGGGTGGACCATGGATATAAAGAAGAATATACTGCCCTATATTGTCTCCCCTTCATCTCAGCTGGCTCTTTTTAGACGAAGGGGAACATTGCGTAGCTATGGGCAAGGCTTGGGACCCCCACAGCTGGTGCATCCTTGAGGGACACCTGTCATATTTTGATGCCTTTGCTACCATAAATCTACTTGAAAAAACTTTCAAATTTTGTTTATTTTATAATATTTTTTCCCTTTTTTTATAGAGTCGCCATTTTTAAAATTTTATTCTCATAAGTACATATAAAAATGAATTTGAAGAGTGCAACTAGTCCAAAATTAATGAAATAGGTGTTTTCTAAAATTGACCTTCAATTAAGTCAATTTTAAAATTAATTGTGGGTACACTCCACCCCACTTGAGGGCGTCACCTTTCAAAAGGTAGGAGTCACTTAGATACATTATAAAATGACCATGTTTGTCCCTTGCAAGATGCAAATGAAAAAGATTCCATTGAAAAACCTTCAAAATTCAAAAGATCCCTTGGAGTTCAAAGTATTTCACTAAAGTTCCCACTACCATGACATTATTAATCCTCATGTTGGTGACATGGACTCCTAACTTGAAGTTCAAACCATTTATTTTTTCATATGCCCACTCCATACTACCTAGTCTCCATCTAAGTTTTACAAAAAGCGACACACTCACATCTTATAACTAAGTCCCCGAGTCATCAATATTATCCTCCTTTATGACCACGCTTGTCCTATGCAAGATGGAGATGAAAAAGATTCCATTCAAATACCTTCAAAGCTCAAAAGATCCCTTGGAATCCAATGTATTTCACTAAAGTTTCCACTACCATAACATTATTAATCCTCATGCTGGCTACATGGGCTTTTAGTTGAAGTTGAAACCATGAGTTTTTTCATATGCCTGCTCCACACTACCTAATCTCCATCTAAGTTTAATAAAAAGTGACACACTCACAACTTATAACTAAGCCCTAGACTCACGGTCTATAAATTAGGCACTAGACTAAGACATCTGAGCTATTATTGCAACACTATAAATATTTCAATACTAATTGAAATATCTTATGGTCCTTCCAATTTCACACTAATTATTATTC
This sequence comes from Dipteris shenzhenensis, assembly GCF_047967505.1. Lineage (NCBI taxonomy): Eukaryota > Viridiplantae > Streptophyta > Polypodiopsida > Gleicheniales > Dipteridaceae > Dipteris > Dipteris shenzhenensis. Next base: position 17,291,535 of record NC_141606.1, read on the forward strand.
TTTAGAATAATTCAAATACCTTAGGGTTTTTCTAAATTCACATTAATTAATATTCTTTCATTGGTAGGTTAAAAATTTACAAACACCCAGTGGTTTTGGGTGGTGGATTGTCCATTTCATTGCAAGTTTTAGGCTCAATACACATACGAAGAAGATGTGCAGCTTGTGCCGACACATCACTTTATTCACACGCCTAAATTATTCCACAGGTTTGAAGCATTTAATGGAGGTCTCATTTGTTTGAAATAGAGGTCTAAGTACATGTCGGGAGCTTTCTCTAGGAAAGCTGGGAATTTTGATCGGCCTGCCCATCAGCTCCTGAGCATTGAAGGCACTGCAATCTAAGGCCAGCATCTTTCTATTGGCATCTTTCTATTGGCTCTATGGGAAATGCAATCTACGGCCAGCATCTTTCTCTTGGCTCTATGGGAAATGGCGGTATGGTGCTAGAAATGGCACCGTACAAAATTGAGTTGCGCTCTATCTTACTCTCGAAAATGTGCCATGCCAAGCCGCGCACCTTGGGCATAGTATGCAATGACTCTTAGGTGGTGACATGAAGGCAAGAATCACTCTTAGGTGGTCACATGAAGGCAAGAATCAAGATCGCATGGTATGAATGTACAAATCGAGATGACTGTAAGCTGACGATGTCGAATCAAAGTGGGGGACGGTAGCTGTGGTCGATTACAAGTGGTGACATGAAGGCAAGAATCAAGATCGCACGGTATGAATGTACAAATCGAGATGACTGTAAGCTGACAATGTCGAATCAAAGGGGGGGACGGTAGATGTGGTCGATTACAAGTTACAACTGAGGACATCGAAAGATGCCACCAGCAGAAAACATAGAAAATGAACATGATGCATCCAAGTACACTGATCATCTCATCGAAAGGCTTTGTCCATTGGTTCTGCTCAAAGGCAACGACATCCAACGCAATCGACGGTGATTGAACAAGTATCAGGACCCAGTTGGAATCAATCTAAGATAAAACCAGGTTAAGGAATAAGCTTCTTCCCTCAATTTTTTTTCAAAGGCAGAAAAAGATCGCTCGAGCTCTGGAATGCTAGGTGTGGACCGTGGTCCGTGATTCTCTGATTCAGGCGTCAGGATTCTGCGGATCTGATGGAAGGCTTCTTCGTGGAACGACAAATTTCAAACACTGACGTATGGGCATCGGAGAGATGAATCATGGAAGACCAAAAGTTTCACCGCCATCTCTGTGGCCACTACAACAGAAGGATGCTATAAAAACAAGGCTAGCATATATTATTAGAGCCACGAAGGCTCACAAAAAAGAGCTCAATGAAAGTCGCAGCAACATGTCTGCGGAAAAGCAACGGCGAGTGAATCAGAACATGGCGTGCAACAGTAATTCGTTCATCATGCAGGCTACAGTAAAAGCTTTTGCTGTTTCTGCAGGTTTCTCAATGGTTCTCCACTTCAACGTTTGAATCAACATAAAAACATCAATGCTCATGGACACTGATAGCACCATGCGCATTTGCAACTGGAGCACCACATTTGAATCAACATAAGAACATCAATGCTCATGGAAACTATAGCACCATGCGCATTTGCAACTGCAGCACCACCTTTGACAACCGAGAATGTAGGAGCATAAATTGTCTCATGAAAATTGAAGGAACGCACGTGACATTTGAAGATTGGTATGTTAAATCACGCACGCCCCACTTAATGGAGTTGTGGGCACCCCCCGGTTAATGGAGTTTTGGCAAGGTGAGCTAGAGGCCTAGAATCCCCGCATGCCTGGGTTTGTTGAGTCCTAATATCTTCACCCCCCGGTTAATGGAGTTTTGGCAAGGTGAGCTAGAGGCCTAGAATCCCCGCATGCCTAGATTTGTTGAGTCCTAATATCTTCTGCTAGTTACGGAGGAGGGAGTCTACACATGAGGTGGTGCCAAAAACATAAGGCAGGGGGAAAGAGTTCTCCATGAGATGTCTGGTGGGTGTAAGTGCCTCACATAGAAAAAGCCCACTCTCAAAACAAAACAAAATTGAAGTGACATGCATGACCGTTTAACTCTACAAAATTTTTCACCTAATGACCACAGTATGTTACAAACTTTGTTTTTTAATACAGTCTAAAATACGCATTAAGAGCAAGTTCACCCAAGGCAGTGGGTTTCAAACCTGCTCAAAAAAAGAAACCAAGGTTTTAGTTTTTTGAACGTTCACATGGAGATGATTTTCGGGTGCCTTTATATGAAGGTGCTAGTTTTTTTGACAGTCTTAGCCCTTCTTTTGCTTGCAAACTAGAATCTATAGAAAGGTTGTGTGCTATAGCCAGTCCAAGGTAATGATTACACTTGGTTTTCTCTGAAGCCCCTCCTTGGGAGAACAAATCCATCAGGCAACTAGTGTTATTAGCAAAAGCAATCATTAGAGCTTGTTCCCATGTAAAGGCTCCAAATAAGAGGTTAAAAAGAGAAAAGGTTGCGATCTGATTTTAGTTCACATATCAAGCCAGTTTCCCACAAAATTGTGTAGCATTCTATTACTTGCAGATGCAAAGTTGCAAAAATTAAGGGATTGTAACCGGTTAAAAGTAATCATCATGCTTGGTTTTTTTGTGAGCTCCTCCTTCAAAGTAGGGGCTTAGAAAAAAACCAGTTTCTTTTAAATTTGCAACCCAATAGCTCTGTGCGAACACTTCAATTATAAATCATGCTCTATGGTTTGCAATTCAAGCCTCATGCGAGAACATGCTCTTATAGAAAAAACCACTTCTGTGAATGCCTTGATTTGAAATCAATCTTGCAAAAATTGCAAACCCACTACTTTGCATGAATAGGCTCTAAGACATAAACAACATCCATAGAGATATGAAACTTATCTAACCTTGAATCAAATATTAAAAGATCATGTGTTAATAACTACATAAGCGCTTGCTTCCCAATGGATCCTCCAAACAACTTTCCTAATATTTTGCAACATTTGGTGTAGCAATCCATTCACCTAGTGATTATCAGCTCAAGAACATTCCATATATATTGATTGCTCCCCCTACGGCCTTGTTAATTAATGCTAGAACACACTTGTGCCCTTTGTGATTCCCAGATCTTTCCTTTCAATGTTCCAATGGCAAAAGAAGAGCTTTGTAACAATACTCCAAAAAATTTGGGGCTCCCAAAAAAATTTAGTGTTAGGTAGATGGCAAATTATGGAAATTAATTGAAAATAAAAATTCTAAGCCTCGTAAATTTCAAAGCATTTTCACTATATTTTTAATCAAAAGCTTCAAAATTTCAACACAAACCTTTAAAAATTTTGACCTTAAGGAAAGAAAATGTTTTCTATGAAGACTACTTCGCAGACTCATGGAGATTCGTATATTCAAATTTCTATCATAAATATTGCTTTGCATAGAACCTAAATGAACTATAGTGCCTTACTAACTTGGCACCTTGATGTCGATTGAAAAAAAGGAGAAGCCTAATGTAACATCAACCTATGTAGTTCTCTTTTTATTCCACTGCTATTCTAGGCAAATTTCATCATTGGAAGGTATCTTTCCCAATCTAATGATTGCTTGGAGATATATGCTCTAAGTATATCCTCCACAACTCAATTCAACCTCTCTCTTTTCCCATTAGATTGAGTAAGATAATTCAAGCTTAAGCTTAAAATAGCTTTTGATTTCTTGAGAATTGCTTGCCAAAAATGTCTAGTAAGCTCTAAGACTCAGTCATTGACTATGTTACTAGGTAAGACATAAAGTCTAAAGAGTCATTTAATAAGTTGTTGCGCTAATCCTAGCACCGTTATGTTTGTCCTAGTAGGTTTAATCGTGCAAGTTTGGTGAATTCATTTACTATGACTCAAATGGCATCATGCCCTCCATTTGCTTGGAGTAACCCTATGACAAACCTATAGATATACACTACCATTTAGCATCGAGAATTTATATAGGATCCAACATGCCTCAAATATTAAAGCATTCCACCTTATTAATTTGGCATTATAGACATATAACCACATAGTCTTGGACATAAACTTTTTGTCCAATAAAAATTTGGTTGACCAAATTACTGCCCTTTATATAGTAGGATGACCTGCACTAGGGCATTTATGGCATACGTAAATATTTTCTCTATATCATCTTTATGGAGTATACATCTTTTGCCTTCTGGAATAACATCCATTTTGGATTGTATACTCATTTATAACCTCATTCTCATAGATAAATTTCACACTATCTTTTTTTTCCAAGAGATAATAATTTTCTATTAATGCTCAAAATACACCAAATCAACTTTTGAAGGGAGCTAATGATGGTAAATGCAAAGAAAATACTAGCTATAAAAAAGAAACCAGCCTCTTTGCAAAGAACCCAACTCATTGCCTAGGGAATTTCTAGAATAGGGGCTAATACTCAAGATGGGGGTCTACACATCTAATGAATTTCCAAAAGAGGGGCTAACAACCAGGGTGGGTGTCTATAAATCTAGTGAATGCCTCGCTCGGTACAAGTGTAGAAAATGCTTGTAGGCCAAGCCTTGTAAGAACACTCCCACCTTTTGATGGCTTGGGGGTTCACTAAATATAAATCCTCTATATCACGTGCGTTCAAGGCCTAATTTAAAAGACCCTTATCTGTGAATTTTGCATGAATAAAACACACCCTTTTTATATTCAATATGTGAATACTCCCTTTAAATGGTACCCTTTTGTATGTAAAAAGTGTGCAAAAAAAGGGTTTTGAAAATCCCTTCTATTGAACCCACATGCTATGCTTAGATATTTGTGAGTGACCTCCCAAGCTCGATGGTCACTCTCAATCTTAGAGTCCCATGCTCCCAGATAACTTGGAGCATTTAGATAATGTCTTGCCAAATGATAATGAGAGTGGTTTAGAGATGACCTATTGGCCTCCTATCACCGCGCTACAATGGCCACCCAAATGTTCCACAAGGTATTACTAGCTACAATCTCCTCAATCCTATCTGATTGGCCTACTCGTGTTGGCCAAAACCACTCCCTTGTATCCCAGTAGGGCCCCCCTAAGAGTTCGACCCTCCCATAACCAAAGACTCCACCTTGTCCCATCCTGTCCCCCTGAAGTTGGAATTGGGTCAATGGTCCAATTTTTGCTTGAGCTAAGGTGCCTTATATGCCCCCTATGGAAGCACCATCCTGATGCTATGTACCATGTTGTTGTGCCAAGAGGACCTGGTTGACCTCTAGGTCCCTTCTTGCTAGAGAGATTTTGGCCAAGCTTCAATACAAAATCTTGCACCACATGCTCCCCAAAACTAGGGAAATCATAATTGCTCTATTGAATGACAATGCCAACTTGGCAGCCTAGATATCTTTTTTGTATGTCCCTTGGAATCCACCAAAAGCTAAGCACTACCCTTTAATTATTATCTCCTCCTCTTGCACTTTTGCAAAATCTGACTCCATTCTGACAAGGTTTCCAAATTCATTTCCTTGAACATGCTCGTGAAGATGTAATGTGCCATGTAAGCATGGTATATGTGTTCAATGTGACGAAATCATTTTTCTATCATTGCCTTCATTCCCCCTCTCATAAACTTTGCTTTTCTATCATCTAAAAATAAAGTTGTAAGTGATCTATGCAAGAGGGATGTTCCCATAGCTAACCTTTTCCACTTCACACTTACTTCTTTGGTGGTAGATTGGCTTGACTGAGAAGCTGTAGCTTGTCCACTATCATTGGGAAGCTATTGACATGGCACTCCTTGTACTGAAATGAACTATTAGAAAACTTTTCCATTTGTAGGATTTGCAATGGTCATCCTTGCCTCATCTCCCTTTATGAGGATGGATGGATCACTAGATTTATTGTATGATCAATTAGTCACAATGCTTATACTTACATTAATACCAATAATAAAGCAAAGAGAAATATTGCAAGAAAGCAAATAGTCCTACCTCATAGGATGGACCGTTAGAAACTTGATGATGCCCAATTTATTAAGGGTGAATATGAGACCTTTCACCATCTAATTGATTCAAAAGAAGGCATTAAATAACTCCTTCCCATTGACCATATTTGCAATAGCTAACACACCTTACATGACTTATCTTTTATGGATATTTATGAGGGCCTCCACCTCCTAGGACTCGATGTACTCATGGATGACCACTTAAAATCATCCTGCCTAACAAAGATATGCATGGGCTCCATAATTGTGCATAGAGTTAGCCACAAAATTTGATCCTCCACCAAGGGACAATGGTAGGATGGGCAATGGTTTTTTATCAAATATTAGACATCAATTTCCATCACCACTTGCTTCCAATGATGAGCCTCTCAAGGTGTGGTCCTCTATAGGCAAGAGTGCATGGATTTGCATTTTACTCCCAACTAGTGGCCCCATATGTTTTTGATCAAGGATAGATCATCATAGAACAAGTAGTTTGTATGGGTCTCCAAGTGGGCAAGTATAGGCTCAGCATCTTGAACATATATGCTTCTGCTTTGTAGGTAGCTCTTGGATTTTGAGAAGGCACATGATAGGGTGGAGTGGTCCTTTTTGGAGGTTGCCATGAAAAGAATGGACTTCTCATAGAGGAGAATTTGAGGGGTCTAAGCCCTATATGCAGGGAGAGCCAATTAGGTGCTCATCGATGGCCACACATGAGAGGCCTTTGCTCTTTCTTGCTCACCACCAGTAGGGCTTCCCCCTTGCACCTTCCTCTTCCTCTTTGGAGCAGAGGCTTTGGGTTACTTTCTACATTCCCAGGTAGCAAGACTTATCGGGATGAGACTTCCAATCTGCCAAAATGAGGAGATCTTTGATGCATACTTTGCAAATGACATGACACACTTTGTGAAGGCACTAAAAGAACTTATTCTGGGGGTTCCCTATACTGACTTCACATCGTCCTCCTCCACCCACCTCTCAAGATCAACAAGTAGCCTCCCTTCCATGCTGCATACATCGTGACTCGAAAGAATCATCTGTCAAATTTGACATACCATTCTTGTATGCCTATGCAAGAGACATCATTGAGATGCAAAATGTGGTTGCTAGAGCCAAGCTCATTAGGGAATTTGTTATCAATGTAGATTTGCAAAAATAAACACATCTTTTTCTTTCATTTTTTATTGTCTATTATTTTGCTACACTCTCAATAAGAAAATATGGTTTCTAAGTTGATGGAAAACGTATCAATTGACTTAATCCAACATAATGGCCTTATTCTTAGTGATTTGCTTCTTTTTGAACTACTCAAATGCCTTATATTTTTCAAAGAGGTCAGCTCACCATGTTCCAACTCATGGGGAGGACGTGGGGTGGAGAACAAGGCCCACCTATGGATGGGACCATGCACAACAACCATTGATTTCTATGTCTTCACAGGGGGTTTGGAAGGGGAATAATTCTCATCCTGTGTGATAGTGTGTCGACGTCATATCAGGCTCAACACCTACCTTCTAGTCCCACTGCACCGAGAACATTAGGCTATAAGCACACTACTGTATAGTCCGCAAAGTGAATTTAGAGAGTTGAACTATGGACCCACCAACTAGAGCACCGCTACTAGGTCTAGTTTCACTTTTGTAAAGGAAAGAAACCCAACTAGAACATAGTTGTGCACCCATGAGTAATCCACAACTCCCTACACTATGGTCCCAACCACTCCATCATATGGAACATTTGGTCCATCATCATGAGATCAAATAAAATCAGGGTCCATTTCTCCTCTTGTATAGAGGTGAAGTTGAGCCCCCAACTAGGGTGGGCGGAAGAGCCAATCACTCTAGTGGAACCCCCTTTCTAGGGCTGCAAGATCACTACCATCACGTCCAAGGTCTGAGGGTATCCATCTAGAATATCTAGGTAGTTTCAAGGACTAAGCCTCCAAATTTGCTTGAGAAAGGATGTCCTAGATGAGGCCTCGTACTAGGAAGCTAAGAAATGGGTCATCTGAATTTGCTACTACCTAGGAGCTGAGTGCTAGAGGGCCCAACTCAAGAAGTCTTCTTCTGAGAGGAGGAAGTCTCTACCTTGCCTTTTCCCGAAGGCATAGTTATTTTAGGAGGTTGACACTTCAAAAGGGATGAATGAGAAGAGGAGGGAGGAGGAAAATACTACAGTGGGGGGGAGGAGGGGGGCCAAAAATAAGGAAAATGGTGAGGATGATTGTAGTGAGGGTCAGGTAGTAAGGGCCAGGTAGTGAAGGGTTAGGTAGTGAGGGTGATTGTACTGGGAGGGAGTGGGCATGCAAGGGAAGAGAAGAGCGGGGGACAAATAAGGATCCGAGGGAGGTTGGGGGAAGGGAGTGGGGCCTAGGTTGAGGTCAATATAGGGGAATGGGAATGGGAGGAGGTGGAGTGATGGCATCCCTTAAGGTCTAACAAGGTGTATAAGCATGAGAACTATGGGCCTTTGCCTAAGTGCATTGGGCCCCTGGCTTTGCAGGATCTGTAAGAATGTAGAAAAGGGTCTTGTCATTTAGGGTCTATGACTGTCTTAGGGGGCGCCCTCCACCTACAGCCTGTAATCTTGGAAAGCTACCTCTCACCTTGCTCTTGCCACTCTCTAGTCTGACCCATAGCCTTTGGTCTTTTTGGCCTTCTTGCTTGGCTTCTTCCTCTCCACCTTGGTTGGCATCCCTCTCAAAAGGCTCCACTACTACCAATGAGGGTGCTTCTCCCTCTACTACCTTATCAAGCTTGTGAGAGGGAGGGGAGGGGTCCACCTCTATCCTTTGGGGAAATCGTGTTCCAAGTGACTCATTTGTGTAGCGGAGGTTTTGACTTGGTAACCTATAGACCTCAATCCATTGGAGGAGCTCTCTCATCAAGGATCTCAAGGTAGATCTCCTCTAAAGGGATTCTAGATGCTCTACAACTAGCTTGAGTTAGGGAAACCCATCATCTAGCACAATTGAGACTAGGACAAATGTGTTCCTATACCCCCTTGAGAGACATGGGAAGTAGGGCATGTGGTGGTGAGTAAAGTCCATCTCTTCAACCGTGAACCCATGTTACTAAGGGAAGAGATAGACCAAGTGTGGTGGGCCTTGGGAATGGGGATATGCTCCACAAGTGTTAGGGTGGTGACAAGTGACATCAATTGGAGAAGAAAGACCCCTCTCCCATACAAGGTGACCTTCTAGATGTGGTCACCATCTAGTGCTAAACTTGCCTATAACCAATCCCGTATTTGGCTCTTGAACCCCACAATTCTTCCCATCATGTCCCTATCCTAGAGAGATTTAACTACTAACTTCACTTGTTGTTTATCCTAGGGAGATAGTAGAACTGTGATGGTAGTGGGAGAGAGTGGGAGTTGAAGGTGTTGCCATAAGATCCCTTCTTGCAAGACAGATTTCACCACCAAACTTCTTTTCTCCAAGGCAAAAACAAGAATTCTTGCATTGAAAAAAAAGAAAGGGGGGGATGTTGGAAAAAAGTGGGTAAGGACTAGAATCCACACCAAAAATTCACCCTAAAGCTTAGGTAGGGGGCTACTCTAGGCAAAAAGGCTGATAGAAAAAAGGTCAGTTGAGCCACTAAAAGAAGCTGCAAAGGAAGCTGATGAGCACTTTTATATATTGCTAGGCAAAGCTCTAGTCCATGAAGGCATAAAGTCCACCAAAAGTAGCTGAGAGAATGCTCCCAGTACATCCAAATGCGACAATTCTAGCCCACAATGAGGCTCTGGCACCAAATGGATTGAACACCTTCTTAGGGCTACGCACTTTGCTTGTGAGCTACTAGGGCAAAAAAGCCATCCAAAGGCACCCTTAAAGCTAGCACCAACAAGATCTAAGTTGACACAATTGGTTGGAAGGGATTCGTGAGCCTATGCATATCTCCCATGCGAATAGCTACCAATTGGAGTGAGCTCTCTAGAGAGTGTAATCACCATGGATTGCTCTAGGAACACACAACCTAGGTGACCTATTTGATGGGCTAGTGGCACATGAAAATATGGGCAAAAAAGATTAGGGAAATAGGGAAGGGAAGGGGCACAAGGAAGTGCAAGGGGAGTGAGAGGTTGAAGCTAGGAGAATGTGTAGGAAATAATTGGGGGGGGGTAGGGAGCTAATCAATCCATCCTCACATTCTCACTATCTTGAGAATCCTTATCTACTCTTGAGCTACCTTCTTGACTTCCTACCACATGTGACTGAAAAAATATGTATTGGTCTGACGTTTTCCTTTTAGAGAATGTTACATCAGCCATATCACAAAAGCTATGGCTTGATTATGGTGAGGTAGGAGATTAGAGGGCTTGACAACACTTGCATTTTAGCAAGGCTTAGATAGCTCGGGTCTAGGGTCACACCTAGGCCTGGGAACTAATGAGGAGGTGCAAATGGAACCCAAGTGAAGGCTCTTTGGGCAAGGTCTCATGTGAGACACATGGCACCAAAGGAGGAAGCCATATGGCGAGTGTTGGGTAGAGGGGAGAGTTCTAGAGAGAGCCCAAAGGTAGCAAGAGAAAGAGAAAGAGAAAACAACATGATCTCTCAGGATATCTTAAGGCAATCTCTCTCTTGCAAAAGCCTTCCATAATGTTTGAGGTATCACACTTGTATTAGAGCATTAGATTCGGTTTATGGGAAAGAACTCTTAGCACCTTTTTGTCTATGCTTCAAGCCACTTATGGTTGCATGAAGCGAGAGGAAATTTACTTGATTGCAACACTCAGAGTGCATTTGAGAGGATCTAATGGTGTGAAGAAGTAAGATTCAAAGCAATTAGTGGTCAAAACAAAAGAGCGACAGGCTTTATTATCATCCTTTAGCCATTGTAATGCCCTAAGTGAGAGGCGCTATAGGATACACAGAAGACATACTCACATGAACAAGAAATACACAGAGACTCAAGAACTCAAAAAGAGACACATTTGTACAAATACTCAAATTCATGAATAGATAGATCCAAAAGAGATTATGGTTGCATGAAATACAATGTATAGTTGCAACCGCCATATCTTCATGTGCAGTTGCGAGTACTTGTAGCCCTAGGAATCCATGCTAACTCTGCACGCATTGTTAATGCCTTAACACATGGCACTTATCGTGGACTATGCAGACCCATAATTAGACAACTATTGCTAGATTAGAAGTCAAATTTAGTGATGTGCAAGTGCATTACAATCGTTTTGGGACACGCCAAGGCAAATAACCTATGCATGTAAAATCTCAAAAGTATTCATAAATGCAACCACATTTTAACCAAGTGATGAAATAGGATCTTATTATTTATTTCCTCAAGATCCTTGCTGCTTGATCTTGATCTGAACCTAGACCTCTCTAACTAAATTCTCTCAATCCACATTTCGTAGGATCAAAGATCATGTATCATTCGGCTCAAAGAGGCTCCATCACTTTCGCTCCATCTTCCCCATGCCTGTTAGATATGCATTCTCATCTTTGCACAAGTCTCTCCCACCTACGTGTCTCCTTGATGTTCGCAATTACTGAATTGGATGTGGGTCCACTCTGGTTGGCTCGAACCACTACCCTCTTGGCACTTGCTCACAAATCGTTGCTCTCCTCGATAGGTTTAGATCTTGGCTCTCTTGCAAGGACGTCGAACATTCAAACTCTTGCAGCCATAGTGATGGAGCATCTGGCAAAGGGGGAAAGGTAGTGTAAATAGCATAATGAATGTGCAAAAACCAATCTACTACTTTCCACCAAGGAGGATGAGGTGGCAATGTCAACGCGAAAGAATGAGCTATGTACTAGAGCCAAAAGCACAGCTTCTCATCTTCTCCTTGAGTCGATTGTTTGGGTGGTGCGCCCTCTAAGTGCATGCACCCCTGCTTGAGATACTATATTATACTTTTCCTCCCAGTCCACCTTGGTTGGGTCTGCTACTGCTTTGCCTTTGTCTGTAGCATGACCCCCTCTATCCACATCACTGCACTGTGATCCCCATCCATAGCTAGAGTGCACATTGTCAGCCTCCCATCTGCACTAGCATCTACACCCACACTAGAGAGTCTACTTGATCCACCATCTACACCTGGTTTTGGGTTTTGACGAGTTAGAGTTTGGCATGTCTCTGGGACTAAGGCGCATTGGCAATGCAAGATTTGGGTGTCCCACCCTCCTCATTTTTTCTTGCAGAGTTGCCAAAGGGTCAAAATACTTGGTCCACATTCACTAAACCATCCCCAAAATAGTTGCCAGAAAATGCACCAACGCATCCGTAGTCCTTCAGCTCTACAACTGTGCAAAGAGATTCTAGAGCCTTTATTCATGTAGATTGTGGGCATTCTCCACAACAAGCTCCACATCTGTTACTCGCACTTCAAGAGTCCAGAGTCAAGATTCCAACCATTGCATGTTCTCCACTTGACTCTGAAGTGTGGCGTTCTATGTATGCAGGACTCGTTTTAACTCTGCAACTCCATAAGTTGCTACTGAGTCTCTTGCTGCACGGTCCATTATCTTGCCAAAGCCATAAAAAATCAGCCCATAATCCACCAACTAGGAAATCTATGGCACAAATCGGATGGCTACTATATCTACAATAATTAAAGTGGCTGTGCAAAATTCTCTCTCTCCACACTGTTAGAGGGAGTTGCCAAAACCTTTTGAGCCTCCCAAAAGAGAAACGACACTTGAGGTAACAGCTGACTCACCACCCGTGCGAGTCATTACAATAGAGCTTGTGGTCAAAAGAGTTCATAGCACCTTCACAATGTTGAACACAAGTGCAACATTGGTCTCAGCTCCTGAAGTCACCACCATCAAAGTGCTTGATGCTCCTGAGCTTTTGGCTAAATTGAACTTGGAGGGGGGAGAGGAGAAGAATTGGGCATGGATGTTGAGGTTCAAGAAGGAGCACATGAAGTTGTTGTTTCTGCCTAAGATGAACTGGCTCCTTCATTGTTCCTCTTCTGCCTCTTTTCTAGAACATGTGTCCCCTCTCTTAGTCCTTCATGCACCAATGCCGACATCATCCACTATGGCACCTCTGGCTCATCTATTAGTGGAAAGAGAAGATTCAGCACTTACCCAACCTTTGTATGAATCAAGTTTCCCTTTGCCATCGTGTTCGCCATTCGAGCTACTTCTACCTACAACCGCTCCTTCAAAATGCACGCCCTATTGTAGAATATCACTAGAGATGATTTGTGGCTATGGCAATAGATTTATAGAGTCATCAACATTGTTGACTTATGCTTCTTGAAGAAGAACACTATCTGGACCACTTGTGAAGTCATTGTGAGGCATGGCTCCCTCTTGGATTTCTTCCCTTCAGCCAATCTGTTGCAGTAGCAATTCTGAACTAAGTTGCAAATTTCTTACCTCGAATTTGCTCGAATTGTTGTGCATCCATGTCATCCACATTGAGAGTGGGTGGGGACTCTAATTCCCATTTCAAAGATAATATCAATGTTTCAAAGTCATCTATTTCTTGTGTTGAGAAGCTTCCTCTTTCTGTATTGCAAACCCAATTATAATGGCTAGTGGATGGACAATGTAGATTTTGCCATTATGGGTGGTGTATATGCAATTTGTTAGCAACAAGAATATGTGTTGAGCCCAATCCTATAGTTTGTCCCTTCCAAGGAGTGTAAGAGTGCACACATGCCCAACTCCACAATCTCTACACATAGGTTGAAAAGTACTTGGGCTACCTTTGTGTGGGCACTCAACAATCCGATGGTTTTCTCCACATCCAAGACTCTTGATGGGTGCTTGATATGTGGTTGGCGTTACTTTAATTAGCATACACTAGAATGAATCATTCTCTACCATCCATGTAGTACATGAACTCATATTGCAGTTCCAGTCCTTCAAGTTGGAGTTGTTGCAGTAGGATTGCTGGCAAGATTAGGGGCTTAAGGATACTATGGAGGATTGGGAGTTCTCAATAGTTTAGGAACTTGTGTCCCTCAGGGATGGGGTTGAGCCATGGCACTTCATTGGGTGCAAGTACTAGCTACCTATATATTAGTATTGGCACTTGTTGGTACTTTTTGTGCTGGGGTTATGCACCCCCATATTGTAGAAGCATGTGTTTACATCATGGCCTGCAATATTGCAAATGGCACATCATAACCTTGGGGATTTTGCCATTCTAGTCGGTTGAGTTTATTCCTCAAGATTGGGCACTCATTGGCCGTGTGGTTGGCCACATAGTGTGGGCACCATAGATTTTCTCTTCTTGGGTATTACGGTTGGCTAAGAGATGTGCAACTTTTTCTCTATGGGCTACATCATTTCTTCCTTCACCCTTAAATCCATGGCTTCCACTTGATCCTTAGGCATGGGATCCTTTGTGGATGTGCTTCCCTTCTTGGAAGATATCTTGTCATGATGACTTTTTATAATCAACACTATCACTGTCAGAGTCGATCATGCCATCCACGATGTCAATTGCAGGTTCAATGAAATGCACATAGCTGTTGTAGACTTTTTCATATCTTTGTAGATGGACTTTTCCAATCCAGAAACAAATCATGCAATGAGGTACTTATCATCTGAATGGGGACACATTTGGCTATCAATCTCTTCATTCTTCCTAACAAGTATGTTTTGATTTTCTCTTTTTTGTACATTTCAATATTTCCTGGAGTCATCTTGTAGCCTTTCACTTTGGAACCTCCTTTTGAATTCCTTGGATAGTAGTGCCCATGTGACTCTTTCCTCTACCATAAGGTCTAGGTACCATTCTGAGGCCTCATCGGTTAAGGACATGGGAAACCAAGTAGCTTTAGTTTCATGTAATTGGTCGCCTCTAGCACAACATGTTGCATGAATGAGTTGAATGAATCTTGTGTGGGGGTTAAAGGTCACTGTGCCTTTACCCCGGTTATGTACAATACTCAAACACATATATAAATGAATGAAAAAAAAGATTAGGGTGGTTCTGCACCCACCAAAACTTGTGGCTCTCTCTCTCTCTCTCTCTCTCTCTCTCTCTCTCTCCTTCTTCCATTGTTGCTTCCGTTGAGAGCACTCTCAAGTGGTATCAGAGCCCGGGTGATCTAGATGAGCGTACGTGAATGCTTGAAGCTCAGTAGCTCTGTGGGAGGAAGGAGAAGCTCTGTGGGAAGCTTTGTGGGTGACTTTACTTGCATTCGAGTGTGTAGAGACCTTGGAGCAAACTTTGGAAAAGACACTTTGGTTTTACGAAGTGGTTTTGAGAGCCTGTTAAGTGTTTTCAAAGAAAAAGTCGTTTTTTGAGCTTTTCCCTGTTCCGTTCGATGACAGAGACTCCGTATTGACTTGTAGAGGCAACTGTTGCTTGCTTTTGGTATCCACTTCACTTCAGGAGCTTGGAAACACCTTCATTCTTGAATCTGGGATCATTTCATTGGATTTCTGACTCACTGTGTCAGTTTCTGCGTTTTTTGCCCGGGTGTTGGAACTCAAGTTTGGAGCAACCATTTGCAGATCTGTCAATTCCGATGGACTCAGGAGGTCCTAAAACCTCTATGTTGCTCATCATTCGCACTCCGATGGAGTTTACAAACAGCTCTGTTTCCAAAAACGTTTTTCAGTCCGTGTGTTGGACCCAGTGATTGAGACCACGGTTTCCAAAACCGTCTATCCCATTGCGTTTCGGACGCCCAAAAACCCCTACCTATCAATTCTTGTGCAATTCGGTGGAGGATTTTCAGAGTTATAGATCTCTGTGTATTCGATTTTGTCTCTCTGTTATGCATTTGTCATTCTAAGGTTTTAAAACCTTAGATTTATGCCACATGGCAGTGGATAAGTGTTGACTCCCATTTCTCACTCATCGGTTGGGATTTTGGAGTTCCAGCAAAAGAGAGATATTTGCAGATTTTCTTGCTGAGTCCAATTATGCAATGGCACCCATGTTTTGAGGCATCTCAGGTTCTATTTTCAGTAGCAGTCATTATCATAGGACTATAATTTCTTGAGCATACCTTATGCAGATCACTGTGGTTGTAGTTTGAGCAGTGTGCACTCATTCGTGGTATGCATTGGGTTGCAGTGGATGATTTATAGGCCATTTGGATGCATTACGGTCCTTATTGGATGCGCTAATAGGCCCAAATTACCTTGTGGGATGCTATTTTTTATGGACGCTTTGCAGATGGATGCTATTTTATGCTGAGGGACAGCTTTGACACATTGCAGGTGATGCATTGATAGTGCTATGCTCTCTTGGATGAGATATTATTGATGCATATGCCAATGGACGGTGTTTATGCTTGAGTCATTTGGCACTTATTGGCATTTTCTTTTGGGCCAGATTTGCTCATATGGATGCATAGTATATGCACATGAGTCAGATGCATCTTTTGATGCTTTGAGCTTTGAGTTTTGGTGATATTTCACTCTATTGTGGCATACACATTTGGGTGCACTTGGTATTTGGTGTGATTCTCTCTTGCAGGCACTAGCATTTGGGATTTTGCTTTATTTGCATTATGGCATCCTCTTCCATGTCTGAAAAGGAGTTTTTCAGCATTAAAAAGTTTGATGGGACAAACTTTTCTTTGTGGAAAGAACAAATAAGGGATGTACTTATTCAAAAGAAGCAGATTAAACCCTTGGCAGGGATTGAAGCTAAGCCTGCAAATATGTCTGAGGATGGTTGGAATGAGTTGGATGCATTAGCAAAGTCTACTATTAGACTTCATCTTGCAGAGTCAGTTTATTTCACAGTAGTAAATGAGCAGACTACAGAAGATTTGTGGAAGAAACTGTGTGCCACTTATGAGAAGGAAACTGCCTCTAATAAAGTTTACCTCATGAAGAGGTTGTTTGAGCAGATGAAGGAAGGGGTCTCCATTGCTTCTCACTTGAATGAATTCAATATTATTTTCAGCCAGCTTCAGGCTCAGAAGATGAATTTTGATGTGGAGACTAAGGCAATATTTCTCTTATGTTCATTGCCATCCTCATGGGATACCTTCCGTATAGCTGTCAGTAACTCTGCACCTGGTGGAGTACTGAAATTTGATGATGTTGTGGGTAGCTTGTTGGCCGAGGAGATTACACGGAAGTCTATGGATGGCAGCAAGCAGGATGCAGCCTTAAATGTGCAAAGGGGCAGATCACAATTCAGGGGGAAGTCCTAAGAAAGAGAGAAGTCTCGTAGCAAATTCAGAGCATGGAACATTGAGTGTTACCACTGTGGCAAGAAGGGCCATATGAAAAAGGATTGCTACAAGCTAAAAAGAGAGCAAAAGGATAAGAAAAAGAATGCAAATTGGGGTGCAAATCAAAAGGAAGAGAGTCCAAGGGAGGACAAAGGAAAAGTGAAGATCGAGGAGATCAATGCAGTCACACATGATAGTGACAATGACATTCTCTTCATGTCTAGTTTATCTGCAGAGTTGCTTACCACTTCAGATGATGCATATTCCCATGATTGGATTTTGGATTCTGGTGCTTCATTCCATGTTACTCCCCATAGGGAATGGTTCTCCACTTATGACAGTGGAAAGACAGGTTGTGTGCATCTTGGAAATGACTATGCATGTGATATAGTGGGAGCAGGTGACATAAAGTTTTCTTTTGCAAATGGGTGTGCATTTGTTTTGAAACATGTGAGACATGTGCCTAAGCTGACCAAGAGTCTTATTTCAGTGGGTCAGCTAGATGATGCTGGTTTTCAGACCACTTTTGGCTTTCAGAGTTGGAAAATTCAGAAGGGCTCTATGCTTTTGGCTAGGGGTGCCAAGTGTGGGACTTTGTATCCCTTACATGTATCAGGGGTATTTGATCATGTTGTTGTAATAACCGAGTAGCCAAGCACTTCTTTGTGGCATTGTAGGTTGGGGCACATGAGCCAGAATGGAATGAAACTCTTATGCCGTTTGGGTTATGTACCGCATTTGAGTTTCTCTGATTTTGAATTTTATGAGCATTGTCTCTATGGGAAGTAGACTAAATCAGCCCATAAAAGAAGGGGAAAGAAAGAGTTTGAAATGCTTGATTTGGTGCATTCAAACGTATGTGGTCCCATGCCTACATGGTCATTAGGCGGGGCTGAATACTATGTGACATTCATTGATGATGCAACTAGGAAAGTGTGGGCTTATGCTATAGCTCGGAAGAGTGATGTGTTCCAGGTATTTCAGAAATGGCTGGCCTTGATTGAGAATCAGTCAGGTAGAACGCTTAAATGCCTACGGACTGACAATGGTGGAGAGTATCTCTCTCATGACTTTCAGCATTTTTGTGATACACGTGGGATTAAGAGGGAGCTCACATCCCCTCATACTCCAGAGCAAAATCTAGTTGCAGAAAAGATGAACCGTACCATTCAAGAAAGTTTGCAATGCATGCTTTCCAATGCAAGTCTTTCTAGTGGTTTTTGGGCTAAGGCAATGAAGACTGCAGTGCATGTGATCAATAGATCACCTAGTAAGAGTTTGGATGGTGGTATTCCTGAAGAGGCATGGAGTGGCAAGAAGCCCTCTTACTCTCATTTGCGTATATTTGGGTGTGAGGCATATGCACATGTGCCAAAAGAGCTTCAAAAGAAGCTAGATCCTAAGTCTAGGAAATGCATCTTTCTGGGTTATGGTGAAAGTGGAGAGATGGGCTATCATCTCTGGGATCCAGAAGCAAAGAAGATCATACGCAGCCATGATGTGGTCTTCAATGAGAAGAAGATGCATAAGGCACCCATGAGGGATGTCGAAATGAGGAGAATTACTTTCGAGGATGTGAATCCACCTACATATGTTGATAGACAGCAAGCTATCCATGCACCAAATGTGCAAGAAATGGTACCACCAAGTACTCCCACAAGTATACAATCAAGGGTAGATGATGGATCATCTATGGGTGGAAATGATGAGCCAAATGTGGCTGATATGCAGGTGGGACAGCAAGCTGAAATGCCCTTGAGAAGATCTTCTAGAGTGTCTAGACCGCCTGATAAGTTTATTCCAGGGGTAGACTATGTGATGCTTACTGATTGCGGGGAGCCTTCTTGCTACAAAGAAGCTACGATGCACGAGGATCAACGCAAGTGGGAGTATGCTATGCAATTAGAGATGAGTTCACTTATGAAGAATAAGACTTGGGACTTGGTTTCTTTGAAACATGGAAAGAAAGGGTTGGTTGGTACAAGAGTCACTTGTATATATTTTTGAGTTTCTTGTTGATGTGGATAGCTCTCTCCCACGACATGTAAATGGGTCTACAAAATGAAGGTCACAGGTGATGATGTGCCTAGGTACAAGGCCCGTTTTGGTGCTAAAGGGTTCAAGCAAGAGAAGGGTGTGGACTTTGATGAGATATTCTCTCCGGTTGTGAAGATGACCACACTTAGATACATGCTTGGACTAGTGGCAGTAGAGGATATGGAGCTTATGCAGATGGATGTCAAGACAGCTTTCTTGCATGGGGATTTGCATGAGGAAATTTATATGGTTCAGCCGGAAGGCTTTGAAGAAAAGGGCAAAGAGCATTTAGTTTGCAAGCTGAAGAAGAGTCTCTCTGGTCTTAAGCAAGTGCCTAGAGAATGGTATCAAAAGTTTGATGCTTTCATTCAGTCCCAGGGTTTTAGAAGGAGTGAAATTGATCACTGCCTCTACACTAAAAGGGCTAAGGATAATAGCCTGATAATCTTGGCACTATATGTGGATGATATGCTATTGGCTAGCAAGAATACTTATGAGCTAGATGCATTAAAGGCCAAGTTGCATGAGGCCTTTGATATGAAGGATTTGGGACTTGCAGGTCATATTCTTGATATGCGCATCATGCGTGATCGGAGTAGGAAACTCCTTTGGCTTTCACAAAAAGAGTATGTTACAAAAGTATTGCAGTGTTTCAATATGGAGGGGGGGAAGGCAGTGAGTACTCCATTGCCTCCATATGTGAAACTGAGTCATACGGATAGTCCCAAATCAAATGAGGAAAGGGCCATGATGGCCAAGGTTCCTTAAGCATCAGCAGTTGGGAGTCTTATGTATGCTATGATAGCTACTAGACCAGACATTGCATTTGCAGTAGGAGTTGTTAGCCGGTATATGGCTAATCCAGGAAAGAGGCATTGGGAGGCAGTTAAGTGCATCATGAGGTACATGAAGGGTACCAAGGAGATGTGCATCTGCTTTGGTAAAGGAGACATGTGTGTACTTGGGTACACAGATTCAGACTATGCAAGGCATGTGGATAGTAGGAGATCCACTTCTGGTTATGTGTTCACCTTTGCAGGTGGTGCAGTGTCGTGGATGTCTCGCACACAGAAGTGCGTTGCTTTGTCTACCACAGAGGCTAAGTATGTTGCAGCCACAGAGGGTTGCAAGGAGGCTATTTGGCTTGATCAGCTAGTGGGAGATTTGGGGATTCATACAGGTGTACCGACATTGCATAGTGATTCCATGAGTGCTATTCAGTTAGCACGGAATACGGTTTTTCATGCAAAGACCAAACACATTGAGGTCAGGTACCATTTCATCAGGGAGGTACTTGAGGACAAGCGCATAGAGCTTGTCAAGGTTCATATAGATGATAACCCTACAGATATGCTGACGAAGAGTCTACCTAGTCAGCGGTTTGAGTATTGTCGTGTATTGATGGGCATTGGATAGTATGCCCACTGGTTGTTCTCCCTTAAAGGCACATTGTCCTTTAAGTGGGAGGTTGTGGGGGTTAAAGGTCACTGTGCCTTTACCCCGGTTACGTACAATACTCAAACACATATATAAATGAATGAAAAAGAAGATTAGGGTGGTTTTGCACCCACCAAAACTTGTGGCTCTCTCTCTCTCTCTCTCTCTCTCTCTCTCTCTCTCCTTCTTCCGTTCTTGCTTTCATTGAGAGCACTCTCATCTTGTAGAATCCCCTCCAATTTAGCAAAGTGTCTGTCGTTGTTATTGTTGCATCATTGATCAAAGTGTCTTCTTCCATTGTTATTGTTGTTGTTGCGTCATTGATCAAAGAAATCTTTGAGATGCAGATCATCATTTAGTACTTCTTCATTAGGACTTTGGTCCTCCATGCTACTTGTCAACAATGAGAGGTTGAAGTCTTGGAGAGCATTGAGGGTAGAAGAAAGTTCTTAGAAGTAGGCAAGTGCTAGCCTTCTTCTTGATCTTACATGCATACACAATGCTTAATTATGACTTTCAAGTGGGTGCATCTGACTATCAATTGATTTTGACCTTCGTAGCCCAATAATGGCAAAAAATATGCAATCAATGGGTCAAAATAAGTGCCTATGTGGTGATCACTATTGGGGCTTAAAACAATGAAAAAATTTTTACTGTAGATTCTTGCATCGTCAAATCTTGTCTCCAAATAGCCAAGATATGGGTCTTGAAGAAGGGCGAAAATGGGAAATTTTTCAATAAAGGCCCTTCTTTCTTTTTCTTTTTCTTTTTTTTTTTGAGTTGGTTAATCTAACCTAACCTAATGTTCCTAAATCCATTTTGTGTAGTCAAATTTTGAATAATCATTTGATAATTCATGCTTGATTTGGATACAATAAAAGAGCCATTAAATTTAATGTTTGGACACCAAGTTTGCTTTGCTTTAATTCTATAACTACGTTATGTTGCATAAAACATTCTTTAAGAGTTGTGAGAAGCTTGAAACTCTTTCAGTCCTAAGAGAACATCACTCATTCCCACACCTTGCATGGTTTTCATAGCAGCACAAATTTCTTCACCAAGTTTGTTAATATCAATGAACTCATCCATGCACGATAATACATCGCTAATGATAATATCAATGAACTCATCCATGCATGATAATATATCATTAATGATTCCTTTCCCTTTCTGAATATGCGTGAATTTGTCCACTCCTCATAAGCCATCAATTCTAACACCTTTACTTTCTCAAGCTCAATTAGTTGAGCATAAAAGATATATTTTTTATAGTTGAGTATAAAAGATGATACAAAATTGAAATCATCTATGTTTTAAAGGGCACAACTTCTATAGCTTATAAAGAAATGATCTTCATTATAAAGAGTGACTTTTGGAAGATGATCTGATCCTATTTCTGTATGCATTAACTTAAATATTGTGGAAGCTTGGCATGTGGGGAAGAATCTTGTGTCCTTTGATATTGTAGTATATCTTATCTTTGTCATTGAAAGCCCATGGCTTATTCCAACCTATAAAGCATAGTAGGGACTATTTAAGAAGGTTATGCTATCAAAAATGTGATTATCCGTGACTTTGGTAGTCTTCAATATGCAAACAAAAACTACTTGACTTATTCAAATTCCATTAATTCTTGTGCTACAACCGCATTTGTAAAATATCTCTACCCTGGACTCCAAAGAGATGTACTTTGTTTTTGTAATGGTCTTTTTTATAATTCTCACCTCTATCCCAAATAATAAAATATTTTTTGGATATATCATAGGCATAACATCTCCAAGAGTTTACATATCTCTACATTTATGCCTCAACTTGACATGAGGACTAAGAATCTTTGATACAATGACTGTCAACTTTTCTTTGTCATATTCTAAAATGGTATACAAAATTTGTATCACTATCATAAATCTTAGCAAGTGTAGCTACTTTTATATTATAAAATTAGCTCAATCGTGGAAACAAATTCTGACACCAGTTCATTTGCAAGCTTACTTACAAAAATATTACTCTCGACTCAATAATATGCTTATTAATTTCAAATTTTGTATAGATTTATTTTTGTTAGTTTGAGTTTCATATGGGTCATGGTAATTGAAATTTACAAGAGCCTTATTTTGAGCTAATAAAACTTACAAACTTTCATATTATTTCTTGAATATCACTTATACTATGATAGGCATACTTAAAAATTGTGCAAGCTTGGCATCTGGGCAAGATTCTTATTTCAAAATGTATGCATTTGATGGTGATGAAACTTTGCATAGACCTTAGACTTAGTAATATACACATACTCACAAACTTTCATAAGATATCGGACTCACTTATGTGGTGGGATGTGCACATTTTTCATTTTGACAATGGATGGTACATAGATATGATTATACCATAACTCTATGTGTTTGATGGTTAGTGATATCTTTCAATTGGATCCCCACTTTGTACTTTGATTGGGGCACCCAAATTATGCTTTGATTTAGTAGAATCTCACGATTCAACACTCAAACATGGTCCATGGTTCTACCTCACCATTGAGGGATCGGTGGATCTTTGCACTCACACAAGCATTGGAAGATCTTGTCTAACATGGCACCAAAGAGCTTCATCATCTTTGCATAGTAGTCTCTTTGGATCTCCAAGTTACTTATTGATTCATGATTTGTATGTGTTAGCTTTGATGTCACTGAGGCCCCAAAGATAAAGAGAATGAGGAATTGTCCCTTTGAGATTGAGAATGAGAGATAAAGGCTTATTGATTCATTTGATTTGGTAGGTTGATTGTTGAGGCATTTGATATTGAAATGTTGGCCTCCCAATTTGTTAGCACACATCATAGTATTTGCAGCGCTTTACTACATTGACATAGATAATGCTCCACCCTAGCCCTTCACTAAGGATCTTTTGCACTATAACTTTGGTGAATCAATCAGCTACCCCTTGATGGACTTCTTCCATTACAATTCACCTTTTGTGTGGAAAGAAACACCACTAAAGGACCATGTTCCCCCCCTTTCCTATACAAGCATCTACCAATGAGCACATACTTCCACTATTTTAGTGCAAGTTAATGCCGTTTGTCCTTGCTTGTTGATTCGGGGAACTCACCAATTGAGGGATACCAAATGATATCCTCGTGTTAATCTTTGACCATGGACATAGCAAAAAAATTTGCATTGAGAAGACTATTGTCGATTCCTTCATGAGATTCCTCATCTTTGGTTTGGGACTAAGAAATTTGCCCCACAATGTGACAAACTAGGCTTGTGCATGATTTTGAATTTTAACTCTTGGAGAAAGAGCATCCACCAAATCATGTGTGGTTTCATGATGTTCTTGTTGATGAGGTACAAAAGCACTTGATGATCCACATAGAAACTGAAGGGTTGTCAAGGAGATAATGTCAAAACTTTCGCACACTATACATCATCCCTATGTCTTCCCATTCAATCTCATCACATAGCTCATTTTAGTGGAGAAGAACATTGAGCCACGTACTAGATGGGGGAACCCAAGCTCGCTTTGTGCTGAGCCATAATTGACCCAATTGCCATTCCTAATCCATTGACATGCATGTGGAAAATTATGTTTCGATTGAGCTTCCTTAGGATGGCACCTTGACTGCCATCACCTACAAGGCCTTGGATGTTGCATCATGTTTGTTGCTCCACTCAAACTTCATGTTGGAACTTGTCAATTGATGAATTGGCTTGACAATACCTACAAACTTCTTCATAAAATATCAATAGAAGCTAAGGCACTGCACAAACGAGTGCACTTGCTTGTTGTTGTTTGGCTCTATCATCTTTTGTAATGGCATTCATTTTTTATTTTTATGTCAAGATCCCCTTGCTGAAAATTGTGTGACCCAACAACACACCCTAAGAACACATAGAAAACACACGTGTATGGATTAAGGGGAAAAAAAAAATTGGGGGGGGGGGGATGGGAAATTTGTGTCTCCTTATATTTTGGAATACCTTTTATAGTCACTCCAAGTGTGCTTTCTTCGTGCTGTAGAATGTGAAATTATCTACAAAGTTGGAAAGGAATTCATGGATGTACTCTGGAACATTTCCACGATGAAACATTGAAATGTTGCCAATAGATTCTTTAACTAGAATGGCATTTCTTTGCTTGACTATGCCCTCAGTATGCCCCCCATTTGATGATGAAGCTCACCTTTTGATGGTCTTCTTCAGCTAGCATGATTTGGTTGCACCCACTATACCAAATCCATGAACCAGTATATTTTGTGGCTTGCTACTTTGTTAAGGATTGTATCCATGAATGGTAGTGGGAATGGGTCTTTCAGAGTCTATTTGTTCAGCTCCTGATACTTGATGCAAACTCATTGCTTGTCATTTTTCTTGGGCACGACAATGATTTGGAAATAATCAATCATTCTAGTCCAACTAGTAGCCAAACCTTGCCTTAAGCAGTTGGTCTATCTCAAATTTCACTTAACTTGGCATAATTGGAATTCATTTGATACCTTTGTTGCCAAATAGGCTTCAAGTCTAGAGTGAGGAGGATTTTGCGTTGGGTCAAACTTGGTAGAAGCCCTTTTAAGACCTTGTATTTCCATGCAAATATATTTCTCTTCTAGCAAAAGAGCACTTCGATAGTTGTGAGGAATTTTGTGAGAAGCTCTTTGTTTACCTGAATCATCTTTGGTTCCTCACCATCCCAATGTTGGTTTCTTGAATTGCCTAGCCTTTAGTGATACATATATCACCAATGAATTGGGTAATCGCATTTGCTAGTTTTTCTTGGACTTCCCATCGTCCCTATTAGTCTTTTGTGAAGCCCTTTGGAAAATTCATATGTGGCTCTTCAATTTTGTGCACCCATTCAATTGCTACTCGTAATGCATTGATCATCAATCATTGCACCTAGAACAATGTTCATTGCAAATATTTGGGCTTGCATTTATTTTGCCTCTGAGAATTTGGGTTTGCATTACTTCTTGATTGTTCCATTACCCCCATAGGTATATATACTTTGTTCCCCTCTTGGGTGATGGTCAGAGTCTTTGCCTAAAGCACTTTGCCACCCTTCAGCCATGGCCAGCCTAACAACATTGGGTACCCACCTTCATGCTCCATCTTCACCATCATAAAGGCCAGAGTGAAGTATGCTCCAGTGATTTTGACATGAACATCCTTAAGTGTCCCTCCAAGCATGACCAGCCTTTGATACACCATTTGAACTTTCAATGGTGAAGGCTTCGTCAACTTGAGCCTTTGTTGGACTTTGTCTGATATTATGTTCATGCTTGAGCCCACCACTCCTTTTATGTTGATCACGGCCACACCTTCATCCAAGATCAACGTTTTGGTCACTTATATTATTGAGGTAAGCGATGTGGCTTCGGGCCACTGATCCAGAACTAGCAACTCGAAGAACTTCATGCGACAGGGAGCAAGTTCTATCAGTTGAGCGATGGGGTGTTCATGACATTAAGTTCCTTGGACTTGTCCCTTGAATCAATCCTCACTTGCTCCATTACGTGGCTACCTTCTTCATCTCCTTTCATGGGTTTGTTGCCCTTTGTTGGTGTTTTTTCTTTTGGTTGCTTCTCTTCCTGTCATTGCTGCCATTTCAATGAGTGGTTCTTTCTACTTTAGCTCTTTCGTTGATCTTTGCTATAATCTTCTTTTCTTCCCTCCACCTAAACTAGGGCTCTCTTGTCTTTTGCAGTTTGGTTTTAGTCGGAGCTTGTGAACACCACCTTGCTACCCACTTTGGTGATCACCATTGGTGATCACCATGCCTGCTTGGGGTGTACAATCATTTTGTATGCTTTTTGCATCATTCTTGCCTACTTATTCCATAGTTGACATTCTCTTATTTGGTTCCCCTTATTGCCACAGAAGTAGCACATCATGTTGTTTGGACTCACTCAATTGCCTTAGTAGGCCTTCTTGGATTCCTTTTCCACTTGATTGACTTCGAGGGCCTTCTTGTTCTTGTTGTACCAACAATCTTTGGTGGTGCGACCTAGAGGATTGCAAACATTACATCATCAACATGACTGACACTCATTTGCTATGTGGCCATTCCTTTTGCATTTGTGGCACCAGGCCTCACCCTTCTCCAAGTTGCCTTGAATTCTCATTTCTTGAGTATCCACTTGAGCTAATCCTTTTTTACTTTGGTGCCCATCTTGGGCACCTTCTCATCCTCTTCGTATTTGTCACTCTCTTGTTCTCATATGGGCGATTTCTTCCTTCTTTGGGGTTCTATGTTCCTTTCTCTAATGTAACAATTGATTTTGAGCAATTCGTTATACATTCTCACCAATTACATTACTTCCATGTTGCGTAGGTTGGGTCCCAAATCAACCAGGACCTCAATGTCATTTTGTCTTACATGTCATTAAGATTATTTGTAAGCACCCTCATTCTTGCTTCAAAATCATGCACACTTTTCCCTTTTTGTTGGTGGAGATTATTGAGCTTCACTAATACCTCCTTGCTAGATTTATGCTAAAACCACTTTTGGAACATTACACCCCCATTAGGTCATTTAGACATAGTCGAAACTTTTGTCCATAGTAGATATTATATTTATGAACTACTAGAATTCAAATGTTTAGAGGTAGATTAGAGAGATATAAAACCACAAAAAAAAAACATTGGAGATAATTAATATGAACTCTAAAATCCATCCACTTGAAACACCATTTTCATAATAAAACATTGGCGTTCCAATTTTGGAAGATTAGCTTAGATGATATTCAAAAAATTACTAGAATTCAAATGTTTAGAGGTAGATTAGAGAGATATAAAACCACCAAAAAAAAAACATTGGAGATAATTAATATGCATTCTAAAATCCATCCACTTGAAACACCATTTTCATAATAAAACATTGGCGTTCCAACTTTGGAAGATTAGCTTAGATAATATTCAAAAAATCCTTGACACGCAAATGCAATAAATCATTTTTATACAACTCCATTCAACTCCAAATGCCATTTATTAATGAAATATTGGCATTCAAAAGTTAAAAGATAGTTTAGATAATGTGTAAAAAACACACAAAAATAAGAATGTATAAGATAATTCATACATAGTCTTAGCTTCCATTAACTTAAAGATTGGTTTCAATAACAAACATGGACATTCCAAAGTTAAGATATGGCTTAGATGACATATCAGAAACCCTTAATAAAACAATATAGTAAGTCATTTATACACACTCTAAACTTTTATGAGCTTTAAGTGCCATTCCACAAATTAACATTAGCATTCAAGAGTTAAATGATAGCGTAGACAATTATAAAAAATCACATGTATGATACTTGATTGACTCAAATCTATATAAAGTGAATGCTAGGTCAATGCCCCACCTATGAACCCCCAAATGAGAAGAGACCAAGCATTGACATGTTAGCATGTATGAGAGTGGATGAAGATGTAGGGGATGGGTTGAGGTTGCTATGTGGATAGTAAGCTAGGTGCCATGTGGGTAGCAAGATGGATGCCACATGGACAATAGATAGAGATATTGTTTACAGATTATTTAGGGTATTACTCATGGTTAAAAGTATGACTTGATGTATGGCTACATGCAGCTAGCCATGGGTCTATGGAGAAGGGCCATTGGGATGCCGAAGGCAATTGTCAAGGGTTGCCAAAGGCAGTGTGATAAATTGCAATACATTGATAGAGCAGTTGTGGCCCTATAGCGTGGGTCAGTTCGTGGAGATATGAATGGCATTGCAAAGGCACATGACTAGAAAGAAGGCAATAGGTGTAGGGCTAACAAAAAAAGGCCTACAGAGGATGTTATACAGGGGGCAAAAAGTTAGTCTGTGGGCAGGAGGTCACAAGTTTGTGGGGCTTTCCAACCCTCCAACTTATTCTTTGGCTAAAATAGCCTCCTCCTTGGTGAGCATACGATTGGAGAGCATAGAAGAGTGCTTGTGTGCTACAAACATAGTTCTCATAGTTCAGGAGTCTTTGGATAATCCAGGAGCACACAAAGGGGAAAATCTACCCATCGTAGAAGAGCCAAATCGTGGTGTACAAAAAGAGAAGTAGTAGACTCACCTAAAGAAACCATTGAACTCTATTGAGGATACACGATGATCTAGGGGCACCAACAAAAAGAAGAATGGGGACACTTTGGTGGTGACAAGAAAAAGAAGAGAAAGAGCCAAAAGAAGTACTTCTATTGTGACATGATTGGACACTTTGCTAAGGATTTCAAGAAAAAGAACATAAACAAAGAAAAAAAGAGAGGACCACATCAATCAATGTGGTAAGAGAAGATTTGCTCTTAGTGATGACACGATGTCCCATTAATATCAAGTAAGTAGACTCAAGAGTGGCAGTGTTCATAGTAGACATCATACAGTGGTAAATAGATTAAGAGTCTATGGTGGAGGTTGGAGAATGATGCTCAATCATAGGATACGAGGACCAGCCTAGTGCCACCAGAAAAAATGGAGGAGTGCTACAAAGAGATGGAGCTTGATGAGCAAGATCTCACTAGAGGGAGCATAACTACAAGGTTACACATAAGCATAAAGGATCATGGTGAGGCATAGCTTCCTTCAATGGCAAGCATCACCAAATTGAATATCCACCATATAGGTTTTCATCATGTTCTCTAAAGATTTTAGTAGATTCCTATTTAGTACTCTCAATTTAATGGACAATGGAGGGTCAAACCTTTGGAAGATTTTGATGCCTATTACCCTTGAGAATAGTGATAAGAGATTTTGATAAGTTCAAGTTGCTAATCCATGAAGGTGATCTGGAGGTTCTCTACTCAGCCCTAGTAGCATGATGTTGGAAGGACCAGATGACAATTTGGTCAAACCCTTTATGATAGAGACAAAGAATTGAGAAGATCAGTGTGTGGGTGACAGAGTCACTACAAAATTGGCTGAAGGGATTCTTGGACTAGCCACTTGTGCGAGGGATAATGGACCAAGATGGAAATGGCACCCAATTGAAATAGACCCAATATCTTTGGTACCTTGTAGGGTTGAATCAAGCCCTATCTTCAAAGGGGATGACCAAATAGCGCCGTTGGTGCCTTAGGTTGATGAAGAGACTAGAGTTTTTGTAACTTGGACTAGAAAACATACCAGTGTTTCAGACTTGTTCAAGAGCAATGCAGGGAAGTTCCTAGGGATACTAGAGGTGTCGGATTCAGGTCTAGGGAAAGAAGACGTCCTTGACATGTTTCTGAGTGCTTCTCTAAAGGAACTGATGGAGCAGTCCTCTAATAGAGCTATATTAGGCCACAATGTGTCACTGAGAGGGGGTGTTCGAGAGGGTCAATGCCCCCCATTTGTCAGCCCCCAAATGAGAAGTGCTCCAGGGTTGACACCTCAACATGTATGAGAGTAGATAAAATTGATCTTTTAAATCACAACATAATAAACTAAGTTAAATCTATGTAATGTGATACAAAAGTTAAATGACATTATCTAAAATTTGTAAAACAAAACACACGATAAATTTAGACAATTTAAAATAAGATTTAATATTTGAAATCAAAATATAATCAAGTAGTCAATTTTTATGAATCTAAATTTATATGATTTTTACAATTATACAATACAGCAATATCTTATATATATACATTTTTTGTTCATAATTTTATAGGAATTCATTGTGACAAGGCTCGAGATAGAGCCTAGCTCAAAATGCTTGTAGCACTCCCATGTAGGTTTTTGGAGGTGGGCTTAAGGACCCTTTAAACCTCTAGATCTAAGTGGACTCACAAAAGTTTGCACTAGGAGCCATTGCAAGCAATAACGCTATAAGGATGTTCATGAATATATGATCTTAAGAATCTTTTTGAAAATGTGGTTGTCTTCCATTTATACCAACATTGCAATAGATAAATAGATATAAACAAAGTTATGAAGTGTAATTGGAAGATACTTTATGGAGAGAAAATGAAGGTCAAGAAAAGGCGACAAAAGGTACCAGGAGAATTACCTTTTCAAAGGAACTCATTAGGTAGATAGAGTGTGCATAGAAAAGCAAAGCATGCGCTGGAATGATCTTAGTGAAATTCAGAACATTTTTATTACACTTGTTTGAAGGGAAGTGCTAACAAAAAAAAGCAAAACAACCCAAAACGTAAAATATGGCAATCTCTCTACAACTTAAGCCAACTTAGTCCTAAAGGAGGATTTCAGAGAAAATCATAAATTTTCTAGCAAGAGCAATGCTAACGATAAGACAGTTGGAAAGAAAAAGTGTTGTAATTAAACAAGAGAGTACAACTATTTGTGAGCGTTGCATTGTGTAGTGGGGAAAAGCAAAGCATGGGCAGTGAGGCAATGACGGGCTGAGCAGCTTCAATTAGAATGTGGGACACTTTTTTTGATAAAAGATACTACAAAAGCCAACATCAATGTTCATAGAAAACTTGCAAACTATATACAATGAACTTGCAACATTTTCATTTTCAACTGCAAAAAAAAATTTCTCAAATTTGTAAAATTTATACAATTTAGTTAAAATTTGGCTAAAAAATCTGCAAATTCTGAAGAAGAACTTTCAAAATTTTTTGTTTTGTTAAAAAAAAGACGGATTAAATAAAAAAAGCGAATGATTCAAAAGGAAATAAACAGCTAAGGCTATCCATAGAGCAACTTCAAGGGCTGTATAAGCACTTTTGCTGAAAAAACTTAGTCAAACAAATGTGTCCCACTAAACATCCTCACACCACATATTCAGTAGTTTACCATGATTGAAAATTTTGAAATTTTGCCATTTCTAGATCTGTGAAATTGCTCTTGCTCAAATTATTTGCTAAAGTCGATATTGGGTTTTCTGTGAACATTGGCCAGCATTAGAAAAATAACATTTATAAAATTCAAAAAATAACTTGTGAACACTTTACAGCATCCCAAAAATAACATTTATAAAATTCAAAACATATCTTATAAAGCTCTGGTCTCTTTAAAGCAGCCGCTTTGAGTTCGCTTCCTGAGTTCGCTTCCAGCTTAGCTTTTCTAGCTTTATGCTTTTTAAAGCAACAACTTTCATAGTTTCACGGTTTTATCTACTTTCTCTTTGGTTTTGTCATTGCGGCCATTAGAATGATGCCACGTGATTGACACATGGCTTATTGTGGTTTCCAAAATGCCCGAAGTTTGTCTAGGCTAGTGAGTTTACAGACCAAAAACGGTCAATGTTCACCCATGGTGCATTGGATTCATCGGGACCGTGGGTGGGCAATCTTGCACATCTATGATCTGAGGACGGTGCCCATGGTGTGCAGGTCTGTAAACACCCTTATTATAGACCTGCACACCATCGACACACGCCCACGGATCATGGACGGGGTGGTGCTCGCAAATCTATAAACACCTCGGGTGTTTACCGACTTTGCGGATCATGGGCACCGACTGCCCTGTGGTGCGCAAGCCTATAAACATTATGAGAGGACTTGCGGCATTGCCTACGGATCATGGACGGGCAAGATTGTCCACTGAAAGCCAAGACAACGCCCACGTACGATGGGCAGGCATAGACGGTAAAGACCCTAAATATATGTAATAACTAAAGTTATTAAGCATAGACTTTGAGAAGAGCGTGCACGTCCTCAAACGTGAGCAAATGCAAGCGCTTAAGCGTTCACTTTATAGGCTCATGAGCTAAGGCTATGGTGCCACCCTTGCCTATGGACGATCAACCGCAGCTACAGGAACACAACAAGATGGCCAACACCTGCTTCCGTGGCTGCTGCTCCAGTGATTCCATCCCCCTCTCTGTCCCCAAATCGTCTCTTATCTTGGGCTCAGAGATCGCTCGAGGTCCTTTCATTCACTCGTTTTCACGTTTTCCTCTGCCTGATTGCTTCCTCAATTCGAACGTTTCTGTGCGCCTTTTCAGGGAACGTCCTTTCGTCGTAAATACTAGGATATCCTAGTTGGCTGGGGAATTGCTCTATCATTTCTTTTCTTTTGGCTAGAAAATTCGAAAATTGGATACATCTACAATTCATTGGAGCATCTTTATTTAGGGCCCTCAATTGTGAGAAGGTGTGATTGACCTTTGATCTAAGTGACGAGAGTGTGCCTTGTTTGCCATGCTTGGAGAATGTGTTCATCTGGAGGTTTAAAACTTTTCTGCAGAAATAACAGCTTCCCCTAATTTTACAACCTGCAAGTTTCCGGTTATCTTCCTTTGTCTTGCAACACAATGGCTTTTTGCTGGCTAAGGGCATGTCGTGGGCAGTATGTCAACCTGCTTTTATAACAGTAGAATTTCATAATTTGTTTCTCTTTTCATCTCGCGTTTCCTCATAAGCTTTCTTCCAGCATTCTTGGGCATAATGACTCATCTTCATACAATAGGTGCACTGGAGCTGGAAAGAGTTTTCTGTCATGGATCAGATGGACTTTTAGTTCCTTTGGTTGCCTGGTCTCTTCTCGCATCATAGCTTCTTGTATAATGCTCCCAATCAAAGATGTAGAACCAGCAATATGTTCTGTTTAAAAGATGGACACAATACAAAAGACAAGTCTAGCGTACCCCCTAAAATGGACCCCTGTACTACCAAAATATGCTTTTTCCTACCTTGGTGGCACTTCTAAAACACGCAGCCTGCATGCTCCCGTAGAGCTTGAGTCGGCCTTGTTATCGTGCCCCGCAAACACACCTTCAAGCTGCCCCTCTCGGATAGCCAAAACTGAGGCAGTGTTGCTGTGAAGACCTGACCTCCTTGATGTGCATCCAATGGTGAGGCACAATCTCCCCCTTTGATCGTCCTCCTTGCTGCCCTAATATACAGCCAAGTGATGAAGAACCGTTGAGCTTTGTCTGCTGCTCTCAGCCTGATCTTTGCTGCTCTAAATCCTCCTAGATGAAGGCCAAATTCTGGCTGAGGTGCTGTTCCAAACTGCTCCTGAAATGGCTCTTCCAATGAATGATGGAATGAGCCCAAGGGGCTGCCTTTTATAGGCCCCGAGGGCCCCCAAACCAACTGACCCAGACAGGCTGACCCCTTAGTCTGTGGGGACGACCTGCTGGTCTGTGGGTTCAGCTCCACATGATGTGGCTGCCCAATCTGTCCCGCATGGCCATGTAGCAGTCTGCCAGTGGCCCAAACCCTTCTGAGCCCCAAGTTGAGGTCTTAAGACTCCAGGTCTTTCGCTGGCCAGAACAGCCGCCCTGCACAGCCGCCTGCTTCTGGACATTTCCCTGCCTACAAACCCTCGCTGCAGTTCTGAACAGCTGCTGAAAACAGCCATACAGTTGGTGCCTGCCATCTGTACAGTACTTGCAGGTCCCTGGGCTGTTCCGTGCAGGAACTCCTGCTCAGATCTGCTCCATACAGTCTCTGCCAGCCACGTGGCTGTTCCGTGCAGGTCTTGTCCTCCTGGGGATCTCCAACACTGACACGTACCTCTTGTATGTGCTGCCCATGCAGCCCCTTTTATGTTTTTCTTTGTGAATATGCTGCCCACATGACAGCCAATGTGCTGTCCAGGTGGCAGCCCTTTGTTCTATGTTAGATCTGACTATGTGGCATCCCAAATCAATGCCCACATGTCTTCCAATACACACAGGTACACCTCCCCTTTGCTCTCCTCATTCGGGGGCTCGCAAATGAGGAGGTGACCACACAAATCCCAATACCCCTTCTCATAGGCACATCACGGGCCAATCCAAACTCTTCGATGTAGATGCTCCATTGGCTTCCTTGAAGAAGCCCTCTGGAAACATTCAGGGTAATTGTCTCTCAGTTTTTCAACCATCATCTCCTGCTCCGCCAAGCCCATTCCTGCACAATAGAACCGTCCTGGTACACATGGAATTCCTCGATAGGACCTCAAGGCACCACCATCTTCAGTCATGGTCCCACTAGTGATCGTGAGCGCACGTGATGCAGAGAGTCTCCGGGCAACCACCACATGTAGGCAGCCCAAACAAACAAAAAAGGGACGTACCTTTTCAACGCCTATAGGTTTTTCGTCAAATCAGGTTGGTTTCGCAGCCAGCCCCTGCTTGCGCCATTTCGCTGCCAGCCTTGCCTCGCCATTTCGCTGCCAGCCCCTCGCCATCTCACTGCCAGCCCCTGCTCGCTGCCAGCCCCTGTTTGCGCCATTTCGCTGCCAGCCCCTTGTCATTTCGCTGCCAGCCCCTTGTCATTTCGCTGCCAGCCCCTCGCCATTTTGCTGCCAGCCCCTCGCCATTTCGCTGCCAGCCACCTTGCCATTTGCAGCCCCGCTGGTTTTTCGGCCCTGTTCCTTGCCAGCCTGCAGCGCGAGCACAGCTCCAGCCAGCCATTTTGTCGCAAATCAGCCTGCAACCAGTTTGCGCCATTGATAGCCTGCTCTCCTTGGTTTGCTACCTTTTTCCTACAAGATCAGCAGCAGTTTCAGCCTCCTGTCGCGATGAAGACAGCCTATTAAATGCCAGGCTCAGATCTGCTCCTCGCCACCCATTGCAACATGGACCTCCAGACAGAAATCTGCAGGCCTCTTCTACGCAACAATTTGGCAGATTAAATCATTGCCAGGTGGAGTCTTTCCATTCTTCTTTTAAGGATTCTCTTGTCATTATCAAATTACAGCAAATGAAAGACGCTCCCTTAAAGCATGGAAACCCTGGTAATTCACCCGGCATTTCAAGGACACCTCAGGCATCATCTACCACACAATATTGTGTTCATATTGCACAACCAGCCCATTTCTGAGCTTTGGCATCTTGGGTCTTCTGTGTCACGTGCCCTCCTAGTGATTTGGACCACATCCTATACCTTCTGCGTGAGGCACCTCAGTTACATTACTTCCTCAGCACAATCCATGTTGTGTTCCACGAGACACGAAGATACCCAGAACCCGATATTCCTCAAGAGTTTGCTGTCCATCTTTGGAGAGAATTTTACCCCTCACCTTCGGCATCTCCAGGGTACTCTCCACCTCCTTCAGCTCCCAGATATCCGCCTATACAGGTTGTACCTTCTCCAAGACGGTATTTACACTCTGAAGGCACTCCTCCTGGATTTCCTCCACTTCCGACAGCAGCTCCTTATCCCTTCTCAGATCCGTGGACTCTGCAACTTACTCCTGTCCTCTCACGAGCAGTAACACCACTTTCGGCATCACCAGTGTTACCTCAGACAGGATCTCCTTTATCAGTATATTTCGTCTGCATGGATTGCCTAGATCCATAGTGTCAGACCGAGATGTCAGATTTATTGGTCATTTTTGGACGGCGGTATTTGAGGCACTGAGGACTAAGTTGGGAATGAGTAGTGGGGATCATCCTGAGACGGATGGTCAGACGGAGAGAGTCAACCAAACTTTAGAGAATATGCCGAGGGCATATGTGTCATTGAGGCAACACACGTGGGACAGGTGGTTGCCATTGTTGGAGTTTGCCTACAATGATAGAAAACATTCCTCTACCAGGTTCAGTCCGTTTGAGCTGAACTATGGTTATAGACCAGCCAATCCAACTATAGTTGGAGTACCTCAGAAAGTGCCTAGTGCCGCGAACTTTGTAGTTCAGATGCGGGAGATGCTAGCACTTGCGAGAGCTAATATCCGCCAGGCTATGGATAGAGCCAAGGTGTATGCGGATGAAAACCGGTCTATAAGGGTATTTAAGGAAGGAGAAAAAGTTTTTCTCCGAGTTCCTTCGCACTCGAAGTCATTGACTTCAAGGGAGTGTGCTAAGTTATCACCTCGATACTGTGGGCCGTGGTTAATTCTAAAGAGAATAGGCAGTGTAGCCTATAAATTGGAATTGCCACAGAGGTGTAAGGTGCACCCGGTTTTTCATGTTTCGCGCTTAAAGAAATTTTTACATACAGGTGACTCACTAATCGAAGGTGTGGTTTTGTTTCAGGAGATAGAGGATATTGCAAGGCGCAAACCAACAAGAATCCTGGACCGAGGAACAATGCAAATACGAAATCGGAAGATACCCACGGTGTTGGTTGCATGGCATGGTCAGCCTCTATCCAAAGCTACCTGGGAATCCGTATATCAGTTGCGGAGAGTGTTCCCTGATTTTATCATCGAGGACGCTGATGTTTGAAGAGGGAAGGAATGTTACGCTCTAGCCAAGGTAGCATGACCTCGGAAGAATCAGTCGACATTTCCCTTAATGGATCTATCTCTGTAATATATGTGTTTGCGCTTCATGTAAATGATCGGGAGGGATTTAATGTCAAGGTCCTAGGTGAGGGCTGATAGCACCAGACTAGGTAGATCTAAGGCCAAGGGCCTAGTGCAAAGATTGTGCCTAGGGGCAAGGAATTTAATGCATCCCAAGAGAGGGGTGAAATGTTGCATCAGGAAGGCCCTATATGGATGACGTGGCATCTAGATCTATCTAGGGAATTGGGGCTTGCTGAGGCTAGTGAGAGAAGAGAAGAGTGTTATTCACGTTGATTTAGTAACGAAGATCTCTGTCTGCTTGTGAGTCTCAGCGAGGTATGGCTGGGTGGAGATTCATGGTGCTACTCCCGTGATCTTCAAGAGGGGAAGTAGAGATAGTGCTTAACAAAAGGCATGAAGAAAGAGTATTTACAAGAGCCGACCATCAAGAATTCCACTGAAAAATGCGAAAAGAAGCACTTCTGTCACGAAGAAGTGGGAGTTCTTGGGCTCAAAAGAAGCGTGCTTCAGAGAGGAATGCATTGAGAAGGTTTTGGAGAAGTTTCATCGCCGGAAAGTCCTTCAAAACTGAGAAAAACCAGTCAACCAGCGTGTGGGACCACTCAAAATTCAACAGAAAGCTGTAGCTTTGCAAGAGGAGAGGCCTAGGAGGCGGTAGAAGCAAAAAGGTCCAGAAAAAGCCACTTTTGCAAATTCGACCAGTATAAGAAGTGCTCAGCTCTGCCCGTTCTACCAAACGCATGGAGGGAAAAGCATATCACTACGAAGGGGAGGCAGAGGAGAAGCCATCGGGCCAAACGGAAGTCGAGGA
Source organism: Dipteris shenzhenensis (assembly GCF_047967505.1). Taxonomy (NCBI): domain Eukaryota; kingdom Viridiplantae; phylum Streptophyta; class Polypodiopsida; order Gleicheniales; family Dipteridaceae; genus Dipteris; species Dipteris shenzhenensis. Next base: position 17,328,986 of record NC_141606.1, read on the forward strand.
ATCCAAACGGGTGAGGAGTTATGAAGAAAAACAGAATTCAGCTGAAGGAGGCTGAAAAACCAGTCCAAAATCTCAACAAAGGGAGAAGATGAGAGAGAAAACCACACATGTGAAGTTTAGAAGGCCCAGGAAGGTCCAGGAATGGCAAAGGAGCATGTAGAAGGCACTAGAGCCACCTGGAACTCTAGGGGGGCCACTGAAGGTACATGGCCCTCTAGGGGGCCTATTAAAAATGCCACATCATCATTTCCCAACAACCACTCTTTTAATTCCTTGGAATGCCTTTGGGCCTAGGGATTAATTACGCTTATGTGCTAGGCACCATGCCGCGTTTAATTACACATTATTAAGCCCACGCTTGGACTTTTAAAACCAAAGTTGTCACGGTCTTGTAGTACATCAAAGTACTTTGAATTTCATGTCCCTGTGACAGAAAACACTGAACTACGTGCCCTCTACCGTTTACTTCAAGCTTCCAAAACTAAAAGACTTGACATCAAACTCCGGAAGCCTTCACTGGTCAACGCAATCGCCGAACAGTTGACCAATGGCTCGTAAAAATGCGCATGTATTTTGATACTGTTGACCTCACTGAAGGCAAAAAGATCGCCTTGGCAGCCTCCCTCCTCAAGGATACAGCTTTTCTATGGTGGCAAAGACGCTTAAAGGACGCCAAAAGTGTATTAACATGGGAACGTTTTGAACATGTGCTCTGTAAGCAGTTCATACTTGCCAATGCGGACTTCCAAGCACGTTCAAAACTCCGACAGTTGGAGCAAACAGGCTCCCTGTCTTCCTACATCTCTTAGTTCACCACATTGGTGTTGGAGATTGATGGTTTAATTGAGGATGATTGCCTTCATGCTTTCATCTCAGGCCTAAATCCCTCGTTACGCATTGATGTCCTTAAAGCAAACATCACGACCACAGCTGGTGCTATTGCTTACGTAGAGCGCATTACAGATTTCCAAAACACAGGGAAGCAGAGTGCTAATCGCACACAGAACTCTCCTATGGCCAAAGGTGCTCGCCCTCAAGGTCAGCGACAGTCTCAAGATCCCCAGAAGACTCAGAAATCATATGTTGGATTCCAACAGAAGCACTCCTCCAAGGATCGCGTCTCTTCTTCTTCACAAAGTCATCATCGACATCCCCAATATAAAGGTGCGGCCACTAACAAGAAGAACAACTCCAGCACAAAAGGACTTTGTACCATCTGTACAGGCGACCATAGATGGTTTGATTGTCCCAAGCGACCAAAGCCAAATTCCAATATGGAACTTAGTACTTTCCAAATAGAAGATGCTACCCTAGCACAAGACAAGAAAGGCAAAGCTGTTCGAATGGCAAATACCATCCACCTGAGCCTTGCCAGCAACCCCGAACCTTCTCTGGCCACTCAAGTACTTTGTGTTCAAGGATCGATTCGTGGAACAACGGTCACTATCGTCATCGACAGTGGTTGCTCTCATAATTTCCTAGCTAGTTCTATGGTCGACAAACTTCGGTTGACCACCAGTCCTAGTCTCATGGACTATCAGATTGAACTCACAAATGGAACTACTTTCTTGTGCAACACCAGGATCAAAAACTTGTCTTTTTGCATCCAACATTATACGGACAAGTTGAACTTCGACTTCATGCCTCTTTCTCGGTACGATGTCATACTTGGACAACAGTGGCTCTACGACTATGATCCATCAATAAGTTTTCGCAGCCATACTATCCAGTTTGTCCACCAGGGAAAACTTATTGAGCTAACTGGTTTAAGGGACTCTCCTTCAACCCCAGTTGCCTCTGCCCTACAAGTAAAGAAGTGGGTTCGTAAATGTCACGTAAAGACTTCACTTCTGTTGGTTACAGCAGTCGAGGAGACACCAACAAACGATCCTCCTGAATACCTCAACCAACCTTTTTTCCAGCCTTACTTGGATATTTTTCCACAGGAATTGCCAAAGCAGTTACCACCTCGACGACTAGTGGATCACCCAATCGAACTTAGTCCCGGCAGTAATCCACCGTCGAAACCTCCTTATCGGGTTTCTTATACTCAAAATGAAGAAATCCAAAGACAAGTCACCGAACTACTCGACAAAGGTCACATTCGGCCTAGTCGCAGCCCTTTCAGATCTCCTGTACTACTTGTGGAAAAAAAGAATAAGTCAATGCGCCTCTGCATCGACTACCGAGCCCTTAACAAGCTCACTATCAAAAACAAGTATCCATTGCCTCGCATCGATGACCTCTTCGATCAACTTCTACATGCAACACAATTCTCAAAGATTGATCTTCGTTCAGGTTATCATCAAATTCGCATACGAGAAGGCGATGAGTACAAGACAGCTTTTCGAACAAAGTATGGACACTATGAATGTTTGGTCATGCCCTTTGGGTTAAACAATGCCCCAGCCCCCAGTCATGAACGCTCGACAAGCACGTTGGGTTGAGTTTCTGGCCAACTTTCACATGACCATTGAGTACATTCCGGGACTACGCAATGTAGTTGCAGATGCTCTCAACAGGTTACCTCTAGCATCAGCTATGGTAATCTCTACATTATCTGTGGATGTTCCGAATTCATTCAAAGGGAAGTATTTCAATGACAAAGACTTCGGCACAGCAGTACAAGTTCTTTCAAAAGATCAACCTTCGACTTCCGAACAGAAGATTTTCTCGTCCTATTCTTATACGGACGACATTCTGTATTATCAAGATCGCGTCTGTGTACCACATGACAAGGATGTTCGATGTCTTTTGTTAAAAGAGCATCATGTAGTTCCTTATGCTGCCCATCCAGGCATCAACAAGACTTATCGGTTACTCAGTGCAACATACTACTGGCCTCAGATGAAAAGCGACGTCATCAAAATGGTTACATCTTGCTTATCTTGTCAACAAATGAAAGCAAGCCGACGACTTCCAGTAGGACTTCTTCAGCCTCTTCCAGCTCCAACTGAAAGGTGGGAAAGTATTTCCATGGATTTCATTACAACACTACCACGATCCTCCAGAGGTAACACTCAGATTATGGTAATTGTTGATCGATTGTCCAAAATGGCACACTTTGTTGCTTGCAAAAGCAGTGCACAGGCTCCGGAGATCGCCAAACTCTTCATACAACACATCTTCCGACACCATGGATTGCCCAAGGATATCATATCCGACAGAGATCCCAAGTTTACCAGTCACTTTTGGATTTCACTGTTCGAATCTTTGGGTACAACTCTACTGTTCAGTTCAGCCTACCACCCAGAATCAAATGGCCAGACTGAAAGAGTCAACCAAGTTCTGGAAGAAATGCTTCGACATTATATTCAGTCACGCCTAGCAGCTTGGGAAGAGTATCTACCACTCCTTGAGTTTTCTTATAATAACTCTTTCCATAGTGCCATTAGCATGACTCCATTCCAAGCAGCTTATGGACACACTCCGATTGTACTAACGAATTTTGTACTTCAACATCGAGTGGCCCTAGCTGATCAACTGGTTCAAGAAATGCAAGAAGTGATATTTTCTACATCAGTTCATTATCTCTACCAGGGTCTTATTTTGAGTAGGAGGGGATGTCACGATCTGTGACGTATTCCTTTCTCTATTTCTAGACTTATGGATGGTTTGATGAATGGACACTTGTGGAAGGGTATGCCCTTTCGACGGGACACTTCCTATGAGGCACAACCCTTGCCCTTTCGATGGGACACTTCCTATGAGGCACAACCCTTCACAAGAGACATTCTATTGAAGAGACATTTCTATTGTAATGTACCCTCTCATCAATGGTCACACCCTTCACAAGGGGTACACACCTCTTCATGCACACACACTTTGGAGTACACACCTTTTCATGTGTGACTTTTCACTCTCTATATAAGAGAGGCCCAATTGTATGGATGACACACAACATATACCCTACAGACATTCAAGCAATACAATTATTCCTTGTTTTCTGCTATTTCAGTCTCCTTTCTGTTCCTTAGCACATTTCTAAATATAGTAAATCTAGGATTTCTTACAGCACATGATTGTTGGTTTTGGAGATTATGTCCGCCGTACTGAGGATCACTTCTGGGGCAAGCTACTAGGATATTTGTAGGGTGTATAAACCCTATGAGTGGTTATGGGGGCCTTGTGGATGTGCGGAGCAAAAATCCTATAATTCTACATGTATCAGACTCCATCCCGTGCACTCACTCCCAACATCTTTTCACCTAGATGTGATTGCTTGTACACTATATCAAATGTTATCTAAGGCTGGTGTGAACTCATGGTGTACAAACCATGGAAAATTAACTCATTTTGTATAAACTCTGAAAAGAGAGGTATCTGTAATTCAGATCAATCTGGCCAAGGAGCAGATTCCAGCCAAGGGAAAGCAGCAGATGACGAGAAGGAAGATGGAAGATAGGCCTAGAGTGATGAAAAGACAGCACAGCCTGAAGGTTTCAAGTTAAGAAGATTATGGAAGAGGAATATGAGGATGTTGTAACACCCCTACACATTTTCCAAGGGCATTATCACCACATTTTCTATTGTTCAGCTGATGTTGATTTATTTACTGTGCACATACTTATTACTGATCACACGTGTAAGTGTTCTTTCTTACAAGACTTACACTTCTAGATGGACCTCTTCTACAAATCACACCCTGGTCACTTGCATATTAGACAGACACTGTGAGCATAACTGTTGGTTTTCAGTTTGCATAGATTTTGAAGTCTAGCTAGCAAGCCCAGGGTTGATTATAGACCTAAGTGTGCATTAATTATGTGCATTGCATTTATTTTCCAGCCTGTTACTGTTTTTGCACCAAATTTCACCATGATTTGGAAGCAAACTTGCTGGACATTGCCTGCAAGGTACAAAGTTGCTCCAAACTAGTTGCAAATTGATCTAGGAGCTTATTTGGTTGCTGATTTTGCAAATTCCATTCTTTCCAGCTTTCCTTGTTGGATCCAGTCTTGATCTTCTGCATCATCTGGAAACAATTTCATTTTTGTTTTTGACGCTTGGAAAAAGAAAAGTGAAAATTAGTTAAGTGGCCAGACATCTAGCAAGTGTCTCAGCCAGAAAGTCATAAAATCAGCATCTGCGGCGAATTGCGATTCACTAGAAACAGATCCAGATCAATTTGCGGTTTGATCCAGGGTCCTGTTGCTATGATCTGGTCACATCCAGGGATCATTTGGTATTGCAATTTGATAAGCTCCTCCTTTTGGTTGACGTTTTTCACTTCTGGGAATCAATTTTCTGCTCCTGAGTTGACGATTTCATGTAAGAGCACCTTCTTCCTTCTTTGTCAGCGAATATTGTTATTATTGCTTCAAAGATGTTTCTACCTTTTTAAAAACCCTTTTGATCTTCCGTGACCCAATTTTGCATCTTGTTTTTGAGCCTAAGAGCCAAGGCTTTAACTATGATTTTATAGCTTGTATTCAACATAGTTAGGGGTTTCGAATTGGAAATAACAACCTTAGCCCCCCTTTAGGTATGAGCTTGGTCATACCTGTATTGCTACTACCCCCCAAGGAACCATTTGACACAGACCTTCCCAAGTTTCAATCGTAAGTATCCGAAAAGCACAGGTAGAACTCTACGGGATGACCATCTAGGAAGCTGCCTCCTTCAGCTCTACGGGATGAGCATCCTGGAAGTAAGTCTAGAGAGGAGACATCATAGGCTGCAACCACCCTGGGTCAAACTGCCCTGCATTTGGCCCTGGCTCTCAGTTTCCCTGTGTCCACCACTTCTTGAGTGCCCAATATTTTGCTGAAGTGAGTGTGTACCTCATGTAAAATTTCTTGATAAGTGTCTGCAACCCTGCTTGGCCAAGCTAACTGTTCGATGTGTTCCTGAGCTGATTTTGTTCTGAAGGACCTAAACATGTCCACATTGGCTTTGTCACTTTTGCCAGCCCACCAATCTCTTTAGTAAGCTACTTGTTGTCTACATTGGTTAAATTCCTCCTCCCTCAGTCTAGCTTTCACTTCTAGAAGTTGTTGATGCCCTTCCACCAAGTTGTCCTGGTCTAGTTCTTGAAGATTGGCCTCTAAATCCCTTGTTCTTTTTCGTCTGGCATCTGCAGCTCTTTTTCTGATTGCCTTTAAAAAGTTAGAGTCCTGCTAATAGCCTAGACCATTTGCCTATGTACGAGGCCGTACTTCCAGAAGCACATTCCGAAATTCTGTTTATTTTGACATGAACATAAGGTAATTGGAAAAAGGAAGGGTTTGCCTTAAACCATGATTTTCTCAAACACCCAGCTCTTTCCATGATTAAGGTAACGTGTATATGATCTGTGATGAAGAGAAGAGAAAGAAACGTCTTACTTTTCCACTTGAGAGCCCCATCTCCCACATTCCTAGAAACATAGAATCTATCAAGACAGGCTTTCTTGTGGTTAGATCTCACCTGATTATTACTCCAGGTGAAAGGAGTTTCTTTGGAGAGATCCACTAGACGTGCATGATGTTTGAACTTGGGCCAAGTATTGAATTCACTTGCACTAATCACTTTGTCCTTGTTATCCCACATGTCTGCAGAGGATTCTACCATCCTATTAATAAAGAGTTAGGAGAAATGGAACTCATATCCCAAACCAACCTATTAATAGGGAGTTAGGAGATATATTGAAGTCACCTATAAATAGGGAGTTAGGATGTCACCTATTAATAGGGAGTTAGGAGAAATGGAACTCAGGTCCTCTCCTTGGTAGCATTAGGAGTATAAATACACAAAGCATCACACCTCAGATTGGCATGTCTGACTTCAACACCTCTCCATGACGTCCAAAATTTGTGAGGCACCAACCTATGCAATCAGAGAGAGTTTTACTAAACTCCTAAGGCAGCACCCCTTTACCAACTAATGGTTGGTAATAAAACCATACTTTGTCTTTATCTACTTTTTGAAGCTGCCAATGCAGAGAATCCCCTCCAATCGTCACCTCTTGCAAGCCAAGAAATTCATGAGATGAAGTTCTCAACCATCTTCTTAATAAGGCTGGCGTGAACTCATTGAAGAGTCCTTGAACATTCAGGTGCAGGAAAGAAAATTCTGATTTGTTGTGACCTATAACTTACATAAGCTTTTTGGGTTTCTTCTTAAACTGCTGTTGCTTGGGGGCAAGTCTAACACCACACACACTTCCATCTAACTCTCCAACAAAGAGGCCTTGAATGGAATCGTTACACCTTGATCTTCAAAGGTTTGTGAGTTGTACGCTACTTTTACCAAACCTTCCACAATATCTTGGTCCTGCAAAATATCAAAGGTATTCGAGGACATTGTTTTGTCACCTCCCATGATCTGCTCAGTGTCCTCCTTCTCCTCATTTTCTTTATCACTGAGATGAACATCTACCTTTTGAGCCTCAGTCTTTTGAACAGTCACGCCTTTTTAGTATCTATCTCAATAACATTTGCCCCTTTCTGACTCTGTGAAGAGTCCTTTGAACTTACTGATCAGCTACAACATGTTCTTCTGTCGCTGTTTTAACAGGCTTCCCCTCCAGGTTTGTTTCTCAACTTTCTGTTTGCCCTTTAAGGGAAATTGCAGATAAAACGACCCCCCATCCTACATAGAAAACATGAATTACAGACATTCTTATAAAAAAAATCTGTTGCATCACTGAAGCCCCCTTTCATCTTCTAGTACCAGAGCCCCTAGTGGATCCATGAGCATGCATGATTGTGGGTTATCCCTAGGACTTACAAATCTTTCTTGTTCGACTCCCAAAAACTGGCGTAAGGGGCCACACGGTCTCTATCTAAGGAAGCAGGGCTAATGGTATGTCCAGAAATTCTACCCATGGGAGCCTTAGAGGGAGGCAGCATGCCCGTGGAGAATTTCATATCCCACATCTGCACAGACAGTGGCTGGTCCACGTACCATTCTTCACAACAGAAGAGGCTGGTCCACGTACCATTCTTCAAAACAGACATCCATTTTGGCTTATGAAAGAGAAACACAATGGAACCATTGCACATTAACGGGATATTTACTACTTTTAATCCCTTCTTAACTCAGTTTGAGTGCACCCACTCTTCAAAAAAGGGACGGGGGCTGGGGACCATGGATACAGCCGACCACTGCATGAGAATTCAACCACCTCGCAGTTTCATTCAATAACCCGGTATTGACATGCAAGTTGGAAGCCTACCTGATCAATTTGCTCCATCTCCTCCATTAGGCTGACTAGCTGATCTGCACGGGCAACGTCCTCCTTCATGACTTTCTCTTCCGATTTTTTTCGTCCGAACCAGCGTCTGACCTCTGACAGAAGTGCATCGCTTGCTTTGCCCTTCCGGGCATGAGGACATCTGAAGTTGGACCCTTGCAAGGCTCTGGCATAACTCTTTCGATGCTGTTGCAATGCCCCTTGCATGGTGTCCACCCTTTCATTGACAGTCTGTGTCGGGTGCAAAGCTTCTCCATTTGTTTTGGAGCCATTCTGGGACAGCTTGGCAGATGATGCAACGATCTTTTGTTCACCAAGGAAGCTCCAAGAAGCTGCTCAACTGCTCAGGAATGTAGCTGGTATCGACAATCTTTCTCTCTCATCCAACAAGGGAAATTTTTGACTTGCTTGAGCCATGACCTTCTAGTCCTATAGACAAATCCCAATGCATGTCATTCAGTCCCCCTCCCCCCACTGAAGTCTGCATGTCGTTGTCGCTAGGCCCATCACCCGTCAGCTCTTCCTGTCACCTTAATGAGGAGCAATAAGATCGGTGTTTGGTGGTATTAATTTTCAGTTCACGGTTAATAGATTTCTTGTCCTAATTAAATAAATCCTCAAAAACACGCTTCTGCATAAGCACGTCCCTTACGGATGTGGGAGGATTGTATAGAAGAGGATGAGCTTGCAGATCACAATGAGGAAGAATGGGAGAGAAGAGGTGTAGTAATGTCCAAGACTCTGAAGTTACATGGAAATAAGTACAAGTTGACACCATCTAATCATTCCGTTTCTTTATTGGAGCATGATGACCATTCTAGACGACGTAGAGCAGCGGATTGGATCATGCTTGGAGAGAAGGATGTACAGATGGTGATGTATAAGGGGTGACTCAATTTGGAGTTTTATTGGATATGATGCCCTTTATCCTATGCTTGCATTTTGGATGGGCTGTTCTAGTGTCTGTTTTAATTGATTGTTTCTCTTACATGTGGTTTTTCCCCGTTTAACAACTGAACCTTTCTGTGAAGTATGTCCTAGCATCTTGCCCTCTAATAATATGTTCTAGCCAACAACAAACAATCTATTGTTTTATGCTCCATTGAGTAGATACCTTGCTAAACTAGCAGGGTCCAAGTTGTCTAGGAATGAATCTCCTGACTGTATTTAGTAGAGATGCTTAAACCTCTTGTAATCCCATAATGCTCAGTGAAATTGTGTCTTTTCCATGTTGACATGTTGCTCACTTCGTCAAGGAGTTGCTTGTTTTTGCAATGATTGTATGTTGTCTTAAGGGAGTCTCTTTTTCATAATTTATTGCCTGCTTCCTGTGATGCTTCTTAATGTGAACTAGAGTAGCAAGGAGTTAGACCGATTCTAAGACGTGCCTTTGAATAAGAAGGATCTCTTGTACAGTCTATAGATTTATGTCCAGCACAAATTTACACACTTTATCATGTGTATCACCAGCGTATAGGGATAATGACTTTGTAAAGCTGTACCCTCTGTTGATTTAGCTAGTTCCTGGACACTGATCTCCTGCATTCCAGCAAACTAATCCTACGTTAATGCACTCTTTTTTGTCCATTGGTTCGTTGTATGGCATGCCATCCCCCTGATAGAGGTATAACATGGTACTCCATCTGTCCTCTTGCAATACAAGAATCCTCATTTTTGTGAACGCACTCCTCCTGAACTAGCTCGTCTGGTGCTTTACAGGTGCAGAAAGTGTTGTATATGAAGCAAGTCTTTCCGGAAACCCTGTAGCAGCAAAAATACCTCGCCTTTCAACAGCAGATGATATTGACCGTTATCATATGGAATTACAATTATTAAGGTCAGATCTCGGTAGCCTTAGATAAAGGTTGCTTGCATTCAGATTTTGTTTCATTCATGTGGCACATACACGTCTGAACTATGAATTTTCTCATCTGTATGGTTTCTTCACAATGCTTTTTGCTGTTTGGAAAGGCAAGCAGTACAATAGCTTTGCTTTGCAATTCCATCTTTCCTCATGGATGACCTTGCAGTGTGTTTATGTGATAGAAATTCAGACTCTGTAAGAAAGGGCACATATGTTAACATAACAGAAACAGCAATGTTCTTTTGTGTAGTCCATTTGTTTGTGTGAAAGAGAGGCTGCTATTGTCAGTGAGTCCTGTCAGGAATCTTGCGTGCATGCATGTGTGTGGTGTGCGCATGCATGTTTTATCTCATAGCCAATTCTAATTATGTTTTATGTGATTGATGCTATGGAAAAGCAAATTGGAGCATCCAAACATCATCAAATTGATTGCAGCCCATGCTCGGCCTCCAGAGTACTTGTTTCTGTTTCAGTTGTATAAGCAAGGAAACTTGTCTCAAGCTCTTCATATTAAGGACTGGAGACCCTCTGTGGCTGAAATTTTGAAAATTTCTTTGCAATTAGGTCTGCCTTTTTTTCTTATCTTAACAAACACAACTAGAGTTTATTGCCATTTATGTATCTAGAACTTCGCCCACAATTTCTTTTGCATCCAATAATATCCAATCTACACTCGGACAAGTGTCAATATTATGATGGAATGATGTAACTAAAAATAATGGCTGTTAGATTGTGTACGCATCATTCTGCCAGACATCGTTGTCGTAGAAAAGAACTAGATGCACTAATTCAAGAAGCTTAATTGAGAAACTTGAGAGTTCAATGGATGTTGAAGGCTTGATTGATGACCTGGTATAATGCTTATCACACTCTATGGTTTTTGCAGGCAGTGCTTTGTGCTATCTTCACCAGCTGGGTATTGTTCATAGGGACGTGAAACCTGCCAATATTCTTGTGGGTTCAACTTGCCCTTGGATGCTGACTTCTGGAGCATGATTTTGAGCATAGTTACAGTTTGGCTATTTGTTAGATTTACTTTTACTCAAAGTGAGAGGATTGACGTTCTTTGCTTTCCCCCCAGATGGACACTGATTGGAATGCATATTTGGGGGACTTTGGATTGGCAGTGCTAGCAAAGGACCTTCAGGTAGCAATGTTACAGAATTGGAAATCATGCGGAAAACCAACTGGGGGTTTTCATAAGAAGAACATGGTGGGGACACTTTTGTACATGGCTCCTGAAGTACTCAGAAAGGAGGTCCATAGTACAAAATCTGATGTCTATGGGTTTGCAATCACCATCAAGTGAGTTCTTTAGTCACAGTTATTTTGCTACACGGGATTTATTTGCCGTCTTAACTACCTTGGCCTATCTAGGGCTTCATTCTATAGGGTTGCTTGATGACTAGCTTGGCATTGCGATGCCTTTCAGTTTTCTACAAATACTGGACATCACTTAATCAATCATCTTTTCGCACCTAGCCTACCTAAGAATATCTGCTTACCTTTCTTTGCTTGCACTCTAGAGGCATGGGCCAGTTAAACCAATGAAGAGTCAAAGCTAGATTCAGCCAACTATACATCATCATGTTACAAAGATATAGACCTCTCATTAGGATAATGACAATATGGCCCATTTTGCTAGACTAGCATATGTTAGAACTGTTCCGCTGATAGTTAGACTGCTCTTCTTCGCTCAAGATCAAAATCATGATGTATCATGAGATGTCTCAGATGAAGGACTTGCAGAGACCCTAAACATTTCAAGTGAAATATTAGACTTGGACCTCCTTAATATGGAGATTTCAAGGTAACATATGAGAGCTGGACACCCTCGTGTTTCTATAATGGCTCTCTCCCCACTGGCTGTGCATTCAGTACCGTCTCTATGATTAAATATTTCATTGCTTTTTATGTGCTTTGGGTTCTTTGCTGATGCTTGGACAGGTTGTTTGTTTATCACAATGCAATGTTGTTGTGTTAGAAAACAGGTACAGAGGTTGCTTGTTATAGCCAACACTCCTGCAGTGGAAGATTATGTAGAAATGTAGCCCCAAGAAACACTGTGCTTAATTCAAATCTCACTCCTTTTCTTTTGTGCACACAAGTGATTGTAGATAGAGATAGATGCAGGCACAGTTATTGAACCATGCAGACACAGTAGAATCAGTAAAACAGATTGCTCCAGTAGATGGAGAAAAAAGGTGTGCTCAGTGTGCCACCATCTACATATGGTGCTGCCTAGATGCGGGCACCCTGGTACCTTGGAACTGTCAGCCTGTGTGTTCCTATGGAGCTTCAGTGGGCAGACTAAATGCTGCACAAACAGGTCTCCTTGCTGCTTTTAATGTGAGACAGCTGTTCACCCTTTCCTTGACCTCCCTGCTGCTCTGGATGCAGCCCACGTGTGAGGCACAAAGTGAGCCTGACTCCTGGCCTCCTTGATGCTCTGATATTTAGCCAAAATTTGAGGTACCCAGTCTGTGTCAGATCTGCCCCTCCTGACCTGCTCTCGCCGACTTTCTCCGCTGCACCTGACTGGCCCTGTCTGTGGGCCTGACCTTCTGCTACAGACTGCCAACAGGCAGTCCCTTCTGCCACCACCTGCCAGGCCTATATATCTGTCGTGGCAGACCCTTTTGGCTGCCCTATGCGTTGCCCTTGCAAGTCCTGCTGCTGCCAGCACCAGCCCTCTTCCAGGGCCCTATGCTGTCCATGCAGTCATGCTCTGCTCTTGCTGCCCACTTGGCAGGCTGCTTTCTCTCTGATCGTGGGCAGTCCTGAGATATGCCCACACGGCTTCTCTCAAAGCCTCTTTTGCTGCTGGCCTACCTCCCCATGTCCTCATTTGGGGGCTCATAGGTGGGGAGGTGACACCTAAAATCCCAACACCCCCTCTCACCGACCCTCCAGGGGCCAACACCTACACATCGATGCACATGCTCCATCAGCTCTCATTCAGAAGCTCTCAGGAACAAGTCAGAGATGTCCTCGACCTTTGATCTTTGAAATCCTAGATCGTACTCCTCCAGGTCCAGTCCTGTATAAGCAAACCATCCTGGATCATAGATTCCATCCAAGTAGTGCCAAGTCTTCATGGTGCCACCATCCTCAATCATGAACATTCCATTGTACTCAAGCAAGCCTAGTACAAACATCAGGCCTATCCACCTGTCCTCCTCAGAATCCAAGAACAGCCTGGATCCTGCCAAGCACCATGCTCTTGGGTTCTGTTTCAAGCGGTCACCACGTGGGCAGCTTCCGCAACCAAGTACTTCACCTGAACAGTGAAATCCTGTGGCTGATCCACATATATTTCCAAGGCTAAGTGTCTCTCCAGAAATCCTGGATTGTAAGCTCCGAATGAGCTCACAACTGAGTAACCCTCCAGCAACAATATACTCTCCAGATTTGTAGATGTCCTTGTCTCCACCATAAAGGCTTCAACTAGTTCAGTTTTTCCAGCTGCCAGTATTCTGCAATTGAGCTTTGGAGAAGTCTTTGAAACTTTTGTTCTTGTCAGCAAGTCATGCTCCCAAAGCAACCATCACTGCTTTTGGCAAATGTCATGCAGAAGGCGTTGATGTTCTCTGCATCTCCCTCTGCTTCCTAGGAATCTTTCACCCTCCATTTCCTGATCACATTGAGAAAACAAGGAAAAACAATGCAAATGCTTGTCCCAAAGTATACTATTGAAGTCTGAATGTATAGACAAAGAAATATACATAGTGTTGGATCCACTCGTTTGATTGTTTGCGTTGAAAACAAAGTAGGTACCTCCTGGCAGCACCCACGACATCCATGGGTAACCCCTGTACTGCCATCTTCAGTATCCCTATACTTGTATGACTCTGATCCTTGAAGTTTCCTTCATTCAAGGGGTGTTAGCTTTGTTCTCAGAACATCCTGAGCAAACATTGCTGTCCTCCAGCTTCCCAAAGGCCTCTTGTCCCTCTGGCTAATAAGACCATCTCTCAATGTTAGACATAAGAATAGTTCCACCTAAATTCTCCTGTTGCTGTTACCACATTTGCTGCTGGTTTTGACTCTGCTGATTCTTGATTGGACTCCTTCCTTCTCTTCTGATCAGCCTTCTTCTTTCTGCAGTCCCTTGCATAATGTCCTGGCTGGTCGCAATAGCAGCATTTCTTCTTTTTCTTGCGTCAGCTAATAGAAGAGTCCACCTCCTCATCAATTTTATCGTCTCTCTTCTTGTTGGGCTTGTTGTTGGTAGGGTTGCCCTTTCTTATACCCTTGCTCTTTCCTTGTGCAACTAAGGCTTTGTCATACCACTGTCCTTGTCATATATCCTTGCTGTAGCTTCGTCCTATGCCAACATGGCCCCCCAGCTTCTCAAAGGTGAGTGGCCTTGACCTTTCTGAAGTCGTTAAGGTCCCGAAGCTCCTTGGCAACATGTTGAGCATGAGCATTGGCAACTGCCCTGGATCCACCTTATGCCAACCCCTCGGAGTTGATTTCCCAATACTGTCATTTCCGTGAGGTAGTCCCGCACAATGTCACCCCCATCCATCCTCATGGTGATTAGTTGGTTCTGGAGGTTGAGGATCCTTGATGTATTGTTTGTTTCATCTGGGTCCTTCAGGATGTCCCATGCTTTCTTCAAAGCATCTGCCAAGTGAATGTGCAGAATCACTCGGTCTGCTGTGGTTCTGATGCGTGCTTCAGTGACCTCATGTAGTGCTGGTTCTTTGGACAGCACCCTCCGGCACACGTGTGCTCTCCTACCGGCTGTAGGAGATTTGCTACAAGTCATAAGGATGCTTCCAGTCTGAATCGTGTGAGAACCTCTGCTGCTGCACTCCTCCACTCCTTTTCTCTCTAACGGCTTGTTGGTCTGCACACTAGAATGGGCTGGAATGCTGAGAGAGTGAACTCGTGAATTGCAACAATGACCCCCCACAATCGGGCATTTTGTAGAAGGTTTTATGGCCTCCGGACTGGCCAACCCAGTCTATAGGTCAACCGACCAGCCAGTAATTGGGCCGATCCAGTTTGTTGCTGATCCGACTGCCCCCCTAGGCCTATATAAGGCCCTGTCTTGTACTGCCGACCTGTTCCTCCAGGGACTGCTCTGTTCCCTTGTCGGTGCATAAGTTGCTGACTCCTGCTTCAACCCTGCTGCAGCCTTTCTAGCCCTGCTAAACTGCCGACTAGCCTGCTGTAGCCTTCTTGGCCCTGCAACAGTCCACCATTCTTTCCATTTCCAAAGCGTTTGGCACTGCATGCTTCTGCACAGTAGCCACACTTGTTTGCAACATATCCACAACAACACTGAATGCTTCAAGCAGATCTGTGACTGCCGTCATACAACTTGTACCTGTTGTACCAGACACATTTGGTCTTGCTACATGCTGCTCACACGTAATCGTCCACCTGAGCTTCTGCCCACCTTGAACAGTGGACCATGTGGCAGCCCACGTGTCAACCTACAATGCTGCCCACGTGGCTGTCTTGTGGATGACTCCTTCGACCTAGATCTGCCCATGTGGCATCTAAACTTGATGCACAAACATCAGAGTCTAGAAGCTTTCAATCTTATCTTGATACCATGTCCTTGTGCTCTCCTCATGTGGGGGCTTAGAGGTGGGACATTGGATCCTAATTTCCAACACCCCCTCTCATTGTCACACTGTGGGTCCTAAATGACCCAAAGAGATATTTGCTCCCTTTGCTCCTTTTTAGAAGCTCCCAGGAACACTTTGAGATATGTGTTGCAATGAAATTCTGATACCAACATACGGTTTATCTCCACGTCCATCTCCTTGGAACTCAAGAACCAACATAGGTATAACCACAACACCATCCTCTAATGGCACTGTCACCTGTCATCACAAACATGCGTGGTCACCATATAATTCAGGTGCAATCTCTGGGTACTTCCAGTTGTCCCCCTCTGAATTTGAAAACCAACCAGACCCTGAAAATCAACAAGTCCCGTGGGTGTGTTTCAACCCGTTATGCAACTTGCATGATGCACAATATCCATCTAGAAACACTGAAATTACTCCAGGCTTTCTCCAGACAAGTTCTAAGTGAGCTGCTCTCAAGTTCAAGCTGTGAGGACACCAAGGTAAAGTAATACTTTGTATGTAGATGCCTTTGGTCCTTCTTGAGAAGTGTTTATCATCAGTATCACTTGTAAGTACCTATTCCATAGAGCTACCCATACCAACAAGGTCCACGAACCAGCAGAAAGTGCCTCTGTTAAGAAAGCTCCTCATGTACCAGTCTGAAAGCTTTTCACTATATTGAGTGCCAATCATACTATTGTAATCATCAGATAAATACAAGGAGATTGGTTTGTTGCTTGCTATCAAAACAAGCCAAGTACCTGAAGTACTCCCATTAGCACACTAGTGAGTTTTGGAGCCAATGCTCAAGTCAGTGCAAGTTACCAACCCAACATCCATCTCAGAATAGTCATCATCTTCGTCATCCTCTATGAAGGATACAACCTTGTCCTTAACATGCTTTGAGCAACATATACTGTCCCCCTTATCGTAGATTCTTTGACCATTGCTCTATCTTGGGACATGAGCACTGTCAGACGTGGATCTATGCATCTTGTCAAGGTGCTATAGGGTATAGTCACCAAGAACAACTCACCTTCTACCATATGAGCTGAATCTTTTTCAGGTTCTTGTCCCTTCGACTTTTGCTCTTGCGTCCTCTTTTGATGGGCCTTTTTCTTCTGGCAATCTCTTGCCATATGTCCAGTCTTTTCTTCTTCTTGTCTCCTCTGGAAGAGTCTCCGCCCTCAGTTAGCCTTACCTTTCCCTAGCTTGCCCCTCTGTTTACTTCATTGAAGGCTTTCTTGCTGCCATCATCCTCACGTAGCCTCTGCCTTGCTTCCTCCTGGATCAACAAGGGACCAAGCTCCTCAAAAGTCATTAACCAGTCAAGCTTCTTGGCAGTTTACTCAACATGAGAATGGTGAACTAATTGCTGTCCACCTTCTGACCTACAATGGCCCCTTGATCCTTGAAGATTTTTATTTTGACTATATGATCACTTGCTTGGTCACCCTCATCCATATGCCACGTGAATAGCTGGTTTTGCAGCATTACAATGCAGCCGGTATTCACCGTCTCATAAAAATGTTCCAGGATTGTCCATGCCTCAGGTGAGGCCTCTGCCATTGGAATGTGCGGAAGCAGCGAATCTGCCATTGTCCTGACGATCATTGCTAATGAATCAGCATCCTTCTACATTTATTCTTTTACCTCATCCAGATTTGCTGCCATGTTTGCCTCCCTGACGCATTCTGTCGATCCTCCCATTTGGGATCTCATCCTTAAATTATATCCCACAATCCCCATGCAACTATGTGACTCCAAATCTGATCTTTCACATAAGGTAATTTGACCCATTTAGCTTCCCCGTCGAACCAAAGTTTGGTATGGTATTGGCATCGGTATGTGGGTCACCATCTGGACCTGTGAGGTTTTACTTCAAAGGGAATTCTTATGCACACATTGACTTCTTGTCACACCTTACCGATCAGAAGTCACCTTCCTCTTTTAGTTGTTGAAGTTGATCTCTTACTGGATGGCTTAATGACCAAGGCATACACTTCAGGGCTTCACAGCTCTCCAGATAGGAATCTGTGTCTTTGATACCATGTTATAAAAACCTAGTCCCTATGGCTAGTTTCTCCATGCAGTGGAAATAGTAGATGGATAACGTGTGTGTGCAACGGAAGAATCTTAGAGAGGAGAAGGGAATGCTATCAACTTATGTGTCCACAAGATGGTACTCACAAACACCAAACTTAATAGATAGACAATATTAGAGCAGTTCAAAAAATGCCTTAGAATACATTGCACAAATCGTAGTCAAACGCCTTTACAGAAAACTTCACTAGAGATCCCAAAACCGGCAGCAGTCTGTTGCCCTGGATGCTCTATGGTGAGTACAAACTCTGCTCCTCCTTCTGTCCTTGCACTCCTTTGGTTGTGTGCTCCTCAGTGAGCTTCAAGAAGACCTGCACTGCCGCTGTACACCCTGTACCTGCTGCTGTACCAGACACCCTGTTCTTGCTGCATGCTGCTCACAGCTTAGCCTTCTACCTGAGCTTCAGCCCACCTTAAACAGTCGACCATGTGGCAGCCTATGTGGCAACCTACAGTGCTGCTCACGTGGCTAGCTTGTGGATGACTCCTTCCACCTAGGTCTTCCCATATTTGTGTGTCCAAGACCCAATTTTTAATCTCTCTTTCTACAACATCCTTTGTAGTACCAAAAGCCTCTTATACATCCAATAGCAAAGCCCTAAAAACCCTTCACACATTGCCCTTTTAAAGCATTTCATGATTATCCTAAAGCCAATTAGTGTCTAATACCTTTTACATATAATAGTCCTTATTACTCACATCCTTTGGTCCACTTAAAAGACATATCCAAAGCTGTCAAGAGCCATTTTGAAAGGCCATTTTTCTTACCAAGTCTGAAGGATTGCAAGATTTTTTGAAGCATTATTTAGCTTTTCCTAAAAGGGCATTATAAAGCAAATTTTAACTAAAAGGTGTTGTCAAGAAGAAAAATCTGAAGGTATTTCTAGAAGTTCGGAGGCAATTTTTCAGCACAATTGAAGGTTCAACAACTGATTTGTATTTGGCAGAAGACACTTTAGCAACAAGGTGAATCTCAACACTCGGATTGCATGATCAAGGACAATTGTGAGAAAATACTACACATTGAGGACAGTTGTGAGCAAATACACTAGGGAGTGCTGAGCATTGAGAGATGGTATCGACAACTAACATCCGAGTTTCAGAGACCATGATCTTCAATGGGAACAACTCTCACCTCTGGAAATGTAGAGTCAAGAATATCCCAGTTGGCAGGAAGTTTTGGAGTCTTGTCTCAGGTATCAGAGTAGTATTAGATGAGAAAGCTTAAAAAACAGCAAATTACCTATTGAATGCGTTAGAGATAACACAGTGAATCTGATTGATGGAGAGATTTGTCAAGTGTTATATGTACCGACACTAGCCAAGAATTTGATAATCGTGTCGAGAATCACTAATCAAAAGTTCAAGGTTCTCTTTGATAACAAGAAATGCATGATGTCTGTCCAATCAATATGGAATTGTTGCACGTGGTATAAGAGATGATACAGTGTATAGGCTAGCAGTGGTTGATACAATAAAGTTGGTGCATGCTTCAAGACAAAACGATTTGTGAGATTATACTCCCTAGATCTACATTATAGTTGTTTGCTCTTTATCTAGGGTTGGGTCTCGGTAGTGTCTCCTCTCTCACTATTTCCACAGTTACTAATGTAGTTCTCATGTGCTGGGAGTGTCACCATAAAGATAGATTATAAAAGTGTAAGTTTTTCTATAAGAAAAGTGTCTTGCTATATCAACTTTATGAAGTTTGTCATCTTGTACAAGCGTTGTATTTCTTGTATGTTGGAATCTTTGAGTGTCTTATCTGTGTGCAGCCATGCATCTTACTGTTTATTCTAGATTGAAAACACCTCATTCAGAATTATGCAAGCGTTGTCATGAGTTGGAATACAAATAGTATTACTGAAAAAGCACTACGCTTTGTGTTTCAAAAGGATTTCCTAAATATCTAAGGCAATGCCAACTTTGTGCAGTGAACTTGCAACAGGTGTTGTGCCATACACTGACCGACGAACAGAAGCTCAGGTAGGCCTTCTGTGCATAAACCTGGAAAGTATTTCTTTTGCAATTCATGTCCTGTAGAGAACCTTGAGGCTGGATCACCTTTTCACTACCATCATATTCTGCTCTCTGCAGGCACATACAGTATTGGAGATGAATTACACAGAGCAGCAGTTGAGTGCCGCTATCACCTCGGGATTGCGTCCTGTTCTTGCTGGCCCTGAATGTGGCATTCCATGTGATTTGTCATCATTGATTGAGCATTGCTGGAATGAGGAACCAACATTGCGGCCTTCTTTTGCTGAAGTTGTAAAAAGGCTGCAAGAGATTTCATCTGTATGGAAACCTGAAGTTTGTGAAGATAATAAGAGAGAGAGACTTGATCCTCGTGAAGTGTCTTCAGATGCAGGCATGGAAATGAACAATCGTGACTTGGACTGGCCTAAACATAACAGTTGTCACGAACAAAAGATTTCTCCTGTCTTGGGTTCGAGTTGGCAGATGTCCTCGGATGTGGCTTACACCCCGACATTGTCCTGGGGTTTTTTTGCCACATGTGGAGGCAGACAGAAAATGGAGGATACCTGTTTTCTTCTTCCTCAGTTTGGAGGAGCCAGCCACATTCATTTGTTTGGTGTTTTGGATGGGCATCGAGGTTAGAGTGCCTTCTCCACTATTAAGCCAAGCTAGCTGTATGCAGTGGATTTCCAGAGTTTGCCATGCATGCTAGCAGCATTTCAGCCTTTCTTTTCCAAAATATGCAGAGCAGTATTCCTTCTTTAATTCCAAATCTCTTGGTAATATAAATGGTGGAGGCTGAGCTGGGAGGCTAAAGAAGGCAGAGAATGGAATATTTTTGCAAATACAGACAGTCAGCAGGACCAACCTAATCCCTTTTGAACGATATTGTGCTAGCTCAATCATCAAGTGCCTCCAATTGTTTGAGGTGTTTGAGGCATTCCTGTACACCTGACACAAGTCTCCCCCAATTGAGGTGTTCCAAATCTGATTCTCAAGTCTGACACTTACCTGTAACAAGTCTCCCCTAAGTGAGGTGTTCCAAATCTGATTTTCAAGTCTGGCACTGGTACGGTAGTATCTGAATTGTAATCCCTCAGAATCCATGTGAATACATGTAGGAACATAAACGAATTTAATGCACCTGACAGATGATGAAATCAGTTTACAGCACTATATAACTTTCTGAACAAAAAGTTGAATGTGACTCACTTATAAAAAATCATTCAATAAGTTACTAGTCACCTTACTCGACAGCCCATTGGGTAACAACAACTCATTGGGTATGCCTTTTCAGACACAATTTCCAATAGACAATGCAAGATACTCCAAGGTATCAAGCAACTGAAGTTCTCAACTGGAACTTCATTAGCTCTTAGCAAAGTGATCATCTTTGCTACTGCTAAACATTTGAACCTTATACCAATTATTAATGTTAGGGGCCCCCTCGGTAATGGTCCTGAATTCCCTGCCAGATAGGAATTCTGATGCATTTGCAATAGTATCTGTAGTGCCCCATACCACCATAGATCACCCCTCAGGATGATCTATCTGGATCATCAAGTGTAGACCTTTGTTGGATCCATGTTCAAATCAAGGTCTAGTGGAATCCTTTTAGGATCCTTGAATCTATTGCTAGATTCTAGAAAATCATTTCATATTTCTCCGTTCTCCCTCCCTTGAAGATAAACATAAGGGATCCCAGAGCTGTATCACAATACCATGGCCATGAGGGAGAGGTGTGGGTAGAAACTCAGCCGAGTACACAACTTGACTTTGCCTAGCTTCGTCCTTAAGGTCAACTCTTACTAGAGTTACCTCTAGGCCACTGGGAGGGTTCCTTTACGAAGGAGTCGTCTTCTTTTCTTTCTTTAACCAACGGGAAATCATACCCATGATGTCTCACAAGATGGGGTCACTTAAAACCACTTGTAGCAACAATTCTTAGCATTTATGTAGAGGATACATGAATTCATAGTTCCATATTTATTGAGTGTTCCAATCCTGTGCTCAATCCAAAGCACTAGGAGAACTGAGCTTAAGAAGTTCCCTTTGCAATCCGCCTGCTATCCAAGTGGATCCTCACTCCAGGATAGCATAGTTGATTGAAAGATTTACGTGAACAATTAAAGTCATGTCATCGGTGAAGGTCAAGTCTTCAATTACATAACTTAAAATGATATCACATAGAGAAGAGCAGGTTAGCCATCCGCACACTGTTCAAGTCACCATCACTAGAGAGATGTGACTTTGCCATTTTTGGTTGATTAGTCAAATCACGACCATCCAATCACAATCTTGGCCGCAATTATACCACAGGAATCCACCTAGAGGGTGATTGGCCAAGAAATGATTTTACAGTGGGATAACCAAAAGTTGTACAACAGTTCTTGACCAAAGATCAAACTTTTCAATACTTCTTAAATTCTGTTTGGAACACAAGATAGTTTTAAACTTTCCTAAGCACAATTAAGCGTTTAAAAACTGAAAACTTTTGCTTGGAAAGGAGATCAAATATTGAATGAGAATTCAAAATACAATATTACAAAGTGGCTAACAATTAATGGACAAAAACATTCAGGTAGCGAAATTTGATACTATTCCACCCACAAAAAACAAATTGGTGGATTATTACAATGGGACTTCAATAATTACTTTGTTTTAGGTGCGGTTGGTTTCTCATTCATCTTAATCCATTTGTGGAACCCATCCTCAGTCTCCTCATCACTGCTGCTAATCCACACAGCAGTGGCTCTCAGCTCCTCTTGCAGGGCCTTTATTTCTCGTATAATGAGATCCGATTCCTACGCCTAAGCTGCGAGGTGGCCTCATCTTCCAGCTCTGTTATAAAGTAATCCAGCCTTGGTGTGCGATCACTTCCCTGATGTTCTCTTGCCATAAATGGTCAAATCTTGAAGGAGTATTATAGGTAGGATTTATGATGTAGTAATTCATGGGTGAATCTTACAAAAGGTAGCTTTCTACGCAAGGCAGGGGAACTACATATAATATACTATCTGCATGTGGTAGAACATTGCGTACAGTATTGCTTTGCAGTGTTGTCAACAATTCTCCTGCCTAATTACTGTGTTCGGCCACAGCTTTAAGGGAACAAGCCACTTAGAATCAAAGAGCCCTTCCAGGTATGCTCACTCAGCCTTCACTTTAATGTGGAGAGAACTGAAGAGTAGCGACAGTCCCAGTGCAGCAAACAGATAGTGTCGCTCAATAAACACCCAGCGGATCTCACGGCACAGTTCAGCTGATGGAGATTGCTCAGTATTGGATAGACGATCAGCTGTTTGTGAAATCAATCGATACTTGGCAAGATGCTCAGCGACAAAGCAATAGCACAGCAGGGCGATTACTTTGGTGGAGTTCCAGGCAGTAAGCGGCTGCCATGCTGGCAGCAATTGGCGAAATTGCAGACAGCAAATGGTGAGTATGCCAAGTGATATGGCTGTAAGAAAATAGCCGATTTACAATCTGTTATTGCAAAGCCCACCAAAATTTATAGAGCTGGGGGTTCCTAAGTGAGGCAAAGGCTCAATTTTAGCTTTAAAAGCTAGAATTAGACTTAGCCCTTACTTTTAGCTGAAAGCTACAAACTTTTAGAAATTCTAAGTAAAATTAGCAAAAGATAAACTAACTTTAGCCCTTTTCCATTCATCAATTAGAACCAAGCCTTTAGAACTGAGATTACATACCTTTAGCGCTATTCTTTGGCTGAACTTGTCCTGCATGCACTCCATGCAACCACTAATTACAGGCACATGCCTATAAATCCTCCAGCGCACTGAACCAATACAGCATGCAACCAGCAATTCATCTTTGCATGTCCCAGTTTAGGCATTCTAGTCATTAATACGCAAGGCCATAGACAGAGGCCTAGCTGCAGTTCACAACTGCGTGCATGACCGCAAAGTGAACACAACTCAAATAAACAATGTAACATTCGTTGCAGATTCTCCTCTTCCACAAAAGAGGCGAAATAGTCCTGGTAGATCCTGCTCAGGCTCTACTCAGCCCCACATCTCTCTATCAGCAAATTCTCTGCCCACATCTCAGGCTCTACTCAGCCCCAAATCTCTCTATCAGCAAATTCTCTACCTGTTAATGCCAACATGTTGCTGCAGCAATGTTGCAGCATGACCAGCCTTCAGGAACAGCAACCAGGCTATTCCAGGCTGCTCTGAGCTTTGAATCCAACAACCTTATTCGTTTGTTCAATTATCTACCAGCACTAATTTGCTATTGACAGACAAGAGTGAAAAGCTTCGTATACCAGCATGGACAGTCCAGGACGCACAATCCCTCTGCAGGAACTATTGAAGCCAAAAAATACAGTGCTAGCAAAAAGGAGCGTTGCAGAACTCTCTGCCACACCCTTGCTGCAAATTGTAGCTCAGTTCAAGGTGTCAAAATCCTTGAAATCAGCTTCGACTCAACCACAGAGATGCTTTTGAAACTATGCTTGCCCATCTAGGAATTTTCTCAATCCTCTCCCAGCAGCTTCTGCTAGCAACACACCCAAGGGAATTCACATTTTCCCTCACAGCAACAGGACTCCACACAGCTTTAAGCTGGCTCTGATACCAAATGAAACATTTCCTAACCAGGTCTGGCCAGCCCCAGACCCTAGTAAGGTACAGCTTTGAACCATAGTACAATCAAACCACAGGACACACCCGCAAACAACCCCTACTAGCAGCTAACCTTCCGAGGTTTAGAACACCGCAGATAGCCAGCCAGCAGACATGAGTCCCATACCACATGCCCTTTCCTCTAGCTGTTGCTCCCAGGCCAGCAGGTCTACGTCCCATGCCACACGCCCTTTCCTCTAGCTGTGCTCTTAGGCCAGCAGGTCTCCATCCAGAGACTCGGTCCCCTG
Organism: Dipteris shenzhenensis; assembly: GCF_047967505.1. Lineage (NCBI taxonomy): Eukaryota > Viridiplantae > Streptophyta > Polypodiopsida > Gleicheniales > Dipteridaceae > Dipteris > Dipteris shenzhenensis. The sequence goes on from NC_141606.1 coordinate 17,353,591, forward strand.
CTAATGAGCCCTGGCCTATGCTTATAGGCCAGGCCTTGGCTATCTTTAGCTGTAGCATTTATGCCTAAAGTAACTTTACTTGACTTTCTGCTGAGTTTTAGCTCAGCCATGCCACGCCTTTATCAGGCCAGCTCTATCCATAGGATCTAGACCTCATCATGCTCTGGTCACAACTCTAGATTATTCCTAACCCTGAGTTAGACCAGGCTTTAACCTTAGATCTTATCCAAGATCCAGGTTAGTCTGTCCTTGGCTTTGATTAGCCTAGGCTCCATTTAGTCCTGTCATGGACATAACAATATGTACAAACGGTGACAGTCCTATGTGCAAATTAAATAAAAATTTACTAAAATTCCATGAACTCCTAAATTTTCAGGACGAAATATTTTTGATGTTGTGGAGATGCAAGTATACTCAGGCCCTCAATGCAAATTGAGCCTGCATACTGCCTAGTTGGCTCTTACAAAACCTTTTATCATTTAGGACAGACATCTTCAGGTAGGATGGGCAATAGTGAACTGTAAACGACATATATATGTTTTGCAAATGCTTGCAATGGAATGTACTTCAATAGTCAAACAGGCTTTTTTGCTAGGTTTCTACCAGGGACGAATAGACAGCTCGTTTACTCAAAGTTAAACATTGACCAGGGCCGGAGGCGGCAGAGTACGCTGCTCATGCCATTCCAAACCATTTGTTAACAACAGCAGAGGCAGATACCAGGTATGTTACAGTGAAGCAGATTTGATGTCAAGCCTATGCTTCTAATACCAGCACAAATATGCATACCAGAGGTGGAATGTGGGTCATGGTTGCATGTAAGCGCATGATAGTCCCACTTTTTAACCCCATCTGGTAGTCTTCACATGTCTCGTGTCTTCTAAATTTACTTCTATCATATGAGAGGGGGAAAACATGTTAGAGTAGCTATTCTGTTGCATGCCTCTTCATGATCTATGTAACAAATCCTGTCATTGTGAAGTCAAGCATGTAACTTATACCATTGAACAATGACGTAGTTAGGCTACAAATTTATATGATTGAGACTATCATAATGCTCATGCTGCTGTGCAGCCTCTCAGAGGCTTTTTCAGCTGCTTTCATTGAAACAGATGTGACCTTTCGTCGTGAGCTTGAGATTAAGCGACAGAGAAAGAAGGGTGGTGAGGATTGGCATCCTGGCTGCACAGCTGCTGCAGCATTGTTTGTCAACAATTTGCTCTTGGTGGCCAATGCTGGTGACTGTAGGACAGTCTTGTGTAGAGATGGCGAGGCAAAGGCTCTAAGCAAGGTATGCTGGGTGGGATTTTGCTTGATTTATTTGTTTTGTGAGAATTTGAAGTTGATTTGAGATGTGATTTTGTTGTTGTCTTTGAGTTGAAGGATCATACAGCCAGCTGCCTTATGGAGAGAGAACGGGTAGTCAGGCTAGGTGGCCAAGTGAAGTGGCAGATAGACACTTGGCGCGTTGGCACTGCGGCTCTCCAGGTGTGTATTGATTCATGTTTAATAAACATTACTAGGCTGATTGACTTGCATGTTGATCTTTCCATTCTGTGCATCCTTTGTTATCAGGTCACTCGTTCCATTGGTGATGATGACTTGAAGCCCGCAGTCACTGCTGAACCAGAGGTTACAGAGGTCAATTTGACAGCACATGATGAATTTTTGGTGAGTCAATACATGGTTTTTCAATATAAAGTAAGTAGTTATGTAACAGTAGCATCGTTCAGAAAAAGAGATTAACTAAACCTCAGAGGGACATCATGTTTGAACAAGCATTCAGAATCCAGGTGTCTGCTGTCTTTGTGCTTGATGGAACCTCTGGCATGCATGCCTACTTTGAATGCAGGCATGCGTAAAGATCTCGTTGTGTGTTGGTCCTTTGATGTTGTCATGAATTGAACTCGTAAACTTAGGTGCTAACAGAACATGAGCCCTTGGTTTTCATTCTCAGATTATAGCAAGTGATGGACTCTGGGATAAAGTCAGTAACGAGGAAGCTATTTCGTTCGTAAAGAATACCGTCAAGGAACCTACCATGTCTTCTAAGCGATTGGCAACTGAAGCTGTTGAACGTGGGAGTAGTGATAATATTACTGTGATTGTAGTCTTTCTCCATCCAGTCTCTACATTGGAGCGTGTGTATTAGTTCCCTGCTAATATCTTTGGCACCACTGGTGACTGAAGGTCTGGATGTGAGGGTGCATTACCACGATTGTGGTCTCAGTCTCTAGCTTGTGTGCGAGAGGTCATTTCCTCCATTTCACTCGTGCTTCTAGTTCTCAAATTTTGCATTGAAAGTCATTTAGCTCTTTGCAGTACAGGAATGAAAACTTCTGAGTAAACTCCTGCAAAATTTGGTGGTTTTCATAAATTAAAATTTGTGTTTAAACGTTCCTTGATTGGCCATATCAGTTATTGAAGGCATTCTATCCCTTTGTATAACAACATTGAGTGGTTATGTTGGTGGTTTTGTTGCAAATTAAACTTTGAACAATAGGAGAAAGGGCAACTCCGCAAGTAATGTGAGATGGTCTCTTGATTTCTTGCTTTGCAAAGAGTGATAGGTACCATCCTTACTCATCTGCATCAGCCATGGTGAGACCATTGTGTGCCGCCAGCTAGAAGAAATGGGCAACGTTCCCCATGGTTTGCAGCTAGTCCAAAGTCACAAGCAAGATCTAAGAAGACCTTTTTGTAGTACCTGCTGCTCAAGCTATTGCCTCTCATGTGAGGGGATATCCGTATTTTCTATCTCAAGCATGGAATTTAGTAATGTAAACAATTCAATTGAATTATTTCTCAAGAATAAGATATTGATTACAATTTCATTCCTACTACATCAATCCATACATTATTTTCTTTGATAGCTCATCATAACTTCTTTTTTTTCAAATGGATATGAAATTGAAATTTTTCAATGGGATAGTTGATGAAAAAGTATGTCTAACAACTAAAAGGTCTCACTACGCAAGGTAAATGGAATTCTTTTCAGAACCTTAAAAAAGGCCCCTTGTATAATTTCTCCAGCAATGGCAATATTAGCTTATGGGAAATTTCTAGACTTCATTGACCATTGGGACTTTATTCTTCTAGAAATCTGATTGAGGTGGATAAGAGAAAAGCTAGAATGAGTATACTTTTCCACTTATCATTCCCTCATGAAAATTTTCCAAGGGAAGATATCTTAGAAAATAAAGTAAAACTCACCTCATAAGGGAATCTATTGACAGGAAACAGATAGGGTTATCAAAGAATGAAAGAGATAGTCTCCTTGCTTAGGATGAATTGCTAGCTCCACCCCTTAAGAGATAGTCTCCTTGCTTAGGATGAATTGCTAGCTCCACCCCTTGCCTCCCCATCACCTCTATTCTTGTGCCCCTTTCCCCCATTTTCTGCTCAACCCCCCTGCCCCTTCCCCCTCCCTGTTCTATTTCTCTTGCTCCCCTCCCTCCCTCCCCCCCCCCCCCAACTTCGGTGCCTACTACAAGCTATCATGCTGCTTCACAGTAGCATCTATGGCTGCTACCCCCTCTTGCAACCTCCCTTGGATTGGTTCTACACAACCTCCTTCGAAGGACTTCCCCCTTGCCCCTCTCTCTCCCTCTTCCTCATTCCTATGAACACTTCTTCTTTAGTAGCTATCCTTCCTCAAAGTTGTTCCGTGGGTTGAAGGGTTATTTTCGGGCCCTATCAGCCATCGAGGATTACCATTCTTTGAGTGATTGTGTTCGATTGAGGTGACGATTCGAGTGGAGACGTTTGTTAATTTTCACATTTTAGTGCAATGATCTATGCTAAAAGGTAGCATACATTACTGATTTTTATGGTTGATGTCCTATCTCCTTTATATTGTGAATACTCATTGTTCTTACATACAAACAACCATAGTTTCTCAAAGATTACAAATTTAAACCCAAATAAGCACCTACATCAATAGGAATATACACAAATCAATTGACGCTATGCAAATTATCTAATAATTAGAATATAGTCAGCTCTCATTCATGTATGGGAAGATGATATGTATAAGTTCCTTCAATTCAAAAATGCATCCACAAAAAGATGCACCAGATGGGCGAGTAGTGCGTCAAGTGAAGATCTCATAAAATTTAGAAAATCAAGCCATTCTAGTCCACTTATGTTCCAAATATAACCTTCACTGGTATATTTATGGTTGATGGCGTGCCCATTATAATTTTGGTAGTATCTTAAAGACTTGAAATCTAAAAACCTATGAGCATCTAAATCATACAAATCAATTCATTATCGTCAAGTTATTTAAGTTCCAAATAGAGGTATCTCTCATTCATTTATGGAAAAAGGGCATGTCCACATGGTCTTTTTTAATACAAAAAATCCATACAGACATGAAAGTGATGGCCTTTAGAACATATACCCAAATATCAAAAGTACAAATTATGGTTAGTTAGCTACAATTGCTTTAAATGTTTCCAAAATCTACATTGTAGATATAGCACTAGTTAATATTTTTGTTTTCAAACAACTCTAAATATATCCTTTATTGCTTTATTTATGGTTGCTATCTTTCTTGTGACTTTTCAAATGTCCCAAGCTTCAAGGATTAAAAGCAATTAGGTTTTTTATAAACAAACAATAATAGTCTCTTAAAGATTGAAAGACCAAAACCATTTGAGCATCTAAATCAATGGGAATATATAAAAATCAATTCATTTTCCTCAAGTTATTTATGTCACAAATACAGGGATCTCTCATTAATTTATTAAGATGACATGTCTACATGATTTTATTGAATGCAAAGAAATCCATACACATGTAGAAGAAAGACTCTTTAGATTGTATACCCAATATCAAATGTCCAAGATTATGTAGCTATGAGCGCTTCTATATGTTTCCCAAAATTACATTGTAGATACATCAAAACTATAGTATTGTTTTTCTAAAAGCATCTAAAAAAATAACCCAATGCATCCTCATACCTATCCCAAATGCATAAGATACGTATAAAATGAAACTATGCAATCTGAAAATTCAATTGAGTGGTCGGCTAGCCAATACTTGATTGGTTTTTACAAGAAGCTAGTGCTTAGAACAATTCAACCTTTGTAAGAGCTACTTGGTGCATAACTTGCAGACTTTATCACTCAATCCCAAGTCACCAACAAACATAAAGTAGATGTGTTTACATGGCATATACATCCCTTTCTTTGCATCTCATTGCATGAATCCCTTGCAAGAGGAGAGTGGAAACATCCCTTGTGTATGTTAGATCCTTTGCAACAATGGAATGTTCTGAATGCACATGGAAAAGGTACATTTCACTTGAACTTATTATTTTCTTTTGGACCACTTTATCATTCCAACTTTGAGCCTTTTAAGTTCTCTCTTGAGAATCTTTACTTAGCTTGAATGTCCACTTCACTATTCTATAATCATGACTCAATCCGACTATACTCATCTGCATGCTAGGTCCTTGCACAAGCAAATTTTTATCCTCAAGCACAAAACTTGCTCTTCATAATTGCTCATTTTAATGCTATTTTATGAAAGTCCTGATGGAAACATTCCACACCCTAGGCAAATGTCTAGCACACCAAGGATAGACTAATCAACACTCCATGTATGGGCTATAGAGGTATTGCCAAACCATACAAGATGTTATTTATTACCATTAGGATGTCTTATCCCCTTGAAACAAGGTGCAAGGGCACCCTCATATACACTTCGACCCAATGTAGTTATGAGTGCTCCACATTGACCCTTTATGGTTGGGCAGTAATGAACCCAAAGCATGTCAGCACACTATGTAGCTCTATTCTTCTGATAGCCCAACTAGTGTCATAGACAACACTCTCCTTGTAGAGAATCTCCTCTTCTTGTAGAATTGAAGAGGTAGATCTCCTCCAACAAGTGGTTTCTCACTAGTAGTATAAATGTACTCCAATGACTGTTATGCTTCCATGGTTATAGATAGCAGGAGTGGCATAACCTTTAATCATTCTAATTTGGGTTTTCTCCATTTATGGACTTTGCATTTAAAGTGTCTGAATACCATATTTTTTTTCAATTTTCCTTTCCATTATGTCTCATTGAGAAGTCTTGTCCGTTCCATATAAGGTAAGTAGCATGCACACATACTTATTTGAACCATTCCATTAAAATACTCCTTCAATCTCATTGAGTAAAGCATCCTAACATGACCATCAGACTTTTGATTCATCCCAAACATGGTGGAAGCATATCCAAGAGGACAAGGTGGAAGCTCACACACAAAGTAGCCACTATAGTTTTGTGGCAGCTCTCTGACACTTGCTCTATACTTTCAACACTCACTTAATCAACATGCAAAGCACTATTAAGTGGGAGATTTTCAAGCTACCTAAACACACTTACAATGTCCTTCAATTTAGTAGGAGGAGTAGTCTCTTGTGTCGTGACTATAGAGAGTAAACAACCAAACTTTGGCTTTAGCTTGAATCCAAAATTTCCAACTTCCAACTCAAGGAGTTGAGATGAATAATCACAACATCATGAAGTCTTGATTTCTCTTGGAGAACAATGTATCTACTTTGCAGACCAAAGAAAGGAGTAAATTGCAACAGAAAAACCTCACAAATAGTAGTGTCGTATGTGATTTCCAAAGTTTGAGCACCATATTGATTACAAGGAAGGATAGCATTGGAAGCTAAGCAATGAATCCAAAAAGATGAGTAATGGCAAGAAGGCAAAGAAGTGGGTGTTGTAGAAAATGGTGGCCAAATGATGATAAGAAATGGCCTATTCTCAACTAAAATTTTAATCATTAACCGGGGCTCACTGGTTCATACAAGTTATGTAGGAATTCATAATTATGTTTTAATATCAGGCACGTAATGCATTGATGTGGTGTGGAGATTGTTTTGCATTTCTTTTTGTGATTATATTCTTTTATGACAATGAATGGAATTTTTTGGTTGATGGGGGTTGGGCACCCTTTACCCCTCATCATGAGATTACAAGAGATCGCAATTGAATGCCCATGGGGTGGCTATGCAATAAGTATTATTATGGAGGATGGGTCAGCTATGCCATAAGTGGCCTTGTTATTGCCACTCATGTTAGTAGTCATTGTACCTGTTAGCAATAATTAGTAGAGTATAGCTAGTTTGTAGTAGTTATTAGTCATTTTCATGTTAGGTTAATAGAGTCTAGATAGTTAGTAGAAGTTAATAGCCTCTTATTCATGTAGTGGTAGTTAGTAGAGTCTATAAAATAGTAATTGTCTAGTACTTAATGCTAAGTCAAGAATTAGTAATTTGTATTAAATAGTAAAAACATAGCTAGTATTAACTAGTTAGCACTTTGTGTCAACTAGTTAGTCCAAAGTCCAACTATTAGTTAAGGCTAACTAATTGTAAAGTCTAGTTAGTCCAAAGTCAATTAGTAGTTAAGGCTAACTAATTGGAAAGTCCAGTTATTCCTTCCCTTCTCCCACCACTTCCCTACTCCGCAGTCTCCCTTCTCATCCTTATACCTCGCCTACTATTCCCTCCCTCAAATCCTTCTGCTCAACCCGTGCTCCTCCATTATCCTTAACTCCCCTACTCTTTGCGGCCCTTGCTCCAACCTTCTCTTCTTGGGCCTCCTCTAGCCTCTTTACTTCTTCTCCCAGCTGCCTAGCCTCCATTCTACAGCGCCTCCCCCTTTCCTCCTTCTCTTTCACACATTGGATCATGTGGCCCACCATTCAATTGTCTAGCATGTAAGAAACAATGCATAAATGCTCCTCTGTTGTGTCCATTGGATGTATCGCCACATTGTCAAAAGATGGTGCAATCTACACGCCAATCGATCGCCTCCCATCTTATGGCCCAAAAGAAGTGCTCATTGTGATTGGGATTAGATCACACATGGCAGTCGCATGATGATGACACCTTGATTCATGTGGTGCATTATTTAGCAGTTTGTTGTTTAAGAGGGCATGCATAAATGCTCCTCTATTGTGGCCATTGGATTGATTACCACATCCAAATGGTTAGAAAATGGCACATCTGCATGCAATTTGCACGCCATTTGATCGCCTCCCATCTAATGGCATGAAGAGGCACTCATTGTGAGGGGATTATTTAAATCTACACATAATCTTATTGCGCCTACAGTTATTAGACTCTCTGATAGCACAATCTAGATCATTGGGTCTGATTGATGAGAAAATCAATGGCCTCCATTAGGCTCCAGATGCACACCATTGGATGGGATGTAGATCCCATGGTCTAAAATAGGCGCTCATCACACGCCATTGGATTGTCACCTATTGTCTAACGTGGCCTATGAATTGCATTCTTCAAGTATAATTTCCTTTCCAACATTTTAAAGGAAAAACAAATAGGAGAAGTAGCCTCCCCGAAGGTTGCAATATCGTGGCCTCCTGGAGAGGCTCCTTCTCCCAAAAAATTTGCCTTGCAAAAGGTAAGGTCAAGCAAAGGTGAAATCAAGGCACATTCTTTAAAACAAAATCGGAAATTATAAAGTTCTTGGAAAAAGGGTAGCTTGACTTTGTCACATGACCAATAAGGGGCAAAACAAATGGGAGAGAGGCCTCTTAGAGGAAACTAAGACATTGCGGCCTCTTGGGAGGCTCCTTGCACCTTCTTTTTGCCCTTCATAGGGCATGTGAAAAAGTCAAAAGGCGCCAAACGATAGCCTTTTTAAAGGGGAAAAAAAAACCTCTAAGGAGGCCGTGATATTGCGGCCTCTTTCCACCCCTTTGTTTGCATTTCAAAAGGCTAGGGAGGCTATGGTTTAGCAAAATTTGTTCAAAGCTCAAGGGAAAGATCAAAAGGGATGATAAGCAGCTTGGTGAAAGGGCATATCGGCTCTTGCACATGCCTTGTGAACGGAATAAAAATGGGATAAGGGGCCTTTGAGGAGGCCGTGATATCATGGTCTCTTAGGTGTCTACTTCCCCCATTTTTTGCCCTGTGAAAGAGCTATAGTATCACAAACCATAGCCTTTTGAAAGGAACAAAAAGAGGGTGGATCAACCTCCCAAGAGGCCACCTCCTAAGAGACTACTCCACCCAAATTTTTCACCTTTCAAAAGGCTATGGTAGGATTTGGCTTAGCAAAAGTTTTGCAAAAGTCAAGGGAAAGAGGAAATGGTGACACGTGGTAGACGTAAACTAACCATCATTGAGTACTTAGAACCAAGGTGGTTAAGCTGGTGGAGTTAGGTTCACTTGCTTGGTTTATTTGAACCATGGTTGAGGCTTATGGTTAGGGGTAGGATTAGTTAAGTGCCACCTAAGCACATAGCCCTTGCCAAGCACAGCTTGGAATTCAGCATGTGAATCCCTATGCCCCATCATCAAAGGCCCTCTTCTTCACAGAAACTTTGGCAAGCCATAACTTGCAATCCAGGAAGAATTTGTATGCGCTCCAAAAAGGAAAATGACCGTCTTTTTGAGCTCTATGCGTCTATCAAGTCAGAATCATTGTTAGCAATTAGACACTGCCATTGAAGCAAATATGCTCATGGTAAGACCTTTGCAACAAATGGAAAAGCAAAGCATGAATGCACACATCGTTGTCATAAGCATGCCAAAAGCACAAGTGCATGAGATGACCATAGCACAATGCATGGCATCCACACATAAAGCATCAAGGCACATGGAAGAAAAAAGCACCATTGCAAGAATTTGGCACACAAGGAAGAAGATTGTAGAGTGAAGAACTAGCAGGTCAACTACATAGCATCGTCATCAAGCCATGAGCCAAAAGGTGACATCAATGGAATGTATTGAGAAACAAAAACCTTGCCAACCTTACCTATATTTTGTAAATCAAGCCTGACCACCTGAGAGTAGCTATGAAAGCACCCAGGGGAGGTATTGACATGTAAGCCACACTTGACCACCTTAAGTAGCAATGCAAGCACTAAGGGGAGGTGATGGAATGTAACTCACATCTTACCACCTTGCAGTAGCCAAAGGATCATGGCACCAAGGGGAGGTGTTGAGAGTTGTGGTGCCATGAGCACATAGATTAAAGGCTAAGGTATGGTATAGGAAAGAATTAAAGTAGCCACCCTAGGATGTGGACTACATGATGTGGAGATGTGGATTGAGGATATCCACAAGGAGAGATGTGGATGAGAGGATCCCACATGGTTTGACTATTCTTAAGGCTCTCTCTATATAAGAAGCCTATCATGTATTGTTGAACACACATTGCAAGAGATATAGATTTGCTATCTCCCTCTCATGTCTTATTTAGTGTGCTTTGAGCCTCCTTAGTTCTTCTGTTGATCTTGTGTGCACTACGTTTAGCACGATCTTACATTCTTTGACATGCATTACGATTAACAAGATGAAAGAGCCCACAGATTCCAAAATGGACCAATACGAAGTCATGGAACTGATCGAAAGGGGTGCATTTGGCTTCGCAATATTGGTTAAAAGTAAGGGGAGATGTACCACATACCACCAAGAATTGTGTGAGAGTCTTGGCAGTAACTGCCAGCAAGTGGAACCCATGGCTCCTGGAATCAGCACTGTATTTTCCAGCTCAGCTGATTACACCTAGCTCCCCCATCATGTCCTCTCGCTGCTGCTACTCCTAGAGATACTGTACGTAGGCCTTCATCCTGCCAAAATCGAATCAAAATGTGATGCATAAGGGTCGCCCTCTTGGAAGTTTGCTGCAACAAAGCTCATCAAATTTACTGCAATTTCGAAGGCTTACTGAATTTCTTCCTGCTCTCGAGATTCTGAGTCTTTAAAGGAGTGCTTAAAGACTTGGGTGGCGGCCATGACGACCTGGGTAGGCGAGAAGGATGCTGACCTCTTAGATGAGGTCTCAAAGTGAGCGAGAGTAAGAGGAGAGAGGGGTGGCATGAAGCTTGTCAATTTTGTGCTATGGCGAGGGGAAGCGCAGAGCAGAATGGTAATGCAATGTAGGAGAAAAAGATAAGGTTAACTAAGGTTCCTCATTAACAACTAACACTAACTTAAACACTAACACATCTACACAAAGCTCAACCAACCTATGGGGCCCCTCCTAAGGAGGAGGTGATGTCAGTATGCAATATCTACTAATGAGAACATATGCAAGAGAAAGTTGACTGCCTACCCTACCAATGCCCACTATAGCTCCTTCAAAGAATCTTAAAGCATGGATAGTTAGTTCCAGAGGCATGGGATATGAATATGGGATTTCTAGATACTTGAGTGAAAGCGCATGGACCAAGATTTTATGACAAATGTGATACATGAGAGTTTTAATGACAAGATAAACTTAAACGTAAAATTTGTGATAGATATGATAGGAAATCAATCCAATTAACTGCTAACTCATACCATAAACCCACCTAGATGCTCCTTTATATGCTAGGATCTAAAGGCAACTTTGTGGGTGTAAGATGGTGAGGGCATCAAGCCCTATATCTAGCCTAGCAAGAGGCGACTAGAGAGTAGCAACATTAGAGCCAACCTACCAAGCAAGGAAGGCAGGAGGGGCCAGGCCTCACAATAGTATGGAGGGCATTTGCCCTTGTTTTGAAGACCCACAAAGTTGGTGGGTATAGAATGGAAGTTGACCTAAAATGTAGTTCAAAGGACCTAAAAGTTAACTAGCTGCATGATAATTGTGGAATGGGGTCTCATCTAGTGGGACCAATCACATGGAATCAAGTATTGTAAGGGATGAGGTTGCCATGTATGTAAGAGACATGTGGAGTTGGTTGGACCCTAAACTCAAGTGCTTGCACATGGCCATTTGGCATACATTAAATAGAGGCATGTTTAAAGACAAAATAAATACCCTTTGCGCATTGTACATCAATGTTGTGACTCAAACCTACTATAAACCTAGGAACAAAAATGACGTGCATTTTTTGCCAATATTGCAGGAGATTACTTAATATCCTTTGCCCATTGTGCATCAATGTTGTCAATGTAACCTACTACAAAAGCTATTGAACAAAAATGATCTGCATTAGCGCATTAGCAGAGGCTTCCTTGCCCATCAACAAAAATGATGTGCATTGGCACATTAGCAATGACTAATGGTCCAAAGGCTTCAAAAGGGTGGCATTTCCATGAAGATTACGGATATAGAGATCAAGAGAGAAAGGCTAATAAAAAGCGAGAGCACGCATTTTGATAGGACAAAATGATGCCCATACAGGGCTGGATGGCTAATGTGGGTATGGTATTGGGTTGGGAACATAATATAGACATGGCAGATTAGGGGGTTTCTTGATTCGTCCTTTCTTCCACTATCACCCTTTGCTCATTCATCAATGTGCATCCCTAAAGTGAGCTGGGAGAGAGGGGATTACAACATGTTATGTATCCCCACAGACATTGGATTATATTAGGGCAATCTCTAGGGACATATCTTACCTTCCTTAGCACTCCACAAGGACATTTAGAGGTGCATGTAGCTAGGAGAGGTCTTGCTCATATGGGACTTCAATGCCAAGAACAACGACGTGTGTGTGTGTGTGTAAAAATAGCAAGAGAGTATGTCCCCCTATACATTGATACATACATTTAAGTATTTGCATGTGGCATTTCAGTTTAGTTCATTTCTTCTTATTTCTTGTCATAAATCTATGGAATCTTCCACTATACAAGATTGTAAGACTGGATACATGGCTTAAGTGTACTAAATGTATGAGAATGCTTGAGGGGTAGATTTATATTTAAAGCCTCTATTGACTGGCAAGTTCTTTGCATTGTGATAACTTTCTAAATTTCTAAATATATAGAAGTAGATGATGAAATTAAAGTTAGATTTTCACACACACACACACAACTAAATATGTGACTTACTGCATATTCACTACTCTAGCTCTATTCATTAATTTAGTTGAATTTTTACCTACTTTTCGCGATCATAAACTGCGACTAAAGAAATACTTAAAATATCTAACAAGATACCTTCTTACCAGGCCATTATAGAAAATTTCATTCTTTAATTTTGTGTCATTTTAATCATTTGATTCTTCTTGCTAAGAATCTACTTGTTGCTTATGTTTACCTATGTATGTAGTGTCCTTCCATGTCCTTGTTAAAGATAGAAGCATGAAGAGATATATCCCTATTATATGACTTGATGAGGGGTAGACATAGTGCTGGTGATGGGCCTACCATAGGCTTAAGTTAACCAAATGTACATTGGATATAAGGCCACAAGTCTTCTTGATTGCACAAGTCTTCTTTTGGTGCTTAATTCTATAGATCTAGCCAAAATTTTAAATTGTATATATAATATGTTGGCAAAAGTTTCCAAATATATTTATTTATTATATAAAACTTTGGCAAATTTTCATGGACTTTATTTATAATTTTATAATCTTAAAGGCTAAACCTTGCTCTTTTTTTAATTTTAGTTTCAAATTATGGCGAATATACTAAGCTTTTATTTTTATAAAAGCGTATAAACTTTCACAAGCCATATAAAACTTTCGCTTATTAATGAAACTAATGTGAAAAAATCATCCCTGCATGGGAGACTACATCATGATGGGTTAGGAGTTTGCATGTGGCAAGAAAAAATGACATGTAGGCCAAGATACATGACTTGTTTTTGCTTACATGTGATTCACTAGGGAGTAAAAGGAAAAGGGGGAAAATGTAAATGGGTTGAAGATTTTATTTTCTTAGACTTTCTCTCTAGAGAGGAGTTGGGGCTTGGTTCGCCTCCTTGGAACTTGTTTTTTGAGGATCATGTCAAGTATGGTTTTAGCCATAGCTGCTTCTAGTGTTGAAGATGGTGGATGGCTAGCAACGCTATGCCCCGTTGCAAGTAATGTAAGATATTAAAGTGTTACTTTATAAGTGTAATTTTTCCTTGACTTATATGATGGTTTGAACTACTACAATAAATTGCTAGGCCCTTGCATGACGTAAATGAGAGATATGTCAAAGTTTTAAGGCCTTCAAGTGGTGAGAAGAGTGGTGCTAGCATGGCTTCAACAAACATTACGGGGATGATATGAAAGTATGTATACCTATTTCATCTCTATTATATAAAACAATTTCTATTGGAATAGGCATAAGTGTTACATGAAGTATCTCCTCTTGTGTAGTTGTGTACATCTACATTAGTGTTTGTATGTTGCAATGGAGCCATGTTGCCTACGTTCACAGCCAAGAGCCATCCTCTCTCTGACATGCATGGGTGAGCTAGGGGTTCTCTGGAGTGCTCATGTGGATTTGCTTCTTTCTTTTGACTTTTTTGTGTGCGCTAAGATGAGTAGTTTTGGAGATGGGGTACAGCACAGACCCTCTGACTAGGTCATGCTATGGTTGATATTGTTATCATTTAATGTAGATATGCATCTATTACCACTAGTGCAAACATCATCTAGCAAGAGACCTCAATAGGGATGATATAGAGGTTGAGGATGAGTATTTAGCAAATTACTAATCCATTTAATGACTAGTATGACACTTGCTATACTTTACTTTCATTTTGTGTTACTATGGATAGTGACATAGTATATTCATGTTTGGTGAAAAATGGATATTGATATGAAAATTTTCATTTAAAAATTGATATGCTTGATCTTCCTTATAATGGAAGTATAAGAGAATGTTTGAATGAACATCATTGTTTCCTTTATCCTTGTATTCTTAGTTTTCCAATATGCACTTTTTCTTCTTTGAGTTTTTCACCTGTAGTGTTTTTCCTTCATGTGCTAAAGGAATGGCTACAACCATGGTAAAAGACAAGCAGTATGATCAAGAGAGTAAAGAAGATAGTTAGATTATTCTTGGATGACAAATGTGAAGATAGTGAGGTATTTTATGGTTGTTCGCATCTTTTGGAATATTGAGCTTGAATATTGTTCCCCAATCCCACAATGATTTGATTCTATTCATTTTGAGGATTAACTATTATAAAGTCTTTATCTTAAAATTCCATAGGTTGATAAGGCCTTTAATGAATTGAATAATGCACATAAATTTGTATGGACTATGTAATGTCAAGCTAGCTTTGAATATTTAATTAGTTATGTGTAGGTATATGATCTCTAGCAATTCTGTTACTTCAACGATGACTAATATCTAGGCAAGGCACCTCACAAGATACACTTTCCTACATTTAAGGCCATGCCGCATTCGTCTCATTGTTGTAAAAGATACTTTTGATTTTGTCGATTCTTAATTAGCACTTTATTGCATCTTTCACCTAGCCCTTCATGGCTAGATTCATTTATTTGGCCCATGGCGATCTCATGGGCCAGGTGTAAATGTTAAAGTCTATATCCCTTTATTATATTTCTTGCTTTCCTTAAGTGTTTACCACGTTCAACCTTATGTCCATGACCTTCACTAATGAATCATTGTTGACGACAGCCAATTGTGTGAGTGAAGGAGAGAAGCTAGATTGGACATATTTTATATCTCAGAGGGTCTTCTAAACAATCTTAATTCTTTAAAGACTAAGACTTCCTCCTCCTTAATTCTATTAGACCACAAACCTATATTTCTATGCTGTAATCTTGGGGCTAGAACCTCTTGGTTCAAAGCAGACCCAAAACTGTTTGCTTTGAAGAGTGTTCAATCCTTGATAAAGAAAGCTTGGGAAAATGCATTTGTTGAGGGTAGGTCTGTTGCAGATGCTTGGGCTGTTGCAGTTGAGAATACTCAAAAGATTGGACACTGGTCACCCAAGCAGTGAGGGAAAAATACTGCACCAAGTCAAATCCCCATCTGGACATGCACCCACCATTTGCCAATGCTCTTTGAGTTCCTCCCAAGCATCCAAGGAAGTACATCTTTCGAGATATGACTCCGCAATAGGGGAAAAGCTAACAATTAAGGATCTCAAAGAAACAGCATTCCACCATCAATTCTCACACTCAGTCCTTACCTTAACCATGACATCAATACCAAGCAGGCTTATGACCTACACAAAGTCTAACAAGCCAACATGCTTTTTTAAAATCATTTCTCTAGAGCAAAAAGCAGACTCAGCAACAAAGAGTGAAGCTGCAGTCCTTGCAAGATCACATGAATACAGCTCTCATTGAAATAAATGTAATCATGAATTCAGTGCCATCTGTGAAAAAGCAGTGGGGCCCATGACTTTAATTTAACATTTCAAGATTACCTGTAAAATATATCCTTTCTTGTAACATATGAACTCATCAATCAATGTTCTTTTATTCAGAATCTTCACTAGCTCGGGTACTCTCAAGCATGGGCATCAAGAGTTCTTCCATCCAGAAAAGTTTGACTGAAACAGTCAGCATGCAAACTTCACGGTTTTGGCTTCTCGGGCTCCACTTTCAGTGTTTCTTTGGGTCCAGCCACAAAAGGTTCAGCTGAGAAAATTTCTCGATGCTGGGGAACATGTGAGGGTACAGGGGCATCATCTATTATTGTCTCCACTGTGTAACCTTCAGGAACCTCCCATGGTTTCCATTCTGCACCACCAAATAGCACACACGAAATCAACTACAGTCCTCTCTGTCTCTCTCTGTCTCTGTCTCTGTCTCTCTCTCTCTCTCTCTCAAATCATGTTCATCAATTAGGGTGGATGGAAGACATCGGATGATCATCTCAATCACATCTCTCTCTCTCTCTCTCTCTCTCTCTCTCAAATCATGTTCATCAATTAGGGTGGGTGGAAGACATTAGATGATCATCTCAATCACGTGTAGTTCCTTGGAGTAACACGCAAGAAAATACCACTACTATGCAGCATAGAAACCCATCTAGAAGGCCAAATTCTTTGCCAAGCGAGGGCTACAAACACGACCATATACTGGTAGGCAGACAGTTGTAGATAGCAGTGGCGTCCATCGAAACAAGATCACAACACTTGAAATGTGAGACGGGGCATTGGCATGTGGAATTGGGTCTTGAAGAACTCACTCTTCTCAATGTTGATGTAGAGAGAATTTGCACGGAGAACTTCAAAAACTTGGTGAAGATGTTGTTTGTGCTCAAGTAGGGATCTGCTGAAAACGAGGATGTCATCGAGGTAAACGATGACGAACTTATCGAGGAAAGGCCTGAAGATGTCGTTCATTAATGTCATGAATGTGGCCGGGGCATTGTTTAACCCAAAAGGCATGACCAAACATTCATAGTGCCCATACTTTGTTCGAAAAGCTGTCTTGTACTCATCGCCTTCTCGTATATGAATTTGATGATAACCTGAACGAAGATCAATCTTGGAGAAGTGTGTTGCATGTAGAAGTTGATCGAAAAGGTCATCAATGCGAGGCAATGGATACTCGTTTTTTATAGTGAGCTTGTTGAGGGCTCGGTCGTCGATGCAGAGGCGCATTGACTTATTCTTTTTTTCCACAAGTAGTACAGGAGATCCGAAAGGGCTGCGACTGGGCCGAATGTGACCTTTGTCGAGTAGCTCGGTGACCTGTCTTTGGATTTCTTCATTTTGACTGTGAGAAACCCGATAAGGAGGTTTTGACGGTGGATTACTGCCGGGAATAAGTTTGATTGGGTGATCCACTGGTCGTCGAGGTGGTAACTGCTTTGGCAATTCCTGTGGAAAAAGATCCAGGTAAGGCTGGAAAAAAGGTTGGTTGAGGTATTCAGGAGGATCCTTTGTTGGTGTCTCCTCTACTGCTGTAACCAACAGAAGTGAAGTCTTTGCTTGGCGCTTACGAACCCACTTCTTTACTTGTAGGGCAGAGGCAACTGGGGTTGAAGGAGAGTCCCTAGAACCAGTTAGCTCAATAAGTTTTCCCTGATGGACAAACTGGATAGTATGGCTGCGAAAACTGATTGATGGATCATAGTCGTAGAGCCATTGTTGTCCGAGTATGACATCGTACCGAGAAAGAGGCATAATGTCGAAGTTCAACTTGTCCGTATAATGTTGGATGCGAAAAGACAAGTTTTTGATCCTGGTGTTGCACAAGAAAGTAGTTCCATTTGCGAGTTCAATCTGATAGTCCATTAGACTAGGACTAGTGGTCAACCGAAGTTTATCGACCACAGAACTGGCTAGGAAATTATGAGAACAGCCACTGTCAATGAGGATGGTGACCGTTGTTCCACGAATCGATCCTTGAACACAAAGTACTTGAGTGGCCAGGGAAGGTTCGGGGTTGCTGGCAAGGCTCAGGTGGATTGTATTCGCCATTCGAACAGCTTTGCCTTTCTTGTCTTGTGCTGAGGTAGCATCTTCTTTTGGGGAAGTGCTAGGTTCCATATTAGAATTTTGCTTTGGTCGCTTGGGACAATCGAACCATCTATGGTCGCCTGTACAGATGGTACAAAGTCCTTTTGAGCTGGAGTTGTTCTTCTTATCAGTGGCCGCACCTTTATGTTGGGGATGTCGGTAATGACTTTGTGAAGAAGAAGAAACACGATCCTTGGGGGAGTGCTTCTGTTGGAATCCAGCAAATGATTTCTGAGGCTTCTGGGGATCTTGAGACTGTCGCTGACCTTGATTACCGAAGTTTTTGCGAAACCTGGTGTTATCGTGAGGGCAAGCACCTTTGGCCATAGGAGAATTCTGTGTGCGATTAGCACTCTGCTTCCCTGTGTTTAGGAAATCTGTAATGCGCTCTGCGTAAGCAATAGCGCCATCTGTGGTGGTGATGTTTGCTTTAAGAACATCAATGCGTAACGAGGGATTTAGGCCTGAGATGAAAGCATGAAGGCGATCATCCTCAGTTAAACCATCAATCTCTAGCACCAATGTGGTGAACTGGCTCTAAATTTCAGTTATCTCTCAGCTCTCTGTAAGGATCTATCACTCGTAGCTTTCACTCTCTCACTCACGTAGTAACCCTGGCTTCCGGTGCCTTGCAGAAGTGCCCTACATTATCAATGTGGACAGCATCAAAGTCTCAATATTGGTCAGCGTTGCCTCTCAGGTCTTTGGGTCTACTATACGTGTGCACAGTGTACTCTTCAGAAGCGCGGTTCTGTGCTCTCTCGAAGAGTGTTATTTGTATTTCTCAATTCTCCAAGTATAAAGCAAATTCTCCCCTGATTGGGGGAGGGGGCCCTCAGTGAGTACAAGGACCCAATCGGTTATCGACTCCATTCTCTCTCTACCCTTATCTCCTTTCTCCCTCTATGGTGCACAACACTAATTCCTTGCTTAAGGTTTAAAGAAGGTCTTTCCCTGATTACACGATCAGATTACCAATGCATGTTACAGTGGGCTAGACGAAAAGGCAACAAATGCACTTATTGACAAGAGATGATTGCAGGCTCTTGTGTCACGATCTGTGACGTATTCCTTTCTCTTTCTAGACTTATGGATGGTTTAATGAATGGACACTTGTGGAAGGGTATGACCTTTCGACGGGACACTTCCTAATGAAGCACAACCCTTCACAAGAGACATTCTAATGAAGAGACATTCCTATTGTAATGTACCCTCTCATCAAGGGTCACACCCTTCACAAGGGGTACACACCTCTTCATGCACATACCCTTTGGAGTACACACCTTTGCAATATCATTATTCCTTTGCTCTCTGCTATCTCAATCTCTTTTCTGTTCCTTAGCACAGTTCTAAATATAGTAAATCTAGGATTTCTTACAGTGGTATCAGAGCAAAATTCGCTCCTGCCTGTAGGAAATGCCCCCCATCTTCTAGCGCTGATCTGATACATTTTTGCAGCTAGAAGGATATCCGTGCACATAGTGCATGGAAGAGATGGAGAGGATGAACGTAAAATTTTTAAACGCCTAAAGTCATCCTGGCCTCTCCATCTCCCTCACATCACAAGTTGATGTGAATGGACACGACCAAAATCGTGTCCTTTAAGGTGCTTGGGCTGTCCCAAAACCAAGGGACGCGCCTTTTCCACCATGGGACACACCTTTTGGTGACGAGTCTCGACTCCTCACTCATGGGACATACCCCATCGTGGGCAAAGGGACATACCTATTCATGCAGGGTCGCACCCCTTTTAACAATAGGGACACATCCCCTCATGAACAGGTGCATCTATTCCAAGGGTCACATCCCTTCGAATAGGCACACCTCCTAGGCCCAAGTACCTACAAAAGGGTACCTAGAGGGGTAAAAAGGGACAAAAATTAAACCCATCCCCTACCCCTAGGTTTACCCTAACTACCCTAGGGTTAACTAAACCCCCAAATTAATTTGGGGCAAATAACCCTTTAGGCAGCCCAACAAACCGCAACGTACGAATTCCTGGACAGCAGCCTGCGCAAAGCCTACGTCAGCCGTACGGCCGTACCCTCCTGCGCCATTTCGCGCCTCTTCACAGCCAGCCGTACGCTGCGCAATCAGCCGTACTCCCCTGCCGTACATTTCGTACGATTTTTGCTGCCTGCGCAGGCAGTCCGTACAGGCCGTACAGCCTGGCCCGTACACACTGTACGGACAGTACAGATCATTCAGCCCACGCTGCCCGGCCCTCTTTCGTCATTTACGCTGCCAGCCAGCCCTTGCCTCGCGATGATCGCTGACAGTCCACTCCTTATTTGCAGCCCTGCATACCAGCTTTCTTGACAGTCTGCTGCCCTCTCCTTGTTTCGCCATTTATACCCTGCCAATTCAGCACCAGTTGCCACTTTTCTCGCAATGAAGACAGCCCGTTGACAGCCCGGACCAGACCAGCCTCGAGCACTCCTCGCAAAACACTGCAACATGGACCTCCGGACAACGATTTTCAGCCTTCTTCTACGCAATCACTTGGCAGATTAAAGTATTGCCAGGTGGAGTCTTTCCAATCTGCTTTTTCAGGATTCTTTTTAACAAATTACAGCAAATGAAAGAATCCACATTAAAGCATGGAAACCCCTGGTAATTCACCCGGCCATTCAAGGACACCTCAGGCACCTGCTACTACACAATATCGTGTTCAAATTGCACAGCCAGCCCATTTTGGAGCCTTTGCATCTTGGGTCTTCTGTGTCACGTGCCCTCCGAGTGACTTGGATCACATCCTCTACCTTCTGCGTGAGGCACCTCAGTTACGTTATTTCCTCAGCACAGTACAAGTTGTGTTCCACGAGACACGAAGATATCCGGAACACGATATTCCTCAGGAGTTTGCTGTTCATTTTTGGAGAGAGTTTTACCCTTCACCTTCGGCATCTCCAGGGTACTCTCCACCTCCTTCAGCTCCCAGATATCCTCCTCTACAGGTTGTACCTTCTCCAAGTCAATATTTACATTCTGAAGGCACTCCCTCTCCTGGATATCCTCCTCTTCCGACAGCAGCTCCTTACCCTTTTTCAGATCCGTGGACTCTGCTACCTACCCCTGTCTTATCACGAGCAGTAACACCATTTTCAGAATCTCCAGTGTTACCTCCGACAGGACCTCCCTTACCAGATTTCCACGGGTGGTTCCATCCTGCCTCGCCTGCCCCCTCCAATATGAGCAACCTCAGGGAGCAGCCCGAATCCTCTTTCAGGGATGGTACAAACTAGAGCGCAAGTTCGCGCTTTTCTCACAGGGATTTCCGACATGTCGCACCGCTCGCGTGAAGCCTCTCCAGAGATTAAAGAATCAAGTCCCAAAAAGACCCCTGAAGGCAACGTCCAAAGTGAATCACTATTGCAACTTCAAATATCTTAGCTTCAGGACAGCATCTCCGACTTGGTTCAAAAAGTTCAACAACTTCAAGATTCTCGAAGTCCAACACATACAGAGGACGACGTGACGCAACCCGACGACGATGCGGACTCTTTCTCACCAGAGGTAGAAAATACTGAACTGCGTACTCTCTACCGATTACTTCAAGCTTCCAAAACAAAACGACTTGACGTCAAACTTCCGGAAGCCTACACTGGTCAACGTAATCGCCGAACTGTTGACCAATGGCTCGCCAAAATGCGCATGTATTTTGACACTGTTGACCTCACGGAAGGCAAAAAGATCGCCTTGGCAGCCTCCCTCCTGAAGGATACAGCATTTCTATGGTGGCAAAGACGCTTAAAGGACGGAAAAAGTGTGTTAACATGGGAACGTTTTGAACACGTGCTCCGTAAGCAGTCTGTACCTGCCAATGCGGACTTCCAAGCACGATCAAAACTTCGACAGTTGGAGCAAACGGGTTCCCTGTCTTCCTATATCTCTCAGTTCACCACATTGGTGCTGGAGATTGATGGTTTAACTGAGGATGATCGCCTTCATGCTTTCATCTCAGGCCTAAATCCCTCGTTACGCATTGATGTTCTTCAAGCGAATATCACCACCACAGATGGCGCTATTGCTTACGCAGAGCGCATTACAGATTTCCTACACACAGGGAAGCAGAGTGCTAATCGCACACAGAACTCTCCTATGGCCAAAGGTGCTCGCCCTCAAGATAACACCAGGTTTCGAAAAAACTTCGGTAATCAAGGTCAGCGACAGTCTCAAGATCCCCAGAAGCCTCAGAAATCATTTGCTGGATTCCAACAGAAGCACTCCGCCAAGGATCGTGTTTCTTCTTCTTCACAAAGTCATTACCGACATCCCCAACATAAAGGTGCGGCCACTGACAAGAAGAACAACTCCAGCTCAAAAGGACTTTGTACCATCTGTACAGGCGACCATAGATGGTTCGATTGTCCCAAGCGACCAAAGCAAAATATCAATATGGAACCTAGCACTTCCCAAAAAGAAGATGCTACCTCAGCACAAGACAAGAAAGGCAAAGCTGTTCGAATGGCGAATACCATCCACCTGAGCCTTGCCAGCAACCCCGAACCTTCCCTGGCCACTCAAGTACTTTGTGTTCAAGGATCGATTCGTGGAACAACCGTCACCATCCTCATCGACAGTGGCTGTTCTCATAATTTCCTAGCCAGTTCTGTGGTTGAAAAACTTCGGTTGACCACCAGTCCTAGTCTCATGGACTATCAGATTGAACTCGCAAATGGAACAACTTTCTTGTGCAACACCAGGATGAAAAACTTGTCTTTTCGCATCCAACATTATACGGACAAGTTGAACTTCGACATTATGCCTCTTTCTCGGTACGATGTCATACTCGGACAACAATGGCTCTACGACTATGATCCATCAATCAGTTTTCGTAGCCATACTATCCAGTTTGTCCACCAGGGAAAACTTATTGAGCTAACTGGTTCTAGGGATTCTCCTTCAACCCCAGTTGCCTCTGCCCTACAAGTAAAGAAGTGGGTTCGTAAACGCCAAGCAAAGACTTCACTTCTGTTGGTTACGGCAGTAGAGGAGACACCAACAAAGGATCCTCCTGAATACCTCAACCAACCTTTTTTCCAGCCTTACCTGGATATTTTTCCACAGGAATTGCCAAAGCAGTTACCACCTCGACGACCAGTGGATCACCCAATCGAACTTATTCCAGGCAGTAATCCACCGTCGAAACCTCCTTATCGGGTTTCTCACACTCAAAATGAAGAAATCCAAAGACAGGTCACCGAGCTACTCGACAAAGGTCACATTCGGCCCAGTCGCAGCCCTTTCGGATCTCCTGTACTACTTGTGGAAAAAAAGAATAAGTCAATGCGCCTCTGCATCGACGACCGAGCCCTCAACAAGCTCACTATAAAAAACAAGTATCCATTGCCTCGCATTGATGACCTTTTCGATCAACTTCTACATGCAACACACTTCTCCAAGATTGATCTTCGTTCAGGTTATCATCAAATTCGTATACGAGAGGGCGATGAGTACAAGACAGCTTTTCGAACAAAGTATGGACACTATGAATGTTTGGTCATGCCTTTTGGGTTAAACAATGCCACGGCCACATTCATGACATTAATGAACGACATCTTCAAGCCTTTCCTCGATAAGTTCGTCATCGTTTACCTCGATGACATCCTCGTTTTCAGCAGATCCCTACTTGAGCACAAACAACATCTTCACCAAGTTTTTGAAGTTCTCCGTGCAAATTCTCTCTACATCAACATTGAGAAGAGTGAGTTCTTCAAGACCCAATTGGAATATTTGGGACATGTTATTTCAGCTCAAGGTATCTCTGTGGATCCCAAGAAGGTCGAGGTAATCCGAAACTGGCCTACTCCTAAGAATGTTCATGATGTCCGCTCTTTTCTCGAATTGGCAAACTTTTACCATACAAAGGTCTATCAGTTTTCCGAAATCGCAGCTCCTATGTCCGAATTATTGAAAAGCACATCAATTTTTCAGTGGCTTCCCGAAACAAAGTATAGTTTCCAACAACTCAAGCAAGCACTCACTACCACACCAGTTATGGCTATTGCTGACCCAAATCTTCCGTTTGAGGTCATGACCGACGCTTCCGACATCGCTACAGGAGCAGTCTTGATGCAAGAAGGCAGAGTTATTGCTTTTGACAGCCATAAACATTCTGATATCCAAACCCGATATCCGGTCTATGATAAGGAGTTTCTTGCTGTTGTACATGCTTATCGCTCTTGGAAACATTATCTCATGGGTGCCGACTCTGTGGTCAAAACAGACCATCACTCTTTAAAGTACATCTTTACTCAGCCAGTCATGAACGCTCGACAAGCACGCTGGGTTGAGTTTTTGGCCAACTTTCACATGACCATTGAGTACATTCTAGGACTACGCAATGTAGTTGCAGATGCTCTCAGCAGGTTACCTCTAGCATCAGCCATGGTAATCTCTACATTATCTGTGGATGTTCCGAATTCATTCAAAGGAAAGTATTTCAATGATAAAGACTTCGGCACAGCAGTAGAGGTTCTTTCAAAAGATCAACCTTCGACTTCTGAACAGAAGATTTTCTCATCCTATTCTTATACGGACGACCTTTTGTACTATCAAGATCGCGTCTGTGTACCACATGACAAGGATGTTCGACGTCTTTTGTTAAAAGAGCATCATGTAGTTCCTTATGCTGCCCATCCAGGCATCAATAAGACTTATCGGTTACTCAGTGCAACATACTACTGGCCTCAGATGAAAAGAGATGTCATCAACACGGTTACATCTTGTTTATCATGTCAACAAATGAAAGCAAGTTGACGACTTCCAACAGGACTTCTTCAGCCTCTCCCAGTTCCAACTGAAAGGTGGGAAAGTATTTCCATGGATTTCATTACAACACTACCACGATCCTCCAGAGGTAACACTCAGATTATGGTAATTGTTGATCGCTTGTCCAAATTGGCACACTTTGTTGCTTGCAAAAGCAGTGCACAGGCCCCGGACATAGCCAAACTCTTTATACAACACATCTTCCGACACCATGGATTACCCAAGAATATCATATCCGACAGAGATCCTAAGTTTACCAGTCACTTTTGGATTTCATTGTTCGAATCTTTGGGTACTACTCTACTGTTCAGTTCAGCTTACCACCCAGAATCAGATGGCCAGACTGAAAGAGTCAACCAAGTTCTGGAAGAAATGCTTCGACATTATGTTCAATCACGCCTCACAGCCTGGGAAGAGTATCTACCACTCCTTGAGTTTGCTTATAATAACTCTTTCCATAGTGCCATCAGCATGACTCCATTCCAAGCAGCTTATGGACACACTCCGATTGTACCAACGAATTTTGTACTTCAACATCGAGTGGCCCTAGCTGATCAACTGGTTCAAGAAATGCAAGATATTGTACTGCAAGTCAGGGATCATATGCGAAAAGCGCAAGAGCGGTATCAACGGTCAGCCAACAAACATAGACGTCACCTGGAATTTAACACTGGTGACATGGTGCTATTATTTGTAGCCCCACATCGCTATAAGACGGTTAAGTCTGTGTTTCCTAAGTTGCGACCA
Organism: Dipteris shenzhenensis; assembly: GCF_047967505.1. Lineage (NCBI taxonomy): Eukaryota > Viridiplantae > Streptophyta > Polypodiopsida > Gleicheniales > Dipteridaceae > Dipteris > Dipteris shenzhenensis. Next base: position 17,379,247 of record NC_141606.1, read on the forward strand.
AGATACTATGGACCTTTCCGGATCGTCAAGAAAAATTCACCTTTAAGTTATAAATTGGAATTACCACCATCATGGGGTAAAATCCATCCAACATTTCGTATTTCTTGGCTAAAGACATACATTCCAGGCAATGAAGCGGTTCCTCCTGCAGGTGATTATGTCCCAAAAATCGAAGACGATTATGTTCTCCTTATTCCTGAGCGTATTCTGGACCATCGATAGCGAGAGACTCGACATCGACTTATCACGGAATTCCTTGTTCTTTGGCGAGATCTGGACGACTCCAACGCTACTTGGCAGTCCGATGAAGACTTACAGCAGTACCCTGATCTTTTACAGCAGTATTTTCAGAATCTACCATGATATTTTCTACATCAGTTCATTATCTCCACCAGGGTCTTCTTTTGAGTGGGAGGGGATGTCACGATCTGTGACGTATTCCTTTCTCTTTCTAGACTTATGGATGGTTTAATGAATGGACACTTGTGGAAGGGTATGACCTTTCGACGAGACACTTCCTAATGAGGCACAACCCTTCACAAGAGACATTCTAATGAAGAGACATTCCTATTGTAATGTACCCTCTCATCAAGGGTCACACCCTTCACAAGGGGTACACACCTCTTCATGCACATACCCTTTGGAGTACACACCTTTTATGTGTGACTCTTCACTCTCTATATAAGAGAGGCCAAATTGTATGGATGATAATCACATCCACCCTACAGACATTCAAGCAATATCATTATTCCTTTGCTCTCTGCTATCTCAGTCTCTTTTCTGTTCCTTAGCACAGTTCTAAATATAGTAAATCTAGGATTTCTTACATCTTGCATCAATGAAGCTCTATTCTACGATGGTTACACATGTAACAAGTATCATGGTGGTTGCAAATCAAAGGCTTCACAAGTGAAACGAGACTTTGAATAGATGATCCACATGGGTGACAATGGATTCGTCACTGAGCTATAGGAGTCGCATCTTCAAGGATCATCTATTCCATGCCCTCCAAGAATGCAATTGCTTGACCATTGATGGGTTGGTGCTCTCCAGTAATTGCATGTGTAACGGATTGCCCTCTCAATCCATCAACAGCTGGATGGCGGGTGCTTTCTACAATTGCTTGGTGACCTTGCATACAAATCTAGGAGGCAGACTCTCAGATACGAATGTAGGGAGCCCTAGTACGGTTTTGCTGCACTCACAAAGAATTATACTAATTACTTGTGACAATCAAAACACTGCAAATGCTAACCTACAAAACAAATGTCATGGAGAAGAAGATGGCTATAGACTATGGATGAAAAAGCAAAATTGTACTGCATTACAAAGAAAGAACATCCAAAACCCAAGGTGAATCATTAGCCCCTTCTCAAGTGTGCCACACATACCTACCCAAGCGCCACAAAATGCCACTCAACAGAGGCAATGAACTTTCAGGAGTTATCACATTGGACACCTCAAAGGTAGGAAATCCCTCACCGAGGCTACATGATGACTTTGGAGGAGTCTAGTACATCAAAAGAGAACCCTAAATATGGTACAGATACATTGCAAGATCAGGATGACTAAGCCAACTTGGCAGACTTTGCTCTAATGGACATTTAGGAACCAAAGATATGGACGGGGACCCACATTGGAAGCCGGCCATCAAGCTTTAAATGGACTCTATACTCCAGAAACATATTTGAGATATTGAGGCCAAGCGAGCAAGACAGGAGGTCATAGGAACCAAAATGGAGAAGTACAAGTCCGATTCCATACAAGATAAATACAAGGCTAGACTTGTAGCCAAAGGTTACTCTCACATGGAAGAATTGTCAAGGGTCCTCGGCTAGACTTGTAGCCAAAGGGTACTCTCACATGGAAGAATTGTCAAGGAATGTTTGCTCCAACTACAGGAGCACCAACATTTAGAATGGACGTAGAAGAGGAAGTTTATGAGGAACAGCCACCCAGGTTCCAGATTTTGGAAACAGAGTGTGAAAACTCCAGAAGGCATTCTACGAGCTAAATCAGGCCCAAAGGCATGTGTTGGAGAATCAAGGAATCCACCCTCTGGACAACCACCAAGATCTAACTTGGCTATCAACTCTGTGCTGGCTATTGGTGGGGATGTATCCTCTTTAGACAGCAACGAATGTATCTCCTTTGCAGTTGCAGCCAGTCTGCAATGCTGCATAAGATAAGACTTTAGAATCTCTTTGAAATGAAATGATATCACAGCCGGGATGCATCTCAATCCTGAGAAAGCAATGCAACAGCCCAAGGTCAATCATCTAAAGCTCTGTCTTCAAGAGTGACTGAATTTCTATGAGAGAATTCGTGATGCGTTTATGCAAGCCAATTGAAGCAATATAAACTCAAGAATGATTCAGAAACATGAGAAAGGGAGGAGATAGACAAGTAATTTGTATAGATGCTGGCTGAAATAGAAGCTTTACAACAATATAAGATGTAGAGATGCTATCTTTTCTATTTGATATCAGTAGCCTCCAAGCACTCTCGTAATACAGCAGGAGTGATGGAGAATGTGGTATCAATAATGGGTGCATAGCTCGACAATAATGGGTGCACAGCTCGAGGTCACTTGCTCTCACAATGGCTAGGTGAGAGCATTGTACAAGATGTAATTGAGAGGCGATTGAAACTCCCTCTTTATATAGACCAAGGAAAGGCCCGAAATAGGCCAATCTGGTCTGCATGTAAGCCAATCTACACAATGGCCTGACTACAACATGTGCAGTCTGTCACATCAGCCCGACTGCCACATGAATTGCCGACTTACCCACATCATCTGCTGATTCTATGGATGCTACATTAGCATGTACAGATGCCATGTCAACATTATAGTATGGTCAATTATCATCATCCATATCAGCCTCTGTGGCTGAAAAACAGCCACGTGGGGTGAGCTCACCTGGGGCAGCTCACCTTGTTGCCACAATGCTCTTGGTTTCCCATATGGGAGATTTACATGTATGTGCTTCCTTTATTTGTCCAACACTACACCTGAAATCAGCTTTGCAGCTGGGTTATTGAGATAGTTCACCATGAATCAAAGGCTGTGACACGTGTTCCAGGGTACTCAAGAGTATGGCATCGAGTGTAGTACAGGAGACACATTTTGTGACTCAAATTGGTAGATGATCCAGATACCAAGAGGTTTCACCCAGATTATTATTTTATGTTGGCAGGCTGCTGTGCTTCTTGGTTGAGCAAGAAGCAAGCAACAATTGCCCTGTCTTCAATGGAGACATGCTGCATTGCAAAGGATTGCAAAAGGAAGAAAGTGGACCAGAAGGACGACTATGAAGGAAAACCCATCAAGCCAAGGAAGTGAGTTCAAATGTAGCTGAAGATCTTTTTTGTGGATAATCATTATGATCCATACATGGAGAGGAGAGTGTGGATGGCAAATGCCAGCACAAGTCCAACAAGGAGTAGTTCAAGTCTTTGAATCCAGCACATTCAGAAACAACGGTGCAGTGGGGGAAAACAAGACCTGCTCAGTCACTGGGAAGCGACTGAACATCCCAATCACCACTACTGAAAGTGCAGATGTACTCTTTGATGTCCTTTATGTTCCATCTGTGAAGCAGTCTTTCACAGATGAAAAGGAGATGGATAGATTTCCACCAATAGCATGTTGGAAAGTGGACATCAACCCCCCTCCTCTAAGCCCCCATATGAGGTGGACAAGACGAGTCAGACCTGTACAAGGTAGGGATGGATAGAGGATGCTATGTGGGCAAGCAAGCACACTGCGACATGGACAGAAGACAGTTCTTATTTTACGGCAGACACATGGGCTACTCAGGCCAGCAACTAGGGCTGACATGTGCCTCTCGCTCAAGTCCTAGCCTCTGTCCACATGTTCAGATATCTTCCATGTGGCTGCCGTAAAATATCTGAACATGTACCTCTCGCTCAAGTCCTAGCTTCTGGTCCCATGTTAGCATACTACGTACGCAGCCGAAAAATGAATCATCCACGAGATCACAACTTAGACTCCAAAGTTTACTTGGGATGTGCAAACAAGCATGTAAATGTAAACCTGAGTAGTAGAGAGATGGGCGACCAATAATTATATATCAAAACGCGTCCCAGATAGGACCCAAGCAAGGTACAAAGGTGCACCACAGACTTCACTACGCTGTCAGCCAGATGCTGCCCTTTAGTGCTAGTACTAAGATCACATACTGTTGCCCACACTTCTGCTCTCTCCTCCTGGCACGTGCCTCAATGAAATCTTCAAAGTTCATTGGCTATGGGAGGAGCCCAAAATGCATACGAGTGCTATCTTCCTGCACTGTGTTATGCTCACCTGACAAGCTCTACACAAGTGCAAAGTTTGCTGCTGCTGCTGCTGCCGCTGTAGTTTCCACCCTATCCAGTGCCTTGCAGCATTTCTGAGGACTGGATCAACTGCCCTTTGCCTTACTGACACCTATGATCTCCCCCCTCCAGTGCCTCTGGTATGCACTTTTGTGAGGCTGGTTGCAGTCTCCAGAGGGCTGTCTAAATGGCTTCATTGGGGCCTTTTATAGGGCTGGAATGCCCTCCGGCAACTGGCATCTTTCAAGATTGTCCAAGCTTCTCATACCACATCAGCCAACTAAATGTGCAGGATCACTGCATCTGATCGTGATCATTGGCAACGCCTCAAAGTCTCTGTCCTCCCATTGTTCCACCTCGGCTGGATCTACAAGTGTTACGCACCTTGTTCGTGCTAAATGAAGACATTGTCCCGACTCCCATGAAAACCTCGATAGGGGTGCTTGTGTACTCTTACGTTTTTGAGCCAGCAGCAGCTATTTTTTCATTTCTTCACGGTATAAGTGCAAAAACCCTACAAAGGGGTAAACAACGCCACATTGGGCAAGGCAATAGCCATACGAGCGCTTACCTTTCATTTTCTCAATGAGTGTGAGCTCATCTTTTGCCTGCACGATCAACTGCTCGACCTGGCCACCTTGGATCCTCTCCTCGATCTTCTCCCAATCCTCTTCTTCTTGGCAAACCTGGAGCCGGAACTTGGTGAAGTTCTCGACAGCTTTTCGGTACTGGGCATATTCAGGGATGGTCTCGACGGATTTAAGGGTTTGATTGTAAAGGGTGATGAGAACCTCGCGAGCATTGGGAACGACCTCGAGCCCAACAAGTCCGGTGGACTCCTTGACCTTGGCTAACAGAGGCCCTGCGAATTTCCTCAGGAACATGTTGCCTGGCTCCTTGCAAGAGCCTTTCACCTTTGACTATAGTTCAACTCCTACACCTTACGTAACAACCTTTGGGCCTCCAAGTCTTTGGCTTCCAAACCCCAGGTCACGGGTCCAAATCTGGAGGTTCCGTGACCAAATCTTGGAGGTTGGGGCCTTTTGTCCTAGCATGTGTGTGTGTATGAGTTGTGTGAGAGAGAGAGTTGACCACAGCTTTGGACCCTGTGCCCACAGGTCTAGGGCGCGTGCCCCTCAATAGGACCACAGGTGGTTCAATGTGGGGTGGGCGTGTGGGAAAAAAAACAAGGGGTCACTCGACGTGCTCGATAGCACTACTGCTTACCAAAACCTGAGACTTTGTATGCTAAGGTAAAGAGTTAATGCACCAGGTGGCTAAGGTAGAGAGTGTGTAACTCGTTGTTCTTCCTGATTTCAAAGGGCTCCCAAAATAGCATGTTTCCCTATGCTAGAGCTCTACCCCTAACAGGGCAATGCTAAAAAAAAAAAAACAACCTTTGATCGCTCTTACCTTTCACCATTGACTTCTTTCACTTAGAAGCCTCTTCACCCGACTCGGCGTGATTTCAAGGGCACCCAGGTTGCCAGCAGCAAACTCGGCTCAAACGACGACTGCTTTTTACATTTGGTTACCTATAATTTTTGATAAGAAACTGGTTGGGGACAACCTATAAGAAATTCTTTTGCCTGCAGAGGAAAACCTACACAACAAGGTGCTGGGCTATATGAGGTAGGAGGCAATAATCACGCCACCCTAGAAGGAGGGCCTCACTTTGCAACCAATTGAGAACCAAGCTGTAATGAATTAAAAAAAGTATCTGTGCATGTGAACGTTTCATTTTGCAATCAGCTTTTGGCTTTTGAAATGATTGCATAAATCTCAAGCTCTTAGGGCCTCTTCAAGCCACCTGTCCGGTTTGCCAACTAGCCTGTCTCTGTCAACCCGCTTGCAAACTCGTTGTGGGCTCACTCCTGTAGGCTCTAGAGCAAGGGCCAACCAGGTGTGCAACCACATACAAGCGGCAAGTGATTTGGACTTCCTACTTAGCACCTCAGCCTGCATGCACATATGTGCCACAAAAAACTGCCTTTGAAAATTGCACGTGAATGCAACCTAATTTTTTGCCACCTGCTTGTGAACAAGCTCTTGGAGGTTGTTCTAGCGAGCCCATTAGTGCACAATTGGTGCCATTACCTTGGGGCTCTCGTATTTTTTTCACAACGGACTAATTCCCTAACTAGCTTCAGGCATTTTATACATCTTTGATTGTGTACAAGGAGCTCTGTGTGTGAAGACATTACAGAGCCAGATGCCATCTTGCAATTGGTGAGAGAGAAAATGGCACTCCACTGGTCAAAATGACACCTGCTCTTTAGATGTGCTTATAGATAACTACCCATATCAATTGCTTGCAATCCACGCAATATTGGTGTAGATGACAGACTGTGTCAATTGATCATAAGTCACGTCTCCAGCCTACATTGTGTCATGAAGGTATACAAGAAATGAACCACACTTGGAATGCTTTCTTATTTGCATGATGACAAATCTTTGTTTTATTGTTATGTATAATTACATAGCATTGTTCACATCTTGTGTATAACCTCAAGATTGATGTGGATAGAGAGTTGGCATGTGGATAGAAAGTTGGCAATATATATAACCATATAATCATGTGAAAACATGATCCTCTGGGCACAAATTTCACATTACATATAACCACATGTTCGTGTAACTACACGTTCATGTGGGGGGAGAGTTGGCACACTTTCTCTCCAAAAATTATAAGACCAAGGATGTGCCTTTCCTTGGGATGTTGTATCATGTATTTTGCAAATTGCATAATGTATGCGCATTCCTTGGGATCTTGCATCGTGTATTTTGCAAATCGCATTATGTATTTTACAAACCACATAATGTATTTGCAAATCGCATATTATAATCAACACAAATTGATATAGATTGATTTGTAATGAAGAAGAAACCACATGATGATTCGTAATAAAAGGAAAACCAGATGATTGTGCTCCTAATTTCATGCACTGATCCACAATCTGAACTGTGCCCCAAATTTCATGTGTCCATCAACAAAGCAAGCAAGGACCCACAAAACCTAACTTCAAATATTCGCTGTCGTATTGAAACGAATGCAACCATATCCAAAGAGGGGAAATTTAAAACACAAATGTTCCTTGGCTGGGAACCTTTAGAGACGGATCCAACCACATTCAATTTAGTGCGATTCAACACATCAATCTTTTGACTTGTGTGCACACAGGCTCACCAATACCTCTTCAATACTTGTGCATGCACTAACCAGCAATGTCGAATCAGAAATAAGGAAATCGAAGAACAAGAACTCAGAAAAAAGCATATGAAGAATTAAGGACATAGTATCGGTTTGCTCTCGACATCCACAGGAACAGGAAAAGTGTCAATGCATATAGAGAGCTGCATTCTAGTCTGTAGATTCTTGACAGCCGATAGCAAGATGAGGTCTGTAAGTCAAGCCCTTGAAGTTGAGCCACCTGAGATGTACAGCTTGCCTTCTATGACAAATAGACATAGAAGCCCAACTTTTCTCCTCCATCTGAAACATATCACATCGTCCTCGTTAGATGGGAAAGGAGTGATACAAACTCTGTAGGCATGAATCCCATCTCCCTCGTGTCATCGGATCCAGTTCCAGGATGCCCACCCGCAACCTTGCATCTGAAAATTCCCTTCCAACATGAGACGACCTCGGATCAACCTATGCAGGCCTATAGAGAAGCAATTGGGAATTTGCAGTGACGTCTGTGAAGAGGGCAGCCCAGGTGATCGAGGCGCTCAATTCGGGCGGCCCAGAGGTGCTCCTTGCCAAATCTTTCCGCCCAGAACAGATTCGAATTTCCTTCAAAAGCGCTCACAATGTCATCGTTATCAATCTCTGGGAGAACCCACTCTTTCTTGCTCCACACACCGGATCCAAATGGCCAGGTGGTTTTCCCTACGCGAGAATCAAATAAAGTTTTCCACTACTTTGCACATGGCTGCAGCTCTACCAGCCCTGTGTGTTTGTTGCGTCTGCTTGCTACCCACGTGGCGGGCTCCGTGGACTTGCCTAGTTCCCGCAGAATATGGAATCCATAGTATTTGACGCTTCATGCATTGTGAGGCGCGAAGATCAAACGTCACCAACTGATCGAGCTCTCTTTTCTCTCTCTCCTGCTGAGCTTCGATGCCATAGCCACAAAAAACAAGCTCTCTGATCTCTCCCTCTGTCTCTCTCCCCTGCTGGGGTAAACCTTCCACCGAATATGAAGCCGATCCCGACAAGGTGCAAAATTTGCCACTCCACCTAATGAAGTTTTGTGTGATGCGGGCCGGAGCATTGACAAGATGTAGTGAGCATGGAGGAGGCTACGGCAAGGGGACCCAGCTGCGGAGGCTGGAATCATAGAGCTCGGAGGCTGGAATCATAGAGCTTGGATGTTAGTTGCTGCTGCTCTGCTCGACCAGAGATGATAACACACAACTATGTGCATACCCGAACTGAATTTACATGAAGGATTAAAAATAGAGGGACACTTGGCTCACCGCTATGCTGCCTGCCAGAGAGTCTCTTTAGGTGTGTGGCCTTGGCAAAGTGCAACATTTTTGGCACCTTAAGGGCATCATTGGTCAAGAGCCATGTCTCATGCACTTGCTATAATGCCCAAGGCATGTCATCCTCCAATGCCTTTTTCCACGCACATTTGCTCATTCATAAATCGTGTGTTGCACCATCATTTTTGCTTCCATTTGGCTACGTCACCTGCCAAATGAGATGACAAGCTTAAAAGAGCTCTCCATCTACCTTGGCCCTTGAAGTTTAAACCCAATACTTCCATCTTAAGACGTATGGGTGCTTAATATTCCAATCAATCTTTTACCTTTCTAGAATCCTTTTTCCTTAAATTCTCCAAAACAAACCAAAAACAAAAGCAATTTCCCCTAAATTCTCTCCAAAAAGATGTTGATTTTATAATTTGGAAAGGAGTTTTGTTTGTACATATACTTGTTGATTTTTGCTTGATAATTGTTTGAATTCTTGCCTTTAATGGGATAATTTCCCTACTTGGGAAAAAGGGTAATCTTTCCCTTTCTTTTGCTCACCATGTGATTTTTGGAAAATGTGATTACAATGATCATTGTAAGGTTTCATCTATTATATTCTTTGCACATCAAAAGAAGGAAACAAAATAAGCCACACCAAAAGCCTTGTCACATGAAAGGGCAAGACAAAGAATGTTCAAGAAAGTGCTTTGTTTGCAACAACAATGTAAATAAGGGTCATACCTTTGCTTATGGTTGTGCTCATATGAGACTACTTGTTGCATATTCTATGAAAAATAATTTTTCCTATGTATGCTTTCTTAGTGTATGTACTCTTAATGTTTATGTATCCTTTTAATAAGGGCAAGGTAAAGAAACAACTGAGTGATGGTTGTGCTGGTGAGAATGTTATATTTTCAACTATCTTTGTTTTAATGATGCTTATGAGAGTATATTTACAAGATATCTTTTGTGGGTTTTGCTTATCTATGTATGTATATTAATTTTCTCATTGTACTTATTTTAGGATACACACTTAAATTGCTTACATGCTCTTTTACAATTGATTGTGTTATTACACCTTTGTTGATGTTTGTTCTTTTACATGCTTGAATGGGCAATCTTGTAAAAGTATTCTAAGGGCAATAAGATGCAACTCTAGTGCACACTGACCATACTTCTCCCAGTGGGACAAAGGCCTCAACTCAATCATGACAGGACCAATGAACTCCCCAAAGGAGCTTCTAAATGAGGAGCTAGCTCTCCAAAGAACCCTGCAATGTGGCATTCTCATATTCCCATTCAAGGAGACCTTTCAATAATATAGTTAACTCAATATCATTCGATTGGTCCTCCATCCTCCATAGAAGATCTAAAATGTGTGCTATTGCATGTATAGACCTGGAACCATGTCCACATTTTTTCTCCCACAAGTATAAACTCTCTTGTCACTTACAATGTGCACGTGGAGAATATAAAGGTTTAAGCAACTTGAAATGTTCACACCTCAACTTCTCATTAAAACACAAATCTAAGATCCAACTCTGAAAGATGAAATAAGAAAATCAATTGCAACCAAATGAAAAATCCAAGATTTGCCTTGCTCCATACATCCATGTGCAACCTTTCAATGCCTCTCCAACCTTCTCCATGAACTCATACATGAGTCCAAACGACTCCCTTCTCTATTTACAAGTCAAAAAATACTGAACAACCATTTCTGAATCCCCAAATCTGCACCATTAACCACAATGTCTGCAAAGGCATGTGCTTTTGGTTTTCGTCTTGATCACATTTCAACCACTCCTCACTAACCACTTCACCTTTATTAACTGTGACAAGACTAAAAAGATACAAAAACTATTCCTTTGAGGGATTTAGAACCTCATGGGAGCTATGCTATTAAATTTTGCAAGAACTCTATGATTCTTACCAAGTACATGCCTGTCAACCACCACCAGAGGGTATCCAAGGAAGCTTCCATGTGTCCTCTATGAGAATTTCTAAAAGATGTGTAGCATGCAAAGTCCAAATTATGTATGAATAGTCACTCTCTAATAGTGCACCCATGCACAAATGATTGCTCACACTATTGATAATAACTTCTACTGCATCATTTTAAGGCCCCACATCCTCTACGGCCTTCTTTATGTGATTGTAAATGTAGTCACCTATGTGAGAGCCATTCAATGAATTAAAGGATCTAAGAAACACAATGCCCACAAAGATGATATGAGATTATTAATGAGAATGTGTCTCCTTGTATCTAACCATATATTAGGCATAATAGAGCATCCATGTTTAGCCTACGATACCTTAATATTTTGTAGCTCTCTCTCCAAGACCTCTGCTTTCAACTTGGGAGTATTTAATGTCTCTAAAGATGGGGTCCTCAATGAAGGTCATGCCGCTACAACTACCTTCACAAACTCGGAGTATGAGCAAGGTCAAAGGAAAGATTACACTCAAAAAAGAGCTTTTTGTGACACATCCTACAAGTAGATGCAAGCAAAGGCATGAGCCAATTGGCGCACAGAGCCCCTAGCCTGGGTGGTACCTTGGATGATTTTGGAAACCTTGGAGGATTCATTGCTCATACTAGTGAACATCCATTGGAAGCACTATCAATTGAAAATAAGCACTATGTGTAGTTGATGAAAGTGAAGGAGGGGGTCAATGTGTGATAGACACTAGAGCACTATCAAATTGCCAAGGGAGAGTCCATGTGGGTAGAGAAGGCGACTACCATGGGGGCAAAATAGAGCTTGAATGTTGGGCTTTCACATATGCAACATGTAGGTTGCCATGTGGGTATTATAAGTCAGCTGCATACTAGTAACAAATGGCTATTATGTAGGATAGTGGAGCTGGTAGTAACAGGTCCTATAAGGGTAGTGCATGAAGTGGAAGTGGCGGCCTATTTGGGGCTACCATTATAGGAATATTACAATGGTATGGTTATGTAGGCTAACTCTATCAAAGTTACTTCATATTATTTTAACTTGGATTTCATGTAGCTCGATACTTTGTGCTTTTTAGTTAGCTCTTGAACGAGTAGTTGTTCTTGTCCCACACACTCCCATGTCTCTTGCCATGGTTCTTTCTTTCAAGAATTAGCTTGGCACTTTGAAGATGTAAGAGGGTGACTGCATGAAAAATCATCTTACAAAGGTAAAGTATCTGAAAGATCAGCTTTTTAAAATAGATGAAGTCATCTCATATGACCATTTATTCAGCATTACTCTGAAATTTTTGCCCTCATCATATTTCCCCTTTGTGAGGGGTAAATAAGATAATCATTTGAGGATCTGGTGGGATTGCTTTTGCAAGAGGGTCAATAAAAAATAATTTCTCTCGATAAATAGCTCATTTGTAAGTGAGGTAGAATGATTGATGAATGCATATTGAAATGAAATTGCACAATGCATGAGTTGTCCGAAGTCTTAACAATATTTGGAGAAATGGGTTCTAAAGCGCATTTCATTTGTTTCTTCATCTTTATGCAAGGGAGTACAATTGACATACTCTAAACTTTACACACATTTTCCTTTGTCAAAGCCACTATCTTAACCACCCATCATCCACTAAGTACAATGCATATGCCTTAACAACTCAAGGTGGTGTCACACTCTCACTTGTGGCACCAGCTCACATGATGCTAAAACTAAAATGCCTATGCCTTAACAACTCAAGGTGGTGTCACACTCTCACATGTGGCACCAACTCTTATCTACAATACCAATGACAACACCTAAGCAGCAATAACTATAACTTGATACCACACCTTACAACAACAAACTCCTCCTCCTTATGTACTCTCTCTTGAGATTCTTGGCTTGTACTCCACCATAGGCATCTTACCTTTGATGTTGCTAAATCACCATTATTGTAGATGCTCCCAAGACTTGAGCAAGACTTGTTGCCAAAAACTTGTTACCACAATTCCTTTGTGGTGTCTTTGGTTCAATGTGCCACCTTCCTCATAGTTCAACCTTTATCGTGGGTCATGGTCTAGATAAGTCATACTTCTGGCTGTGTCATTCATTTAGTGTGCCGCCTTTCTCATAGTTTGACATTTATTGGGGATCATGTGCCAGATAATTCATACTTATGCTTGTGGCTCACTTCACACTTCATTCATTCACTTTGCTAGGTCCTTCGTTGTGTTGTTGGATCTCTTTGGCCCCAATTGTTACTATAGCCTTGTCCTCATAGCTTCATGTCTTCGATGGTGTCTAAGATAGTGGTTTCATCATGGGATGTCACTTTCTAGATTTTTCTTGTCTTTGTGATGTAAAACTTGAAAGTCCTACGCCAAGCTTTACTCCATGTCCATTGTTATAACTAGGAGTTTAGTAATCCCAAAATGGTGGCTCTTGCTACTTGCCTGGCTGCTCCCGATGCCCCCTTGCCATCTCCTCCTTCTCATAGCCCTCCTCCACCTCCTCCCCTGCCATCTCCTCTTCCATCGTTGCCTCCTTCCCCCGTCTTCTCCCGCCTCCCTTTCTTGCCATCTCCCGCTGCTCCTCCTACCTTCCCTCTCTGCCACCTCCCACTGCCCCTCCGCCTCCTCTCGCCTCGCCTCTCTACCTTCTCTGCCTCCTCCCCGCCATCCCTCACTGCCTCCCGACCTTCTCCTCGCCTCATTTCTTCCTATCTCTTTGCCTTCTCCCTCCTTCCTTCAGCCCACCTTCTCCCACTTCCCTCTATGCCTCATCTCCACCTCCTCCACTACCATCTCTCTGCATCACCTCGGCCCCTCTTTGGCTCCTTTCTTGCCGGCTCTTTCCTTTTCTTTCTTTGCAGTGAGAGCTTTTGTGCTTGTTTGGAGAAAGAAAATCTTGGTCGTGATCCTTGGTCTAGCCAGAAGGGCTTTATGGCAGCACCCTTGAATCCCACAGCTAACAATTAAGGTCCTTCCTTCTCGAGCTGACAAGCAACAAGTATAGCAAGCAGTTCAGTCCCTCTAGGACAAGGTGCTTATGGGCAAAATTGTGGGCCTCACACCCACAAGGAGACAGGTGAGAGAGTGGACCCAAGCGAGCTTGGCGCTACAGGGTGACCACATTCAGGAGGCCACCTCCATGGAATAGGTGTCTTCCTCATCTAGTTGTGCTCCCCTGCTACTGCCTTGACACTTGTGGAGTAGAGACCCATCCTCCTTGGCCCAATTTGGTGTACCTCTTCCCTTGGTACCACGGCTTTACAATGGAGGACATGGACACGACACACCATGTTCCCCGATTCTTGGTTATGCTCCACTTCTTGGGGCTTCCAAAGGAATACAGAGCCATCCTCCCCTCCATCGGTCGAGCATTTGGCACTATGATGGAGTCTGCGCCAGATTTGGCTCCATTAGTGGTAGTAGATGATAAGGTACCTAGGATCATACTGGTGGTTGAGATCCCAGAGTCCCTCCCAAAGTTGATCCTCCTTGAGACCCTCGAGGGGGGTAAATTTCGCTAGTGAGAGGATATTTTGGGTTACCAAGCTAGTGTCTTTGTTGCAGGCACATGGGCCATTTAGCCAGAGATTGCCCTCACGGCTAAGGCCATGGGCTCCTCCCCCCCAACCCCGTAGGGTAGGCAAAGTCAGCACGACAAGGCCCAGCATCCCCCTGGGAGGAGCAGCAGGAGTCTCAGACTCCTTGGGTGACACCTTCAGAAGGGGACTGGACCCAGGTTAAAAAGAAAAAGAAACCATGCAAACTAGCTCGAAAGCACTCGAGGCAACAGGCTAGATGCAGGGGGGGAGAGAGAGAGAGAGAGAGAGAGAGAGTAGCTTGAGAGTGCAAAGGAGCAGTTGCAGGAGCCCATAATTGGAGACCCCCCCTGATGGCAGGGGCCATTGTTCATCTATTTGATCCTTGTATCAGTAGTAAGCCATAGGAGCTCCTGATGCTGCACAGATGCAACAAGCCCCATAGGGATGAGCATCTGTTAGAGTGAGTGGAGTGCTTTTGTATTATGAAGCTTGGAATAAAGAATCGCCATCTTTTGTGTTTCTCTTTCTTTGTCAATCTCCAATTATTGCATGCATGCACCAATTCCAACATAATGTATCAGAGCAGGTTGACTTGTTAGCGAGAGTGTTGCAAGGATTCTCTGAGTAGTCGCGAGTTTAGGTCTCATGCATTTGAGAAATCGGCATCTACATGTGAAGAGAACAATTCTTAGGAGGTCACCACGTTTTGAGGTTATCAGAGTTCGTTATCAGAGTTCCTAGGCATCTCAAGAGACCCCAAAGCAATTGTAGGAGGAAGGTTCCTGCAATCGACATACTTTGCTGATCTATGTGGACAACTATTGTTGCAATAATGGATGCATGGTCGAAGCCCATCAAGTCTTTCTCCCCGATACTTCTATGTAAAGTTTGGTGGTAGAAAATTTCCCTCTAATGGTGGAAGCTACAGAGGTTAGCCTGGTTGAGGAGGAGTGGATCTAGAGCCTTGACGAGCCTGATCGTTGTCACTAAATTATGCTCTCATTATGCTGGTTAATTTTCATTTTTATTTTATGAAATTTAGGGGGGTGGGAGGTGGTTGAGCACTTTTTTAGTAATATTCAATAGTTTCACTTTTTAGCATACCCACTTTTTAGTAATTTTAGTAACATTTTTGTTGTGCTTGTTGAGCACTTTTCAATGAACAATCTTGCTCCCTCCTCCCCTACATCTCCTCCTCCTCCTACTCCTCTTTTTGTTGCCCCTCCATTCCCTCATCTTCCTACTTTCCCTCTTACTATTGTTTCTACTCACCTATCATCCTCCTACCCATCCTCTTCCTACCTCTTCCCCCTCCCCTTCTCCTCCCTCTCCTCCTCATCTTCTTACTCCACCACCTCCTCCTCCCTCTCCTTCCTCTATTGTTTCTCCCTATTTCCATACTACCACTATTGTTGCTGATCCTCCACGTTTAATGATCAACAATTTCATTTTTTGCATGTACCCACTTGCTTTTATCACATTTTGAGCAGTCGTGTTTTTGACACATTTTAAGCAATGTAATAGTACTACTTGAGTACATGCTAGCACTTTTTGAATACTTGTTAGCACTTTTAAAGCTTTTGTCTTATGAAATAAGGGGGGGGAAGAGAGAGAGAGAGAGAGAGAGAGAGAGAGAGAGAGTACTATTTTGATATAATAAATGCCATTGTGCTTGTAAAAGAAATTATGCTAGTCAAAGCCATCATGTTGGTCAAAGCCACCGTGCAAGTTGAAGCCATTTGGTTAGTTGAAACCACCATGCTAGTTGCAACCTTAGTCTACATAGGTTTTCAAGATTTGCATAGGTTTTATGAATGCCCTTTATAATTTGTTGGATGAGTAGATGGAGTTGTATCTAAGATTTAAGGTTGAGAACCCTAACATAAGGATCGAGAAGAGGAGCTTCAAGCATTGAAAACCTTGATATGTCAAGAGACTCAAAGAAAAGAATATATTTTGCTACAAAAGACACATAAATTTTGACTTATCCCAGCAAGATTTGAATGACCTAAGATGTGGTCGAACTGGTGCGTTGCTTCATGGACATGTAGATGCCCATGTCCGCTGGGTGAATGTCCAGTATGTCAACCATTTGGATCCTTGTTGTGTATTACAAGGGCATGTAAGTTTGACACACTACATTCTATGTGGGAGAAAGTGGGTGTTCCAAAGGGATATTCAGAGTGGCACTAGATTGAGTGCATTTGTGGCAAATTCCCATGATGTCATGTGAAGAATGGTGTGAGGGAGAAGTAATTTTCCTACCCAAATGAATTTAGGAAAGAAAATGCTATGGAAATAATATGGAGAAATTTTGAAATGTCCCAAGTTGAAGGATTAGATAAGAAGATATGGCTATTGTCATACAAGACCACTCCACCATAGGAGCTTATTGACCACATAGTACCATCCATCCAATTTTATAGCATGTTTGCAAGACAAGCAATTCAGGACATGCCTTGCCAATTTTTGACAAAGAGGAGTTATCTTTGTGATTGATTTTGCTAAAAATTATTCTTTCCAATAACAAAATGAGATACAAAGTGCACATTAGTACAACAAGCAGATAATAATTTTGGGGCATATCACATACAACCATCTATTAGATTTTATGATTGATACCAGTCTTCCAATAGACTCTATGGAGTTCGGGAAAGTGTAGCATACATTCTATTTCTTCTTTTAGAGAACATGACACATTGTTTATCCAGCATACTTTGTTATTGCAGTGGGCTGGTTTACCAAAGATGATCTATAATAATAAAAAATAGTAAAAAACATTGGTTGTGGTCAAATCATGCATCCTGCCATGGATTCTACTTGTTGCAAGGTTAGATCCTTTAATGGTCGAAACATGATGTGGAATTTGAAGTTATTTCTTTGGATCTAGCCATGGCAAGGGGGAACATGATGGATGTGGCACCGTTATTAAGAAAGCTCTTTATTGACATCAGCTAGCATGCCCTCAAGATAAGTTGCAAGATGCCCATGATGTAGCAAAACTGTATGCACACTGCAACACAAAGTAAGTGTCAGCTTTCTTGTTCTCCTCATATGTAACTTTAATTGCAAAGTTTCCCCCATCTGCTTCTAGGGCAAGGGCATTAGTGAGGTCATCAAGTTCTTCCCCAACCTGCAGTCCACTATCTATCTCTTTGACATAGCCATCATGTACAGGAACTAGGATAAGCTTGGCATAGCTTCCTTGTTTCACAATTGCAATGGCCTCACACTCGTCAGAATCTCCCATGATGCACACATTGAAAAAGAAGGAAAGCTGTCATGTTTTGCGATAAAGGTGGTTGTCTGAAAAGCCTCATATGCTATGTAGATTTTGTGTCCCTTTAATGGTGCTATAGTCATATCGCTATGTCCTCTCTACTTAATCCACCTTCACCTCATGGATCACTCTATGCACTAAACTGTTGTTGAGGCTCTATTTATTGTATGTCAACTCTGCCCCTATGGATAGGTTAGATGCAAGCCAAACATAACGTGATGGAAGCATTTATGGATCATTGGGACCCGACTTATGAGAAGTAAGAAGTAGTGGTTGGAAGTATTTGGCATAAGAAGACATCTAAGAAGGCCACAGATACAGACTCTTTCATCTAGTTAGACCTATTAATTTGAAATGCAAGTTTGTCCTCAAAAAAGAAGGGTCAAAGGCTCTTCAAAATTGCAATAGACATGCAGGAGCATATCATGGGGTGTATCGAGAGCATCAACACTTGAGCTAATTAGTTATTAAATGTACCAGAAACAACTAGGTTGGGTGCCATCTAACCAAGATCATAAGTTGCTACAATATAGTCAATGAAGCTCTACGTCATGCTCTTTTGTGAAAGTGCAAGCTAGCTCTAGAACAATCTCTTCAATCACATAAATCCTCCTAGATAGTTATATTTAGAAAAGTTTCTCCTCTTTGTTGGTTTAAAAGATGCCTTAGGCTTGCTTAAATAATTCAATTGGCCCAATTGAAAGTGTATTAGTTTCTATCAATTGAGTTCTAATATTTTGTAAAATGTGGTCCTTCAAGTACTTGGGCTTCTTCCCTTCCCTTCATGGCATGCATTGATTAAGCGGTTACCAATGATTAGTACAATGAACAGAAGTAAGAACAATCCATGGTGCACAAAGAATAACACAAAAAAGACTATCTTGGTTGTTCATGACATGGAATCATATATACAGGGATGATTTTTTCATGTTAGTTTCATTAATAAGCGAAAGTTTTATATGGCTTGTGAAAGTTTATATGCTTTTATAAAAATAAAATCTTAGTATATTCACCACAATTTGAAACTAAAATTAAAAAAAGAGCAAGGTTTAGCCTTTAAGATTATAAAATTATAATTAAAGTCCATGAAAATTTGCCAAAGTTTTATATAATAAATAAATACATTTGGAAACTTTTGCCAACATATTATATATACAATTTAAAATTTTGGCTAGATCTATAGAATTAAGCACCAAAAGAAGTCTTGTGCAATCAAGAAGACTTGTGGCCTTATATCCAATGTACATTTGGCTAACTTAAGCCTATGGTAGGCCCATCACCAGCACTATGTCTACCCTCATCAAGTCATATAATAGGGATATATCTCTTCATGCTTCTATCTTTAACAAGGACATGGAAGGACACTACATACATAGGTAAACATAAGCAACAAGTAGATTCTTAGCAAGAAGAATCAAATGATTAAAATGACACAAAATTAAAGAATGAAATTTTCTATAATGGCTTGGTAAGAAGGTGTCTTGTTAGATATTTGAAGTATTTCTTTAGTCGCAGTTTATGATCACGAAAAGTAGGTAAAAATTCAACTAAATTAATGAATAGAGCTAGAGTAGTGAATATGCAGTAAGTCACATATTTAGTTGTGTGTGTGTGTGTGTGTGAAAATCTAACTTTAATTTCATCATCTACTTCTATACATTTAATAATTTAGAAAGTTATCACAATGCAAAGAACTTGCTAGTCAATAAAGGCTTTAAATATAAATCTACCCCTCAAGTATTCTCATACATTTAGTACACTTAAGCCATGTATCCAGTCTTACAATCTTGTATAGTGGAAGATTCTACAGATTTATGATAAGAAATAAGAAGAAATGAACTAAACTAAAATGCCACATGCAAATACTTAAATGTATGTATCAATGTATAGGGGGACATACTCTCTTCCTATTTTTATACACACACACACGTGTCGTTGGTCTTGGCATTGAAGTCCCATATGAGCAAGACCTCTCCTAGCTACATGCACCTCTAGGTGTCCTTGTGGAGTGCTAACGAAGGTAATATATGTCCCTAGAGATTGTCCTACTATAATCTAATGTTTGTGGGGATACATTTAGGGATGCACATTGATGAATGAGTAAAGGGTGATAGTGGAAGAAAGGACGAATCAAGAAACCCCCTAATCTGCCATGTCTATATTATGTTCCCAACCCAATACCATACCCACATTAGCCATCCAGCCCCGCATGGGCATCATTTTGTCCTATCAAGATGCATGCTCTTGCTTTTTATTAGCCTTTCTCTCTTGATCTCTATATCCATAATCTTCATGGAAATGCCACCCTTTTGAACCCTTTGGACCATTAGTCATTGCTAATGTGCCAATGCACATCATTTTTGTTGATGGGCGAGGAAGCCTCTGCTAATGTGCCACTGCAGATCATTTTTATTCAATAGCTTTTGTAGTAGGTTACATTGACAACATTGATGCACAATGGGCAAAGGATATTAAGTAATCTCCTGCAATATTGGCCAAAAATGCACATCATTTCTGTTCCTAGGTTTGTAGTAGGTTTGAGTCACAACATTGATGTACAATGTGCAAAGGGTATTTACTTTGTCTTTAAACATGCCTCTATTTAATGTATGCCAAATGGCCATGTGCAAGCACTTGAGTTTAGGGGACAACCAACTCCACATGTCTCTTACATACATGGCAACCTCATCCCTTACATTACTTGATTCCATGTGATTGGTCCCACTAGATGAGACCCCATTCCACAATTATAATGCAGCTAGTTAACTTTTAGGTCCTTTGAACTACATTTTAGGTCAACTTCCATTCTATACCCACCAACTTTGTGGGTCTTCAAAATAAGGGCAAATGCCCTCCATACTATTGCGAGGCTTGGCACTTGCTGGCAGTTACTGCCAAGACTCTCACATAATTCTTGGTGATATGTGGTGCATCTCCCCTTACTTTTAACCAATATTGTGATGCCAAATGCGCCCCTTTCGATTAGTTCCATGATTTCATATTGGTCCATTTTGAAATCTATGGGCTCTTTCATCTCGTTAATTGTAATGCATGCCAAAGAATGTAAGATCGTGCTAAACCTAGTGCACACAAGATCAACAGAAGAACTAAGGAGGCTCAAAGCACACTAAATAAGACATGAGAGGGAGATAGCAAATCTATATCTCTTGCAATGTGTGTTCAATAATACATGATAGGCTTCTTATATAGAGAGAGCCTTAAGAATAGTCAAACCATGTGGGATCCTCTCATCCACATTTCTCCTTGTGGATATCCTCAATCCACATCTCCACATCATGTAGTCCACATCCTAGGGTGGCTACTTTAATTCTTTTCTATACCATACCTTAGCCTTTAATCTATGTGCTCATGGTACCACAACTCTCAACACCTCCCCTTGGGATCCTTTGGCTACTGCAAGGTGGTCAGATGTGAGTTACATTCCATCACCTCCCCTTAGTGCTTGCATTACTACTTAAGGTGGTCAAGTGTGGCTTACATGTCAATACCTCCCCTGGGTGCTTTCATAGCTACTCTCAAGTGGTCAGGCTTGATTTACAAAATATAGGCAAGGTTGGCAAGGTTTTTGTTTCTCAATACATTCCATTGATGTCACCTTTTGGCTCATTGCTTGATGACAATGCTATGTAGTTGACCTGCTAGTTCTTCACTCTACAATCTTCTTCCTTGTGTCCCAAATTCTTGCAATGGTGCTTTTTTCTTCCATGTGCCTTGATGCTTTATGTGTGGATGCCATGCGTTGTGCTATGGTCATCTCATGCACTTGTGCTTTTGGCATGCTTATGACAACGATGTGTGCATTCATGCTTTTTTTTTCCATTTGTTGCAAAGGTCTTATCATGAGCATATTTGCTTTAATGGCAGTGTCTAATTGCTAACAATGATTCTGACTTGATAGATGCGTAGAGCTCAAAAAGATGGTCATTTTCCTTTTTAGAGCGCATACAAATTCTTCTGGATTGCAAGTTATGGCTTGTCAAAGTTTTTGTGAAGAAGAGGGCCTTTGATGATGTGGCATAGGGATTCACATGCTGAATTCCAAGCTATGCTTGGCAAGGGCTATGTGCTTAGGTGGCACTTAACTAATCCTACCCCTAACCATAAGCCTTAACCATGGTTTAAATAAACCAAGCAAGTGAACCTAATCCACCAGCTTAACCACCTTGGTTCTAAGTACTCAATGATGGTTAGTTTAAGTCTACCACGTGTCAAAAAATGAGAACTATGGAGGAGGATAAGGTTTCAATTTCTATGTCATCTCTGTCGTTCGCTGGCATCACAAAGTCGCTCATTGAGCAGGGTTGCCTTGCATGTCCCGTGGGAGCTTCATGAAAGCTTTTCTTAGAGGCGGTTGGTTGTCCACGAGCTTGCAGATCTATGGATCAATGCAGGAGGTGTAGTCTATGAAGGCAAAGCTCTTGTCGTAGGAGTCGAGCTGCTTGTGTGAGCTTTTGAGTTCAGATGGCCTTGGAGGCTTTTGTTTGTGAATGCAATAGCAGGGTTGCAACACGTTGCAAAAGGCTATGAGCCAACTAGTCGTATGCGCTGAAGGTTGTTGGAGCAATGGAGGCACCTTAACTTGGCCGGTGCAGTAGGAAAAGGCTATGCAAGCCGATCGCTTGGGCCAGTAGAAGGAGCTCACGAGAGCTTGGGGTAGGTTTTGTTGAGGTGCGTAGGTCATTATACCAACCCACGCTATTGTAGAAGGAGCTAGCTTGTATTTCCAGGAGATCGCTTGTATGGAAGAAGGTGTCGCAGCTTTGGCTAGTTGGCTATTATCGCTTTAGGTAGAGAAGCCCACTTCAGAGAGAAAATGACAACCATCACCCAAGCTTGCTCTGTGATAGACCAGTGAGGTGTCACTAGTTGGTCTCAAATCCCTGATCATGACTCAATACAGGTGGGTTCCTCTCAAGTCCCACAGAAATGGCCGACCAAAACCATAGAGGCAATGCAAGCGCAGCTTGCACTTGTCAGAAACAGTCCCTTCGGATTGAAGGTACTAAAAGACATACGATGCGCCCCGAGAAATAGACTGAGGATGTAGAGATTCTGCTGGCAGTGGGTCGTTGTGTGCAGTAGATGGCATCGTTTGTAGTTGCTGCCTTGGTATAGAGTCTACCTCTGCTCGTAGATAGAGCACTATCAAAGGAGCCACTAAGTCTAGGCTCCTAGAGTCTTCAACGTCTGAAGGAAGAGTAGCTCGTTGGAGCAGCTTTCCAAGCTTAAGAGGCTGGTTGTAGGAGTTTCTGGAAGTTGCTTAGATTGGCTACTATATGAAGACTCCTTGGAGTCGCTAAGCATTTGATTATCTGTTGGAGTTCGCAATACATTTCAAAAAAATTGGATTGTTTTGTCTTTGAACCAGCATTTTCCTCTTTTCTCTATGACATAAACCCTTTCGCCGCACTAGTAGAAGTGTGAACTTTGTTGTTTGAGCTTTCAAGTTGCATATACACTACATGCTACTTTATCGATTACTTAAAGTGAATAGGTTGAGACTTTGTATCATGTAATGAATGTTGTACTTCCAAGGGAAGCTCCAAAGGCATATAATGGGCAATGCCCCATCTATTGCACTCTCAATCTAGCCAAGGAATAGGGAAGCAAGGTGAACTAATTCCACAACCATCAGCACAAGTAGCAGAATTTGTCTGTCACCAACATCCATGGTACTAGAAGGAGATGCCTTAAAGCTTGGGTGCTACTAAAACTGGTATGTGCAATGTCTATTTGGTCTTTCATACACCATAGCTAGTAGCTGTAGAGGATTGACTATAGTAGGGAAAGAATTAAAGCTGACATGTACGCAGCAGATCTGCTGCCACATGGGTAGCAAGTCCATGTCCTTTTTAGGATTAGTTTACAGCAACCACATGGGCCACCCTTGTCAGCATCATGGGATGACTATAGGAGGCCCATAGTTATGGTTAGCTCTAGGCTGGAAACACGCATGCCATGTGGCTTCTATGTTTTTATATGCATTATGCTTGATGAGAAATATGCAAGCAAGTCTTTTTGCCAACAGTTTCAACATTTGCATTTCTAGTAGTTGATCTGCTTGACTTGGATAAAAAAAAAAGGATATATATAATAGGTAAGAAAAAGCTGCTTCTTTATGTCTATGTAGTCCTTGGTTTGTGCCTTCTATGACTCTTAGTAGAGTGTGGAACTATCTTATATATCGTGGTCTACTTTAATGTATTTTGTAAAAGAAGGGCTTAGTTTGGGAAGTGGTGTCTAGTTCCTATGCTCACAAGGTAGGGGGCTAAGAGGCACCACGACCTAGGACCAAGTTGACAAGCTGAAGAAATGTATGCTTATTTATTTTTTAAAAGTTTATGTTGTGAATATGCATACGCATCATTGTATGTGATGTGCTCTTTCTTTTTTAATATATTTATTGGTGCATTGTATCACTACAAGGCATAGGCCATTTTCCGACGGAAATACCGACGCTTTTTACATTAAATTTTTTTTTTTTCACGGGCGCAAAGGTCACTATAAAAGTCGTTAAAATCGTCGGAAAAGGAGCGTCGCTATAAACCGTCGCTATATAGCGACGCTGTTAATCGTCGCTATATAGCGACGATGTAAACGTCGCTATATAGCGACGATAAAAACGTCGCTATATAGCGACTCTGTTAATCGTCGCTATATAGCGACACTGGTAAACGTCGCTATATAGCGACGATTAACAGAAGGTAAAAAAAAAGGTTAGTGGGGCTAAACAGGGCTTCCTTTTGGCCCTGTTTAGCCCCACTAACCATTTTTTTTTTTTTGTAATTACAAAAGAAAGTTTTTTATAACAAAATTTCCCTTGCTTGCAGGGTGATACAAAATTCTTCTTGTGAACGATGAGGAAGAAATGCATATACATATACAACTGTGTTTGAAACAAAATTACCCTGTGAAAGGGCGATACAAAATGGCTCTAACGAGCAGATATGAAAAATGCTACTACCACTACTAATCCGAATCCGAATCCGAATCGTCTTGTTGGGCTGTTCCCTGGTCCTCGGCACCTGCATCTTCTCCCTCGTCCCTGACACCTGCGTCTTCTCCTTCGTCATCGGCACCTGCGTCCGATCCTTGCCCCTGTTGATCGCTCGTCTCTGATGATGGGACGCTTGAGCTTTGACCCTGAGAGTGAACCATATAAATCAAAAATTAGATTGGAACTTAAATTAAAAAGTGAGATTACAAGCAGGAGTAAACTTATACCGTGCGAGCAACCACCTCAGCCCAATCGACTGTCGCTCCCATTGCCTCTTGCTCAATGAACCACGGCTTGGTTCCTATCCGAAATGCGCGCCGCGTCTCTGCATCCGTAGGAAGACGACCCATCGCAGCTTGTTGTGGATCCAATTTACAAGAGTTAGAGTTAGCTAAAGTGCATGTAATATGTAAGTAAAACAAATAGAACAATACATTAAATGGAAAGAAGTAAACTTACCACGGTTGCCTCGAACGCATACCGTCCACCTGCACCAAAGTGCGAAGTACCTACGACATCCAGCCGTCTCTTCGCAGCCCTCCTCTGACCCTCGAACATTTCAGGATGGTCCCTATGTTGCTTCTTAAAGTACTTCCAATCAGCTTTGTCTGCCCAGCTGGGTTTAGACAACCCCTTTGTAATGGAAGTACGCATGGTTGATTTGCGATGCTTTAGGACCAAACCCATGCGCTCGAGCATATAACTGTTATTAAACTCCACATTTGGCGGATTAGGAAATCTTTGTTTTAACTCATCGATCACCGCCTGCTTCTTTTGGCCATCTTGATACCGCCAATCGATATTTATGCCGCTCTTGAAGTGATGACTCATCAACCGCCTCATGGCGGCCATCACTGCTTTGCCCTTTTTGTCTTCTATTATCTCTCCGGCAGATGTGATTTGATAGGAGAGATCCCCTGATGAGTAAGGGGGACTGACGGTAGCAGAGTCTGAAGGAGTGGAAGCTGCGCGATCGCTTCCGCGGATCGAGGAGTAGCTGTGGGAGTAGGAGAGGGAAAGGGACCTGACTGATACTGTGTCTCCGGACCAAGTGGAGACCTAAAGGAGCGTGAGTGTGCTGACTCGTCTACATCTCCTGAGTCAGCACAACATGAGCCGCCCATCCTACTCTTCCTTCCCTTGCGGGAGGCATGCGCAGGTGATGATCCCGCGGTCGAAGGGGCGCGAGGGGATGGCTGGGCTGTACGTCCACCCGTCGGTGTAGGGGAAGGAATTGCGGAGGTCCTCTGAGAGAGCAGAGAGAAGAATCTCGCTGCCTCCTCATCGCTCATCTGCGCTACAAACTCGTCGGGAGTCCCAACAAAGCCATGCGCGGCTAGCAAAGGAGTCCCCTGAGGGGTAGTCGCAGTGCTACGTGGAAGAGGGGTCGGACCAGGGGTAGTCACAGTGCTAGGACCGAGAGGAGTCGGACCAGGGGTAGTCCTCGGGGTAGTCGCCTGAGAGGAATCAAAGTCCTCTGGAGCATATAGATTGTGAGCTCTCCTCCTGCGAGGCTGTCCGTACTCGTCCGATGAGCGACGTGATCCCATGTCTAACATAGACACAAACACGAAAACAGAAAACAAATAAACAAACATGAGCATTCTCATAGGCATAGGCATAGGCAAGAAGAAAGAAGAGGGAAAGGAAAGAAGAGGGAAAGGAAAGAAGAGGGAAAGGAAAGAGGGAAAGAAGAGGGAAAGATAAGAGGGAAAGAAGATGTAAAGGAAAGAAAAGAATGAGAATGAGGAAATAGAGAATGAGAGAAAGGGAAAGAGATGAGGGAAAATAGAGAATGAGAGAAGGGGGAAATGAGAGAAGGGGGAAATAGAGAATGAGCTTATGCAGAAATAGAGAATGAGCTTATGCTTCTCTCATTCTCTATTTCCGCATAAGCTCACGCATAAGCATGAGCTTATGCGGAAACTTAAGCATAAGCTCATGCACATGCATGAGCATAAGCATGAGACGGATGAGTTTCCGCATGCTTATGCTCATGCGGAAAAAGAGAAGGAGCTTATGCAGAAAAAGAGAAGGAGAGAAGCATCTCTCATTCTCTATTTCCGCATAAGCTCCTTCTCTTTTTCCGCATGAGCTTATGCTTATGCTCATTCTCTATTTCCGCATAAGCTCTTGCGGAAACTTCCGCATAAGCTCATGCTCATGAATAAGCATAAGCTCATGCTTATGCTCATGCGGAAATAGAGAAGGAGCTTATGCGGAAAAAGAGAAGGAGCTTATGCGGAATAAGAGAAGGAGCTCATGCGGAAACTTGCGGAAACTTGCATGCGGAATAAGAGAAGGAGCTTATGCGGAAAAAGAGAATGAGAGAAGCATATGCTTCTCTCATTCTCTATTTCCGCATAAGCTCTTGCGGAAACTTACGCATAAGCTCATGCTCATGAATGAGCATAAGCATGAGCTTATGCTTATGCTCATGCATAAGCATAAGCATAAGCTCATGCTTATGCTCATGCGGAAAAAGAGAAGGAGCTTATGCGGAAAAAGAGAAGGAGCACTTGCGGAAACTTGCGGATAAGCTCTTGCGGAAACTTGCGGAAACTTGCATGCGGAATAAGAGAAGGAGCTTATGCGGAAAAAGAGAATGAGAGAAGCATATGCTTCTCTCATTCTCTATTTCCGCATAAGCTCTTGCGGAAACTTACGCATAAGCTCATGCTCATGAATGAGCATAAGCATGAGCTTATGCTTATGCTCATGCATAAGCATAAGCATAAGCTCATGCTTATGCTCATGCGGAAAAAGAGAAGGAGCTTATGCGGAAAAAGAGAAGGAGCACTTGCGGAAACTTGCGGATAAGCTCTTGCGGAAACTTGCGCATAAGCTCATACTCATGCATGAGCATAAGCATGAGCTTATGCTTATGCTTATGCTTATGCTTGCGGAAACTTGCGGAAACTTGCGGAAACTCATGCTTATGCTCATGCGGAAATAGAGAAGGAGCATAAGCATGAGCATAAGCATAAGCATAAGCATAAGCATGAATGAGCATAAGCATGAGCTTATGCTTATGCTTATGCATAAGCATAAGCATAAGCATAAGCATAAGCTCATGCTTATGCTCATGCGGAAACTTGCGAAGGAGCTTATGCGGAATGAGAGAAGGAGCTTATGCGGAAAAAGAGAAGGAGCACTTGCGGAAACTTGCGGATAAGCTCTTGCGGAAACTTGCGGATAAGCTCTTGCGGAAACTTGCGCATAAGCTCATGCTTGCGGAAACTTGCGGAAACTTGCGGAAACTCATGCTTATGCTCATGCGGAAATAGAGAAGGAGCTTATGCGGAAAAAGAGAAGGAGCTTATGCGGAATAAGAGAAGGAGCTCATGCGGAAACTTGCGGAAACTTGCGCATAAGCTCTTGCGGAAACTTGCGCATAAGCTCATGACAAGCTCCTTCTCTCATTCCGCATAAGCTCCTTCTCTATTTCCGCATGAGCATAAGCATGAGCTTATGCTTATGCTTATGCATAAGGATAAGCATAAGCATAAGCATAAGCTCATGCTTATGCTCATGCGGAAATAGAGAAGGAGCTTATGCGGAATGAGAGAAGGAGCTTATGCGGAAAAAGAGAATGAGAGAAGCATATGCTTCTCTCATTCTCTATTTCCGCATAAGCTCTTGCGGAAACTTACGCATAAGCTCATGCGGAAGAATGAGCATAAGCATGAGCTTATGCTTATGCTTATGCATAAGCATAAGCATAAGCTCATGCTTATGCTCATGCGGAAAAAGAGAAGGAGCTTATGCAGAAAAAGAGAAGGAGCACTTGCGGAAACTTGCGGATAAGCTCTTGCGGAAACTTACGCATAAGCTCTTGCGGAAACTTACGCATAAGCTCATGCTCATGAATGAGCATAAGCATGAGCTTATGCTTATGCTTATGCATAAGCATAAGCATAAGCATAAGCATAAGCTCATGCTTATGCTCATGCGGAAATAGAGAAGGAGCTTATGCGGAATGATGCTTACGCTTATGCTTAAGCATAAGCATAAGCTCATGCTTATGCTCATGCGGAAATAGAGAAGGAGCTTATGCGGAATGAGAGAAGGAGCTTATGCGAAAAAAGAGAATGAGAGAAGCATAAGCTTCTCTCATTCTCTATTTCCGCATAAGCTTATGCGGAAACTTACGCATAAGCTCATGCTCTTGCTCATTCATGAGCATGAGCTTATGCTTATGCTTATGCTTAAGCATAAGCATAAGCATAAGCTCATGCTTATGCTCATTCTTCCCATAAGCTCATGCTTATGCTCATGCGGAAAAAGAGAAGGAGCTTATGCGGAAAAAGAGAAGGAGCACTTGCGGATAAGCTCTTGCGGAAACTTACGCATAAGCTCTTGCGGAAACTTACGCATAAGCTCATGCTCATGAATGAGCATAAGCATGAGCTTATGCTTATGCTTATGCATAAGCATAAGCATAAGCTCATGCTTATGCTCATGCGGAAATAGAGGAGGAGCTTATGCGGAATGAGAGAAGGAGCTTATGCGGAAAAAGAGAATGAGAGAAGCATAAGCTTCTCTCATTCTCTATTTTCGCATAAGCTTATGCGAAAACTTACGCATAAGCTCATGCTCATGAATGAGCATAAGCATGAGCTTATGCTTATGCTTATGCTTAAGCATAAGCATAAGCATAAGCTCATGCTTATGCTCATGCGAAAATAGAGAAGGAGCTTATGCGGAATGAGAGAAGGAGCTTATGCGGAAACTTACGCATAAGCTCATGCTCATGAATGAGCATAAGCATGAGCTTATGCTTATGCTTATGCTTATGCATAAGCATAAGCATAAGCTCATGCTTATGGTCATGCGGAAAAAGAGAATGAGAGAAGCTTATGCGAATGAGAGAAGGGGGAAATAGAGAAGGGGGAATGAGAGAAGCATAAGCATAAGAGAATAAGAGGGATGCGGAAATAGAGAATAAGGGGGAAAGGAAAGAGAGAAGGGAAAAGAGAGAGGGGGAAAGAGAGAATAAGAGAAGAGGGAAAAAAGAGAAGGGGGAAAATGAGAAAAAGAGAAGGGGGAAGAGAGGGTTCCTACGCCCATCACTGCAGCTAGCGCTTAAGGCGCTAGCTGCAGGCCAATGCAAATAACAAAAAGCTTAAATGGAAAGAAGAGGAAGCACTTACCTGTAAAAGTATGTCCCGCTCGGTGTAGTGGACTGGGCCCACAAAAGAGAGACTATGTCCCGCTCGGTGTAGTGGACTGGCCCTACAAAAGAGAGAAAACAACCCATTTTTTCAAATAAGATGTTAGTGGAAAGAGGAGATCACAAAAGCAACTTCTTGAAAGGAGACAAGGAAAGAGAAGATTGAGGAGACAAGGAAAGGAGGAGATTGAGGAGAAGAGAAGGAAGAGAAGGAAGAGAAATACAGAAAGAAGAGGTGAGTTTCTTTCTTTCTTTCTTGGAATTTCGTTTTTTGTTTGAATCCTTTCTAATCAAGCATGAAAACTAGTTTAAAACTTTAGCAATACAAGTAGAAACACTCACAAAACCAAAGCTAACAAACAAACAACCTACATTGTTGAAAGAAACTCACCTTTTGAAGAACTTTCTTTCTGGAAACCAAAGAGGGAAAAAGGAGAGAGAGGGTGCACAAGAGGTAGGAGGAGGGTGAGGAGTGGGAAATAGGGTAGGAGGTTGCTTGGAATAGATGGGAGATGAGTGAAAATAGGTGGGAGGAGATTTTGGAGAGCTTACTTGAGAGATTAGGATAGCTTTGAGCAAAACGCCGCGGGTTTCGGCGTTTCGGGTTTTAACCCACAGCGTCGCTATATAGCGACGCTTATTCGTCGCTATATAGCGACGTTTTTAATTGAAAACGTCGCTATATAGCGACGCTTTCAATTAAAATCGTCGCTATATAGCGACGGAACAGAGCGTCGCTATATAGCGACGCTTACTGTTTATTTTTTAATGAGGCCTCTTGTGACTCAAACATGCTATGCCTATAATTGTCAATATCTCCTCTTACTATATAGCCTTGCTATATAGGATTTTTTGTTTCAATCCTTACTATATAGCGATGTCATTCTTTTTATATAGCCTCAAGAGAAGCTCAAATTAAACATGCTATGCTCATAATTGTGTACATCTCCTCTTCATGCTTATGTTTTGGTTTTATAAGTGTAGATGGAAGGGATGAGTGGAAGCTCATCCCCGATGATGCGCCAACGCCCGGGAGCACGAAGTGGCTTACGGAGAGGTTATATTGTCATTGCACTCATTGCAAGCGAGAAGTACGACATCAACGTCGTATTATCATGCGCCACTTGCGGATGTATGGGGAGGAGCCGGAACCAGTACCCCCCGTTGGTGTTGCACATGTTGATGGATCATCGGTAAGTCAAAGCTATTTAAGTTCGCAATCTTATTGTATACCCGGAATTAGAAGATCTTCTATTTACACGAATGAGCTTATGACAGGATGACGAGGGTGACGAGGGTACACATGCCCGCATCAAGAGATGAAGCGAAAAAGATGCTAACAGTGGTGGGTATGGATTATGATACCATCCATGCTTGCCGTAATGATTGTATTCTCTTTCGTCGTGAGCATGGAGATTCGGCTAGTTGTCCAAAGTGTGGGGAACAACGATATAGAGATGACTTGCAGGGTGAAAGGATACCGGTAAAGGTCTTAAGACACTTTCCCATCATTGCAAGAATACAACACATGTTTCGATGCAAATCCATAGCGGAGTTGATGACATGGCATGCATCTCATCGGTCCACTGATCACACATTGAGGATTCCCACAGATTGTGCGGCTTGGAAGCACATAGATAATCAGTGGCCGGACTTTGCGAGAGAGCCACGCAACTTACATCTTGGGCTAGCCATGGACGGCGTGAATCCTTTCGGGTTACGCTCGACATCTTGGTCGACATGGCCCATAGTCGTGGTGAATTACAATATCCCACCATGGCTAACTATAAAAAAGGGACACCTCATGCTTGCACTACTTGTGCCAGGAAAGTACAAGGCAAGAAACATGGACGTGTACATGGCACCTTTGATAGAGGAGTTACAGATATTATGGAGAGGAGTGCAGGTCTTTGATATTTCCAGAGCTCCTAGGCATACCAATGATATTTCCGTCAGGGGTATCTTGATGTGGACCATGCATGACTACCCAGGATATGGAGAGTGCGCAGGTACGTGGTTATGTCTTTACATGTACAATGAGGGATTATGCTTTTTTTACTCTCTTTTGCACGCATGTCTTGTACTAACATATTCATGCACGCGTGCAGGGCTTGTTACAAGTGGGTACCATGCTTGTCCTGTTTGTGGACCCGCTCTGAAATCGCTTGCACGCTACTCCAAACACATGAGGAAAAATGTTTATGAAGGTCATGCTCGATACCTTCCGCTCGACCATCTCGCACGTGGAGGTCAGCTTGATCCACCACCATCATATTTGAAAGCAAGTGATTGGATTCAAGCTTGGAGGGAGAATGGAGAGGAACCTCCTCCTGGTATGAAGAGGCTATCGATCTTTCACGAGCTTCCTTATTGGGGTCAGTTACAAATCAATCATCTCTTGGATCCCATGCATATCTTTAAGAATGTGGGGGCTACCATTTGGGCTCACTTGGTTGGTTCCAAGGACTCGAGAGGAGTGCGAGAAGACTTGCGTGCTATGAATAGGATGTCTCATTTGTGGCCCCAAGTGCATGCTTCAGGAAAAGTTGTCCTCCCGAAAGCAACGTGGATCCTCTCTACGAGGGAGGAGGCAGCGATCAAGGCAGACATTGCCTCTTTTCAAACACCGACAGGGTACATGCGTTGCTTGAAAGGAGCATTTTCAAAGGACAATAAGCTTAGTGGCCTCAAGTCCCATGATTGGCACAAGGTCTTACAGGTATTCTAAGTAGAATTAGTGTACCGATAATAGTGATGCATTAGCGTAATTATTATTATGTTATATTGTTGACATGATTTCATTGTTGCTTTGATAGTTCATCCTTCCAATTACAATAAAAGGGTGCTTACAAGAAGATGTTAGAAATGCTATATTCAAGATCTGTGGTATTGTGAGGTATGCTTACTATCAATTCGCATTATCTATTTTCTTCATGGACATGTGAAATAGGTGGATATCTCAAATATCTTACATATGCATGGACATGTGAAATAGGTGGATATCTCAAAAAGAGATCTCTATATCGAGCATCGAGAAGGCTAGGGTGGAATCCATCGAAGCCGTATGCTTGCTTGAGAAGCACTTTCCCTCAAGCATTATGACAACTCAAGTCCACTTGCTTGTGCACATAGTTGATGAGGTGGCTATAGCAGGTACCGTTCATAATCGATGGATGTTTTTTGTCGAGCGGTTTATGAAAACTTTAAAGGGGTTTGTAAGACAAAGAGCAAGACCAGAAGCAAGCATGGCAGAGGGATGGCTTGTGCAAGAGTCATTAGTATATATCACAGAGTTTCTTGCATCCACGGATCCTGATATGCCGCAAGCTTGGCACAACAAGGATGATGATCGCATCATTGGCGAGGTCCCCCAAGGAAAAGGGATTGAAAGAAAGATGAGCGAAGAGCAAATGGAGAAATTCAATAAGTTTTGTATCCTCAATAGCCCTGAGATGCAGAAGTGGATTGAGAGATATGAAGTGGCCAAAGCAGAAAGAATAAATGCAAGGACGAGATCCAGAGTAATGTACAGGCGATCACAACCATATCCACGAGATCTGGCTCTTCTCCCTACTCACATGTCACTTGATTGGCTACAACTAGCTATACGTAAAGCCGAACGTGATGGAGAGACAATAAACGAGCGCGAGCGGGAGTTATCATCTGGATGTATGGTGCATGTAAGTTTCTTATCTCTTGATGTAATTAAGTAATTATTTGTGGCAATATATGCTATAAAATAGGTGCATCTTCATTGTTTTAATGATGCTCTTTTACAGTACAAAAAGTACAGTGCATTATGGTCATATGGACGACATTTTCGCATAGAACGCATCGATTCAAAGAGAGTCACGTATGATTGTGGAGTCATGGCTAACTTCACACAAGATAGCCGAGCAAGTGCTTCGGATACCAATCTTCTCTCCTCACAGTTGGATTATTGTGGAACCATACGCGACATCTATGAAATTGATTTCAGACGATTTACTATTTTCATTCTTGATGTAAAATGGTTTAGAACTACTTACAACGGTCCCCATGCAACTGTGAGAAAAGATGGTAGCGGTCTCTTTGCAATAGACTCCACCAAACATTGGACCGATGAAAGTGATACTTTTGTTCTTCCCGAGCACTGTGAGCAGGTGCATACTAATGATTTAATTAGTCGAAGCTTTCGTTTTTTAAGTCCATTGATATATATATAATTGACGACATTTGGCACGTGATTTTCCATCTTCAATATAGGTGGTTTTTCATCCGGATCGTTCTGATCCAAGATGGTGGTACGTGATCCAAGTTGCACCACGAAGTAAGCAGATTTTTGAAGATCGAGATGTGGATATGGAGATGCCACTACCAAATCCGGATCCTATTGATGAATCTAGCGAAGAAGATGTAGATCACCATATGAGGCAAGAGGAAGATGCGCATAATGACATCGCACGGGAGGAGGATGGAGATCACGATATTGACGAGGAAGACAACAATCGTCAAGATCAATCACCACACTTAAGCTTAATTGAAGAAGATGATCAAATACTTTTAGGTGAACGTACGATGCTAGAGTACGATGATGATATAGGAGATAAACTCGGTATAGAGTTGGAGATAGACTTGCTTGGCGCCTTAGACTTGGCTCAAGATGAAACAGTTGATGTAAATGCTCTTATTTAATTTGATTTTTCTCATCTCCAACTTGGACATGAATATATGAGCTTCAAAGGCTTGATGTACATGCTCTCATTTTTTATTTCTCTATGAGCTCAAACATGTATGAAAATTTAAAAAATTTTATCATTGGAAGAAAATAAATTTTAAGGCTAAAAAAAAAAAAAAACCTCTCTGTAAAACGTCGCTATAATATAGTCTCAGTGTCGCTATATAGCGACCTTTAAAAGTCGCTATATAGCGACTTTTACTAACGTCGCTATATAGCGACCTTTCAAAGTCGCTATATAGCGACTTTTACTAACGTCGCTATATAGCGACGCTTATTAAAAGTCGCTATATAGCGACGATTTACGACACCCGATTTTTATACCGACGATTAACGCTAAGCGGGCGCTAATCGTCGGTACGTAAACGTCGCAATAGGATGCATGTGTAGTAGTGTATAGAGTAAGTTGAAATTGGTTTGGTATGCTTTATGTAGTGTAGTATTATGATTTCAAACATGAAATAAGGGCTTGGTTTAGGAGTGGTGTCTGGTTTCTGCGCTCACAAGGCAGGGGGCTAAGAGGCACCATGACCTAGGACCAAGTTTCTTAGATCTAGTTGACAAGCTGAAGAAATGTATGCTTATTTATTTTTTAAAAGTTTCTATTGTGAATATGCATATGCATCATTGTCTGTGATGTGCTCTTTCTTTCTTAATGTATTTATTGGTGCATTGTATAGAGTAAGTTGAAATTGGTTTGGCATGCTTTATGTAGTGTAGTATTATGATTTCAAACATGAAAGAAGGGCTTGGTTCAGGAAGTGGTGTCTAGTTCCTGCACTCACAAGGCAAGGGGCTAAGAGGCACCACGACCTAGGATCAAGTTTCTTAGATCTAGTTGACAAGCTGAAGAAATGTATGCTTATTTAATTGTTAAAAGTTTCTATTATGAATATGCATATGCATCATTGTCTGTGATGTGCTCTTTCTTTTTTAATGTATTTATTGGTGCATTGTATAGAGTAAGTTAAAATTGGTTTGGCATGCTTTATGTAGTGTAGTATTATGATTTCAAACATGAAAGAAGGGCTTAGATCAGGAAGTGGTGTCTGGTTCCTACGCTCACAAGGTAGGGGGCTAAGAGGCACCATGACCTAGGACCAAGTTTCTTAGATCTAGTTGACAAGCTAAAGAAATGTATGCTTATTTATTTTTTAAAAGTTTCTATTGTGAATATGCATATGCATCATTGTCTGTGATGTGCTCTTTCTTTTTTAATGTATTTATTGGTGCATTGTATAGAGTAAGTTGAAATTGGTTTGGCATGCTTTATGTAGTGTAGTATTATGATTTCAAACATGAAAGAAGGGCTTGGTTCAGGAAGTGGTGTCTGGTTCCTGCACTCACAAGGTAGGGGGCTAAGAGGCACCATGACCTAGGATCAAGTTTCTTAGATCTAGTTGACAAGCTGAAGAAATGTATGCTTATTTATTTTGTAAAAGTTTTTGTTGTGAATATGCATATGCATCATTGTCTATGATGTGCTCTTTCTCTTTTAATGTATTTATTGGTGCATTGTATAGAGTAAGTTGAAATTGGTTTGGCATGGTTTATGTAGTGTAGCATTATGATTTCAAATATGAAAGAAGGGCTTGGTTCAGGAAGTGGTGTCTGGTTCGTGTGCTCACAAGGCAGGGGGCTAAGAGGCACCACCACCTAGGACCAAGTTCCTTAGTTCTAGCTGACAACCTACAAAAATATATGCTTATTTATGTTTTTAAAGTTTATGTTGTGAATATGCATATGCATTATTGTTTGGTATGCATGATGTGATGTGATCCTTCTTTTTTTAATAAGTTGATACCAATTTCATGTAGCTTGGGCTATGGTAAAGTTGTTCCATTTCTTAGATTTAGAACTGTTTTTGAATGCTTTTTTGTTTTGATCCTACATATGGTTTAGGGATGGAAGGATCTAAGCATAAGGCTATTGATTTTGAGTTATCTAAAGGACAATGGAAGTATGTCAATCAGGTCCTTCAAGATGAGCTTCTTGCAGAGATAAATAACATGAGTACAAAGGAGATGGAGATGACCATAGAAAGCACTTCTAGATTGCATACTCTAAAGAGCAAAGTTGTTTTGAATACAAGGCATCAAGTAGAACTGGATCCTAACAGGAAACACCTTGTAGGGATCACAAAATGGGACACTGATGTTATGCTATGGGTAGAGAGCAACATTGGGAATGTCTTGGCTCGGTTTAATGAAGCATGCACAAGGAACCCAACATTTGCAAATGATATTAATGAGGAAAAGATGCATTTATGGAACTCCTTCTGGGCTAAAAACCATACTAGCTGTAAGTTGGGAGAAAAAGTCAGCAATTGTTTTCGGAAGGGCGGAGGAAGTAGCGAAAGGAGAAGAAAGTGCAAGGATTTTGAATGGAAAAATGCGAGAAGTGCAAGGTAGTGATTCTCAAAAGCTACAGATCAAGGCAAGTCATATAAGCAATGTGTCCTTCATGATGTACATAACTGAAAATGAGATCCAAGTTGGTGAAAAGATAGGTTCTGGCACATATAGATTTGTCTACAAAGTACAACTCACAGGTGCTCTAGGATTATTACAACATATATGCTATGCTGGAAAGCAATATAAGGGTGACATAGGGGATCATACACGAGAGGCAAGGAAGGAGGGACAAATGCAAATTCGGCATCCTGTGCTTGTTCATGTTATTGCAGCAACTCCAAAAGAGCCCTTGTGGACTATCACACCATATTTTAATGGTGGTAGCTTGATGCACTTCATGAGAACTTTACCATATGAGCAAGGTAGGTTTAGGCGCTATGTTGACATAGTCCTAAAAAGAGGCAAAGAAACGAAGGCAAGGGCACAAGGAACATTGGAAGATGTATGCACAAGGGAGCAAATAGAGCAAATTAACTACTTTAGTTCAAATGTGCACCACATTATACATGCACTCATTGCTGGTTTAGCAAGGTTACATAAGGATCAATGGATTCATATAGACTTACATCCTGGTAACATTCTGTTAGATTTCATAGCAAATGGTCCATGTAGAGTTGGCATAATTGATTGGGGGATGGTACTAGTTTCTTCAGAGACTAGTACAGCTTTTAAGGATATGAAGAAGACACCTCTAGAGACTGACCAACAATTTACACAAAGGAAGCATAAGAAAGAGCAAGAGCATGCACGAAAGAAGTGGTTTGCACCTAAGCTTCAATGTTTTTCTAGGAGAGGTGTGTATAGCCCTCAGTCAGACATATATGCATTAGGATTTATAATTACAGAGATTATATAGTTTTGGAAAGATGCAGTTGGGTATTTTGAACAATCTCGCCACATGCCTGATAGTGCACTATTAAAGTGTATTAAAAAACATGCCTTTGAAAAGATGATGACTGAGAATTCTATAGAGAGAATAGCACTTATGGATACCTATAGTATCCTATCAACATTTGGATGTAATGCAAGTCTAGCAATGCGGCCCCTTGATGAGATGAATGTTGCTTTGAAACTAGCAACATAGAAAATATACTTAGTCTACCTTTGAATGTTGCTTTGGATGTAATGCAAGTTTAGCAATGTGGCCCCTTGATGAGATGAATGTTGCTTTGAAGCTAGCAATATCTTGTTGTTGTATTCATGTGGTGGACTTACAGTATTCATTTTGTATTCATATAGTAGATTTGTATGAAAATAAATCAAAGTATTTCTTCTCTTGGAAGATGAGTTATACTTGATTTGCAACGCACTTGAAGTGCACATATAAGGATAAGAATTATTATGCTATTTTTTCAACATGTGTTTAGAGAAAAGAAATTATGTTCTATTTTATGCTCAACTAATAAAGACAATTTTTCAAACAGATACTTATCATGGGAAGAAAGAAGAAAGTTCAAGCTCTAGAGAAAAATACAAAAATGACATCTTTCTTATTACCTTCTACATCATTGGGCACTAATATAAACATGTTTACAACATCAAGTACACCAGAGAATTTACTTTCAAGTTCATCATCCATGAATCATGAAGCAATTTATGGGACTCCTGAACATGCTTTGGGCACAATGCATCATGATAGAAATCAATGTTCTCGATCACTGCTTAACGATGATAGTTTTTATAGGGATTTGAGTTTTCAAGTCTTGGAAGCAGGGAAGACAGGATCACAAAACTGTAATCAAGGGAATGCAATTGGAATTGAAAATTCATCAGCTGGCACATCATTAACAAATAATGAGGTAGTGGATTTAACTAGATTGGAAAGTGGAAAAATGTCAGAAATAGTATCATCAATGTCAACAGCAACTAAAGAAGCCATTGAGAATGCATGATCACAAAATTGCAACTCTTCAAGTAAGCAGAAGAGAAAGAGAGCTTGGGATATTCGTAGGAATTTTCAAGAAGATTGGGTAGCCAAATATCCTTGGTTAGACGTAGAACAAGTGGACACTGGGGATGCACCAAAGTGGGCCATTTGTAAAATATGCACATGGGCAAGGAAAAAGGAGGCATGGTTACAATTGAAGATTGATATGATTGAGAAGCATTGTGAGAAGGTTTACATGAAGATGAACACGAGCCACCATGCTGTTCTGCGTCACACCTGCGCTCTAAGCCTGCTGTCCACTCCAAAGAAAATACAAGTAATGAAAAGAAAGTGATCAAAGAATGGGACAAGGAAAATAACCGCCACTAAAAAAATGAGATTGAGTACAATAAGTTCTTGCTTGCACAAGAGTCCAATTTATGAGAGTTAGAGTTAGCTAAAGTGCATGTAATATGTAAGTAAAACAAATAGAACAATACATTAAATGGAAAGAAGTAAACTTACCACGGTTGCCTCGAACGCATACCGTCCACCTGCACCAAAGTGCGAAGTACCTACGACATCCAGCCGTCTCTTCGCAGCCCTCCTCTGACCCTCGAACATTTCAGGATGGTCCCTATGTTGCTTCTTGAAGTACTTCCAATCAGCTTTGTCTGCCCAGCTGGGTTTAGACAACCCCTTTGTAATGGAAGTACGCATGGTTGATCTGCGATGCTTTAGGACCAAACCCATGCGCTCGAGCATATAACTGTTATTAAACTCCACATTTGGCGGATTAGGAAATCTTTGTTTTAACTCATCGATCACCGCCTGCTTCTTTTGGCCATCTTGATACCGCCAATCGATATTTATGCCGCTCTTGAAGTGATGACTCATCAACCGCCTCATGGCGGCCATCACTGCTTTGCCCTTTTTGTCTTCTATTATCTCTCCGGCAGATGTGATTTGATAGGAGAGATCCCCTGATGAGTAAGGGGGACTGACGGTAGCAGAGTCTGAAGGAGTGGAAGCTGCGCGACCGCTTCCGGATCGAGGAGTAGCTGTGGGAGTAGGAGAGGGAAAGGGACCTGACTGATACTGTGTCTCCGGACCAAGTGGAGACCTAAAGGAGCGTGAGTGTGCTAACTCGTCTACATCTCCTGAGTCAGCACAACATGAGCCGCCCATCCTACTCTTCCTTCCCTTGCGGGAGGCATGCGCAGGTGATGATCCCGCAGTCGAAGGGGCGCGAGGGGATGGCTGGGCTGTACGTCCACCCGTCGGTGTAGGGGAAGGAATTGCGGAGGTCCTCTGAGAGAGCAGAGAGAAGAATCTCGCTGCCTCCTCATCGCTCATCTGCGCTACAAACTCGTCGGGAGTCCCAACAAAGCCATGCGCGGCTAGCAAAGGAGTCCCCTGAGGGGTAGTCGCAGTGCTATGTGGAAGAGGGGTCGGACCAGGGGTAGTCACAGTGCTAGGACCGAGAGGAGTCGGACCAGGGGTAGTCCTCGGGGTAGTCGCCTGAGAGGAATCAAAGTCCTCTGGAGCATATAGATTGTGAGCTCTCCTCCTGCGAGGCTGTCCATACTCGTCCGATGAGCGACGTGATCCCATGTCTAACATAGACACAAACACGAAAACAGAAAACAAATAAACAAACATGAGCATTCTCATAGGCATAGGCATAGGCAAGAAGAAAGAAGAGGGAAAGGAAAGAAGAGGGAAAGGAAAGAGGGAAAGAAGAGGGAAAGATAAGAGGGAAAGAAGATGTAAAGGAAAGAAAAGAATGAGAATGAGGAAATAGAGAATGAGAGAAAGGGAAAGAGATGAGGGAAAATAGAGAATGAGAGAAGGGGGAAATAGAGTGGGAAATAGAGAATGAGCTTATGCAGAAATAGAGAATGAGCTTATGCTTCTCTCATTCTCTATTTCCGCATAAGCTCACGCATAAGCATGAGCTTATGCGGAAACTTAAGCATAAGCTCATGCACATGCATGAGCATAAGCATGAGACGGATGAGTTTCCGCATGCTTATGCTCATGCGGAAAAAGAGAAGGAGCTTATGCAGAAAAAGAGAAGGAGAGAAGCATCTCTCATTCTCTATTTCCGCATAAGCTCCTTCTCTTTTTCCGCATGAGCTTATGCTTATGCTCATTCTCTATTTCCGCATAAGCTCTTGCGGAAACTTCCGCATAAGCTCATGCTCATGAATAAGCATAAGCTCATGCTTATGCTCATGCGGAAATAGAGAAGGAGCTTATGCGGAAAAAGAGAAGGAGCTTATGCGGAATAAGAGAAGGAGCTCATGCGGAAACTTGCGGAAACTTGCATGCGGAATAAGAGAAGGAGCTTATGCGGAAAAAGAGAATGAGAGAAGCATATGCTTCTCTCATTCTCTATTTCCGCATAAGCTCTTGCGGAAACTTACGCATAAGCTCATGCTCATGAATGAGCATAAGCATGAGCTTATGCTTATGCTCATGCATAAGCATAAGCATAAGCTCGCATAAGCTCCTTCTCTTTTTCCGCATGAGCATAAGCATGAGCTCATGCTTATGCTCATGCGGAAAAAGAGAAGGAGCTTATGTGGAAAAAGAGAAGGAGCACTTGCGGAAACTTGCGGATAAGCTCTTGCGGAAACTTGCGCATAAGCTCATACTCATGCATGAGCATAAGCATGAGCTTATGCTTATGCTTATGCTTATGCTTGCGGAAACTTGCGGAAACTCATGCTTATGCTCATGCGGAAATAGAGAAGGAGCATAAGCATGAGCATAAGCATAAGCATAAGCATAAGCATGAATGAGCATAAGCATGAGCTTATGCTTATGCTTATGCATAAGCATAAGCATAAGCATAAGCATAAGCTCATGCTTATGCTCATGCGGAAACTTGCGAAGGAGCTTATGCGGAATGAGAGAAGGAGCTTATGCGGAAAAAGAGAAGGAGCACTTGCGGAAACTTGCGGATAAGCTCTTGCGGAAACTTGCGCATAAGCTCATGCTCATGCATGAGCATAAGCATGAGCTTATGCTTATGCTTGCGGAAACTTGCGGAAACTTGCAGAAACTCATGCTTATGCTCATGCGGAAATAGAGAAGGAGCTTATGCGGAAAAAGAGAAGGAGCTTATGCGGAATAAGAGAAGGAGCTCATGCCGAAACTTGCGGAAACTTGCGCATAAGCTCATGACAAGCTCCTTCTCTCATTCCGCATAAGCTCCTTCTCTATTTCCGCATGAGCATAAGCATGAGCTTATGCTTATGCTCATGCGGAAATAGAGAAGGAGCTTATGCGGAATGAGAGAAGGAGCTTATGCGGAAAAAGAGAATGAGAGAAGCATATGCTTCTCTCATTCTCTATTTCCGCATAAGCTCTTGCGGAAACTTACGCATAAGCTCATGCGGAAGAATGAGCATAAGCATGAGCTTATGCTCATGTGGAAAAAGAGAAGGAGCTTATGCGGAAAAAGAGAAGGAGCACTTGCGGAAACTTGCGGATAAGCTCTTGCGGAAACTTACGCATAAGCTCTTGCGGAAACTTACGCATAAGCTCATGCTCATGAATGAGCATAAGCATGAGCTTATGCTTATGCTTATGCATAAGCATAAGCATAAGCATAAGCATAAGCATAAGCTCATGCTTATGCTCATGCGGAAATAGAGAAGGAGCTTATGCGGAATGATGCTTACGCTTATGCTTAAGCATAAGCATAAGCTCATGCTTATGCTCATGCGGAAATAGAGAAGGAGCTTATGCGGAATGAGAGAAGGAGCTTATGCGCAAAAAGAGAATGAGAGAAGCATAAGCTTCTCTCATTCTCTATTTCCGCATAAGCTTATGCGGAAACTTACGCATAAGCTCATGCTCTTGCTCATTCATGAGCATGAGCTTATGCTTATGCTTATGCTTAAGCATAAGCATAAGCATAAGCTCATGCTTATGCTCATGCGGAAGAATGAGCATAAGCATGAGCTTATGCTTATGCTTATGCATAAGCATAAGCATAAGCTCATGCTTATGCTCATGCGGAAAAAGAGAAGGAGCTTATGCGGAAAAAGAGAAGGAGCACTTGCGGAAACTTGCGGATAAGCTCTTGCGGAAACTTACGCATAAGCTCTTGCGGAAACTTACGCATAAGCTCATGCTCATGAATGAGCATAAGCATGAGCTTATGCTTATGCTTATGCATAAGCATAAGCATAAGCATAAGCATAAGCTCATGCTTATGCTCATGCGGAAATAGAGGAGGAGCTTATGCGGAATGAGAGAAGGAGCTTATGCGGAAAAAGAGAATGAGAGAAGCATAAGCTTCTCTCATTCTCTATTTCCGCATAAGCTTATGCGAAAACTTACGCATAAGCTCATGCTCATGAATGAGCATAAGCATGAGCTTATGCTTATGCTTATGCTTAAGCATAAGCATAAGCATAAGCTCATGCTTATGCTCATGCGAAAATAGAGAAGGAGCTTATGCGGAATGAGAGAAGGAGCTTATGCGGAAACTTACGCATAAGCTCATGCTCATGAATGAGCATAAGCATGAGCTTATGCTTATGCTTATGCATAAGCATAAGCATAAGCTCATGCTTATGGTCATGCAGAAAAAGAGAATGAGAGAAGCTTATGCGAATGAGAGAAGGGGGAAATAGAGAAGGGGGAATGAGAGAAGCATAAGCATAAGAGAATAAGAGGGATGCGGAAATAGAGAATAAGGGGGAAAGGAAAGAGAGAAGGGAAAAGAGAGAGGGGGAAAGAGAGAATAAGAGAAGAGGGAAAAAAGAGAAGGGGGAAAATGAGAAAAAGAGAAGGGGGAAGAGAGGGTTCCTACGCCCATCACTGCAGCTAGCGCTTAAGGCGCTAGCTGCAGGCCAATGCAAATAACAAAAAGCTTAAATGGAAAGAAGAGGAAGCACTTACCTGTAAAAGTATGTCCCGCTCGGTGTAGTGG
The DNA here is from genome assembly GCF_047967505.1 of Dipteris shenzhenensis. Classification (NCBI taxonomy): domain Eukaryota; kingdom Viridiplantae; phylum Streptophyta; class Polypodiopsida; order Gleicheniales; family Dipteridaceae; genus Dipteris; species Dipteris shenzhenensis. The sequence continues at coordinate 17,422,968 of NC_141606.1, forward strand.
GCTGGGCCCACAAAAGAGAGACTATGTCCCGCTCGGTGTAGTGGACTGGCCCTACAAAAGAGAGAAAACAACCCATTTTTTCAAATAAGATGTTAGTGGAAAGAGGAGATCACAAAAGCAACTTCTTGAAAGGAGACAAGGAAAGAGAAGATTGAGGAGACAAGGAAAGGAGGAGATTGAGGAGAAGAGAAGGAAGAGAAGGAAGAGAAATACAGAAAGAAGAGGTGAGTTTCTTTCTTTCTTTCTTGAAATTTCGTTTTTTGTTTGAATCCTTTCTAATCAAGCATGAAAACTAGTTTAAAACTTTAGCAATACAAGTAGAAACACTCACAAAACCAAAGCTAACAAACAAACAACCTACATTGTTGAAAGAAACTCACCTTTTGAAGAACTTTCTTTCTGGAAACCAAAGAGGGAAAAAGGAGAGAGAGGGTGCACAAGAGGTAGGAGGAGGGTGAGGAGTGGGAAATAGGGTAGGAGGTTGCTTGGAATAGATGGGAGATCAGTGAAAATAGGTGGGAGGAGATTTTGGAGAGCTTACTTGAGAGATTAGGATAGCTTTGAGCAAAACATCACGGGTTTCGGCGTTTCGGGTTTTAACCCACAGCGTCGCTATATAGCGACGCTTATTCGTCGCTATATAGCGACGTTTTTAATTGAAAACGTCGCTATATAGCGACGCTTTCAATTAAAATCATCGCTATATAGCAACGGAACAGAGCGTCGCTATATAGCGACGCTTACTGTTTATTTTTTAATGAGGCCTCTTGTGACTCAAACATGCTATGCCTATAATTGTCAATATCTCCTCTTACTACATAGCCTTACTATATAGGATTTTTTGTTTCAATCCTTACTATATAGCGATGTCATTCTTTTTATATAGCCTCAAGAGAAGCTCAAATTAAACATGCTATGCTCATAATTGTGTACATCTCCTCTTCATGCTTATGTTTTGGTTTTATAAGTGTAGATGGAAGGGACGAGTGGCGATGATGCGCCAACGCCCGGGAGCACGAAGTGGCTTACGGAGAGGTTATATTATCATTGCACTCATTGCAAGCGAGAAGTACGACATCAACGTCGTATTATCATGCGCCACTTGCGGATGTATGGGGAGGAGCCGGAACCAGTACCCCCCGTTGGTGTTGCACATGTTGATGGATCATCGGTAAGTCAAAGCTATTTAAGTTCGCAATCTTATTGTATACCCGGAATTAGAAGATCTTCTATTTACACGAATGAGCTTATGACAGGATGACGAGGGTGACGAGGGTACACATGCCCGCATGAAGAGATGAAGCGAAAAAGATGCTAACAATGGTGGGTATGGATTATGATACCATCCATGCTTGCCGTAATGATTGTATTCTCTTTCGTCGTGAGCATGGAGATTTGGCTAGTTGTCCAAAGTGTGGGGAACAACGATATAGAGATGACTTGCAGGGTGAGAGGATACCGGTAAAGGTCTTAAGACACTTTCCCATCATTGCAAGAATACAACACATGTTTCGATGCAAATCCATAGCGGAGTTGATGACATGGCATGCATCTCATCGGTCCACTGATCACACATTCAGGATTCCCGCAGATTGTGCGGCTTGGAAGCACATAGATAATCAGTGGCCGGACTTTGCGAGAGAGCCACGCAACTTACATCTTGGGCTAGCCATGGACGGCGTGAATCCTTTCGGGTTACGCTCGACATCTTGGTCGACATGGCCCATAGTCGTGGTGAATTACAATATCCCACCATGGCTAACAATAAAAAAGGGACACCTCATGCTTGCACTACTTGTGCCAGGAAAGTACAAGGCAAGAAACATGGACGTGTACATGGCACCTTTGATAGAGGAGTTACAGATATTATGGAGAGGAGTGCAGGTCTTTGATATTTCCAGAGCTCCTAGGCATACCAATGATATTTCCGTCAGGGGTATCTTGATGTGGACCATGCATGACTACCCAGGATATGGAGAGTGCGCAAGTACGTGGTTATGTCTTTACATGTACAATGAGGGATTATGCTTTTTTTACTCTCTTTTGCACGCATGTCTTGTACTAACATATTCATGCACACGTGCAGGGCTTGTTACAAGTGGGTACCATGCTTGTCCTGTTTGTGGACCCGCTCTGAAATCGCTTGCACGCTACTCCAAACACATGAGGAAAAATGTTTATGAAGGTCATGCTCGATACCTTCCGCTCGACCATCTCGCACGTGGAGGTCAGCTTGATCCACCACCATCATATTTGAAAGCAAGTGATTGGATTCAAGCTTGGAGGGAGAATGGAGAGGAACCTCCTCCTGGTATGAAGAGGCTATCGATCTTTCACGAGCTTCCTTATTGGGGTCAGTTACAAATCAATCATCTCTTGGATCCCATGCATATCTTTAAGAATGTGGGGGCTACCATTTGGGCACACTTGGTTGGTTCCAAGGACTCGAGAGGAGTGCGAGAAGACTTGCGTGCTATGAATAGGATGTCTCGTTTGTGGCCCCAAGTGCATGCTTCAGGAAAAGTTGTCCTCCCGAAAGCAACGTGGATCCTCTCTACGAGGGAGGAGGCAGCGATCAAGGCAGACATTGCCTCTTTTCAAACACCGACAGGGTACATGCGTTGCTTGAAAGGAGCATTTTCAAAGGACAATAAGCTTAGTGGCCTCAAGTCCCATGATTGGCACAAGGTCTTACAGGTATTCTAAGTAGAATTAGTGTACCGATAATAGTGATGCATTAGCGTAATTATTATTATGTTATATTGTTGACATGATTTCATTGTTGCTTTGATAGTTCATCCTTCCAATTACAATAAAAGGGTGCTTACAAGAAGATGTTAGAAATGCTATATTCAAGATCTGTGGTATTGTGAGGTATGCTTACTATCAATTCGCATTATCTATTTTCTTCATGGACATGTGAAATAGGTGGATATCTCAAATATCTTACATATGCATGGACATGTGAAATAGGTGGATATCTCAAAAAGAGATCTCTATATCGAGCATCGAGAAGGCTAGGGTGGAATCCATCGAAGCCGTATGCTTGCTTGAGAAGCACTTTCCCTCAAGCATTATGACAACTCAAGTCCACTTGCTTGTGCACATAGTTGATGAGGTGGCTATAGCAGGTACCGTTCATAATCGATGGATGTTTTTTGTCGAGCGGTTTATGAAAACTTTAAAGGGGTTTGTAAGACAAAGAGCAAGACCAGAAGCAAGCATGGCAGAGGGATGGCTTGTGCAAGAGTCATTAGTATATATCACAGAGTTTCTTGCATCCACGGATCCTGATATGCCGCAAGCTTGGCACAACAAGGATGATGATCGCATCATTGGCGAGGTCCCCCAAGGAAAAGGGATTGAAAGAAAGATGAGCGAAGAGCAAATGGAGAAATTCAATAAGTTTTGTATCCTCAATAGCCCTGAGATGCAGAAGTGGATTGAGAGATATGAAGTGGCCAAAGCAGAAAGAATAAATGCAAGGACGAGATTCAGAGTAATGTACAGGCGATCACAACCATATCCACGAGATCTGGCTCTTCTCCCTACTCACATGTCACTTGATTGGCTACAACTAGCTATACGTAAAGCCGAACGTGATGGAGAGACAATAAACGAGCGCGAGCGGGAGTTATCATCTGGATGTATGGTGCATGTAAGTTTCTTATCTCTTGATGTAATTAAGTAATTATTTGTGGCAATATATGCTATAAAATAGGTGCATCTTCATTGTTTTAATGATGCTCTTTTACAGTACAAAAAGTACAGTGCATTATGGTCATATGGACGACATTTTCGCATAGAACGCATCGATTCAAAGAGAGTCACGTATGATTGTGGAGTCATGGCTAACTTCACACAAGATAGCCGAGCAAGTGCTTCGGATACCAATCTTCTCTCCTCACAGTTGGATTATTGTGGAACCATACGCGACATCTATGAAATTGATTTCAGACGATTTACTATTTTCATTCTTGATGTAAAATGGTTTAGAACTACTTACAACGGTCCCCATGCAACTGTGAGAAAAGATGGTAGCGGTCTCTTTGCAATAGACTCCACCAAACATTGGACCGATGAAAGTGATACTTTTGTTCTTCCCGAGCACTGTGAGCAGGTGCATACTAATGATTTAATTAGTCGAAGCTTTCGTTTTTTAAGTCCATTGATATATATATAATTGACGACATTTGGCACTTGATTTTCCATCTTCAATATAGGTGGTTTTTCATCCGGATCGTTCTGATCCAAGATGGTGGTACGTGATCCAAGTTGCACCACGAAGTAAGCAGATTTTTGAAGATCGAGATGTGGATATGGAGATGCCACTACCAAATCCGGATCCTATTGATGAATCTAGCGAAGAAGATGTAGATCACCATATGAGGCAAGAGGAAGATGCGCATAATGACATCGCACGGGAGGAGGATGGAGATCACGATATTGACGAGGAAGACAACAATCGTCAAGATCAATCACCACACTTAAGCTTAATTGAAGAAGATGATCAAATACTTTTAGGTGAACGTACGATGCTAGAGTACGATGATGATATAGGAGATAAACTCGGTATAGAGTTGGAGATAGACTTGCTTGGCGCCTTAGACTTGGCTCAAGATGAAACAGTTGATGTAAATGCTCTTATTTAATTTGATTTTTCTCATCTCCAACTTGGACATGAATATATGAGCTTCAAAGGCTTGATGTACATGCTCTCATTTTTTATTTCTCTATGAGCTCAAACATGTATGAAAATTTAAAAAATTTTGTCATTGGAAGAAAATAAATTTTAAGGCTAAAAAAAAAAAAAAACCTCTCTGTAAAACGTCGCTATAATATAGTCTCAGTGTCGCTATATAGCGACGCTTATTAAAAGTCGCTATATAGCGACGATTTACGACACCCGATTTTTATACCGACGATTAACGCTAAGCGGGCGCTAATCGTCGGTACGTAAACGTCGCAATAGGATGCGTGTGTAGTAGTGTATAGAGTAAGTTGAAATTGGTTTGGTATGCTTTATGTAGTGTAGTATTATGATTTCAAACATGAAATAAGGGCTTGGTTTAGGAGTGGTGTCTGGTTTCTGCGCTCACAAGGCAGGGGGCTAAGAGGCACCATGACCTAGGACCAAGTTTCTTAGATCTAGTTGACAAGCTGAAGAAATGTATGCTTATTTATTTTTTAAAAGTTTCTATTGTGAATATGCATATGCATCATTGTCTGTGATGTGCTCTTTCTTTCTTAATGTATTTATTGGTGCATTGTATAGAGTAAGTTGAAATTGGTTTGGCATGCTTTATGTAGTGTAGTATTATGATTTCAAACATGAAAGAAGGGCTTGGTTCAGGAAGTGGTGTCTAGTTCCTGCACTCACAAGGCAAGGGGCTAAGAGGCACCACGACCTAGGATCAAGTTTCTTAGATCTAGTTGACAAGCTGAAGAAATGTATGCTTATTTAATTGTTAAAAGTTTCTATTATGAATATGCATATGCATCATTGTCTGTGATGTGCTCTTTCTTTTTTAATGTATTTATTGGTGCATTGTATAGAGTAAGTTAAAATTGGTTTGGCATGCTTTATGTAGTGTAGTATTATGATTTCAAACATGAAAGAAGGGCTTAGATCAGGAAGTGGTGTCTGGTTCCTACGCTCACAAGGTAGGGGGCTAAGAGGCACCACGACCTAGGACCAAGTTTCTTAGATCTAGTTGACAAGCTAAAGAAATGTATGCTTATTTATTTTTTAAAAGTTTCTATTGTGAATATGCATATGCATCATTGTCTGTGATGTGCTCTTTCTTTTTTAATGTATTTATTGGTGCATTGTATAGAGTAAGTTGAAATTGGTTTGGCATGCTTTATGTAGTGTAGTATTATGATTTCAAACATGAAAGAAGGGCTTGGTTCAGGAAGTGGTGTCTGGTTCCTGCACTCACAAGGTAGGGGGCTAAGAGGCACCATGACCTAGGATCAAGTTTCTTAGATCTAGTTGACAAGCTGAAGAAATGTATGCTTATTTATTTTGTAAAAGTTTTTGTTGTGAATATGCATATGCATCATTGTCTATGATGTGCTCTTTCTCTTTTAATGTATTTATTGGTGCATTGTATAGAGTAAGTTGAAATTGGTTTGGCATGGTTTATGTAGTGTAGCATTATGATTTCAAATATGAAAGAAGGGCTTGGTTCAGGAAGTGGTGTCTGGTTCGTGTGCTCACAAGGCAGGGGGCTAAGAGGCACCACCACCTAGGACCAAGTTCCTTAGTTCTAGCTGACAACCTACAAAAATATATGCTTATTTATGTTTTTAAAGTTTATGTTGTGAATATGCATATGCATTATTGTTTGGTATGCATGATGTGATGTGATCCTTCTTTTTTTAATAAGTTGATACCAATTTCATGTAGCTTGGGCTATGGTAAAGTTGTTCCATTTCTTAGATTTAGAACTGTTTTTGAATGCTTTTTTGTTTTGATCCTACATATGGTTTAGGGATGGAAGGATCTAAGCATAAGGCTATTGATTTTGAGTTATCTAAAGAACAATGGAAGTATGTCAATCAGGTCCTTCAAGATGAGCTTCTTGCAGAGATAAATAACATGAGTACAAAGGAGATGGAGATGACCATAGAAAGCACTTCTAGATTGCATACTCTAAAGAGCAAAGTTGTTTTGAATACAAGGCATCAAGTAGAACTGGATCCTAACAGGAAACACCTTGTAGGGATCACAAAATGGGACACTGATGTTATGCTATGGGTAGAGAGCAACATTGGGAATGTCTTGGCTCGGTTTAATGAAGCACGCACAAGGAACCCAACATTTGCAAATGATATTAATGAGGAAAAGATGCATTTATGGAACTCCTTCTGGGCTAAAAATAAGACAAAGGTTATAAGATCAGATGTGAAAACCATACTAGCTGTAAGTTGGGAGAAAAAGTCAGCAATTGTTTTCGGAAGGGCGGAGGAAGTAGCGAAAGGAGAAGAAAGTGCAAGGATTTTGAATGGAAAAATGGGAGAAGTGCAAGGTAGTGATTCTCAAAAGCTACAGATCAAGGCAAGTCATATAAGCAATGTGTCCTTCATGATGTACATAACTGAAAATGAGATCCAAGTTGGTGAAAAGATAGGTTCTGGCACATATGGATTTGTCTACAAAGTACAACTCACAGGTGCTCTAGGATTATTACAACATATATGCTATGTTGGAAAGCAATATAAGGGTGACATAGGGGATCATACACGAGAGGCAAGGAAGGAGGGACAAATGCAAATTCGGCATCCTGTGCTTGTTCATGTTATTGCAGCAACTCCAAAAGAGCCCTTGTGGACTATCACACCATATTTTAATGGTGGTAGCTTGATGCACTTCATGAGAACTTTACCATATGAGCAAGGTAGGTTTAGGCGCTATGTTGACATAGTCCTAAAAAGAGGCAAAGAAACGAAGGCAAGGGCACAAGGAACATTGGAAGATGTATGCACAAGGGAGCAAATAGAGCAAATTAACTACTTTAGTTCAAATGTGCACCACATTATACATGCACTCATTGCTGGTTTAGCAAGGTTACATAAGGATCAATGGATTCATATAGACTTACATCCTGGTAACATTCTGTTAGATTTCATAGCAAATGGTGCATGTAGAGTTGGCATAATTGATTGGGGGATGGTACTAGTTTCTTCAGAGACTAGTACAGCTTTTAAGGATATGAAGAAGACACCTCTAGAGACTGACCAACAATTTACACAAAGGAAGCATAAGAAAGAGCAAGAGCATGCACGAAAGAAGTGGTTTGCACCTAAGCTTCAATGTTTTTCTAGGAGAGGTGTGTATAGCCCTCAGTCAGACATATATGCATTAGGATTTATAATTACAGAGATTATATAGTTTTGGAAAGATGCAGTTGGGTATTTTGAACAGTCTCGCCACATGCCTGATAGTGCACTATTAAAGTGTATTAAAAAACATGCCTTTGAAAAGATGATGACTGAGAATTCTATAGAGAGAATAGCACTTATGGATACCTATAGTATCCTATCAACATTTGGATGTAATGCAAGTCTAGCAATGCGGCCCCTTGATGAGATGAATGTTGCTTTGAAACTAGCAACATAGAAAATATACTTAGTCTACCTTTGAATGTTGCTTTGGATGTAATGCAAGTTTAGCAATGTGGCCCCTTGATGAGATGAATGTTGCTTTGAAGCTAGCAATATCTTGTTGTTGTATTCATGTGGTGGACTTACAGTATTCATTTTGTATTCATATAGTAGATTTGTATGAAAATAAATCAAAGTATTTCTTCTCTTGGAAGATGAGTTATACTTGATTTGCAACGCACTTGAAGTGCACATATAAGGATAAGAATTATTATGCTATTTTTTCAACATGTGTTTAGAGAAAAGAAATTATGTTCTATTTTATGCTCAACTAATAAAGACAATTTTTCAAACAGATACTTATCATGGGAAGAAAGAAGAAAGTTCAAGCTCTAGAGAAAGATACAAAAATGACATCTTTCTTATTACCTTCTACATCATTGGGCACTAATATAAACATGTTTACAACATCAAGTACACCAGAGAATTTACTTTCAAGTTCATCATCCATGAATCATGAAGCAATTTATGGGACTCCTGAACATGCTTTGGGCACAATGCATCATGATAGAAATCAATGTTCTCGATCACTGCTTAACGATGATAGTTTTTATAGGGATTTGAGTTTTCAAGTCTTGGAAGCAGGGAAGACAGGATCACAAAACTGTAATCAAGGGAATGCAATTGGAATTGAAAATTCATCAGCTGGCACATCATTAACAAATAATGAGGTAGTGGATTTAACTAGATTGGAAAGTGGAAAAATGTCAGAAATAGTATCATCAATGTCAACAGCAACTAAAGAAGCCATTGAGAATGCATGATCACAAAATTGCAACTCTTCAAGTAAGCAGAAGAGAAAGAGAGCTTGGGATATTCGTAGGAATTTTCAAGAAGATTGGGTAGCCAAATATCCTTGGTTAGACGTAGAACAAGTGGACACTGGGGATGCACCAAAGTGGGCCATTTGTAAAATATGCACATGGGCAAGGAAAAAGGAGGCATGGTTACAATTGAAGATTGATATGATTGAGAAGCATTGTGAGAAGGTTTACATGAAGATGAACACGAGCCACCATGCTGTTCTGCGTCACACCTGCGCTCTAAGCCTGCTGTCCACTCCAAAGAAAATACAAGTAATGAAAAGAAAGTGATCAAAGAATGGGACAAGGAAAATAACCGCCACTAAAAAAATGAGATTGAGTACAATAAGTTCTTGCTTGCACAAGAGTCCAATTTATGAGAGTTAGAGTTAGCTAAAGTGCATGTAATATGTAAGTAAAACAAATAGAACAATACATTAAATGGAAAGAAGTAAACTTACCACGGTTGCCTCGAACGCATACCGTCCACCTGCACCAAAGTGCGAAGTACCTACGACATCCAGCCGTCTCTTCGCAGCCCTCCTCTGACCCTCGAACATTTCAGGATGGTCCCTATGTTGCTTCTTGAAGTACTTCCAATTAGCTTTGCCTGCCCAGCTGGGTTTAGACAACCCCTTTGTAATGGAAGTACGCATGGTTGATCTGCGATGCTTTAGGACCAAACCCATGCGCTCGAGCATATAACTATTATTAAACTCCACATTTGGCGGATTAGGAAATCTTTGTTTTAACTCATCGATCACCGCCTGCTTCTTTTGGCCATCTTGATACCGCCAATCGATATTTATGCCGCTCTTGAAGTGATGACTCATCAACCGCCTCATGGCGGCCATCACTGCTTTGCCCTTTTTGTCTTCTATTATCTCTCCGGCAGATGTGATTTGATAGGAGAGATCCCCTGATGAGTAAGGGGGACTGACGGTAGCAGAGTCTGAAGGAGGGGAAGCTGCGCGACCGCTTCCCGGATCGAGGAGTAGCTGTGGGAGTAGGAGAGGGAAAGGGACCTGACTGATACTGTGTCTCCGGACCAAGTGGAGACCTAAAGAAGCGTGAGTGTGCTGACTCGTCTACATCTCCTGAGTCAGCACAACATGAGCCGCCCATCCTACTCTTCCTTCCCTTGCGGCAGGCATGCGCAGGTGATGATCCCGCGGTCGAAGGGGCGCGAGGGGATGGCTGGGCTGTATGTCCACCCGTCGGTGTAGGGGAAGGAATTGCGGAGGTCCTCTGAGAGAGCAGAGAGAAGAATCTCGCTGCCTCCTCATCGCTCATCTGCGCTACAAACTCGTCGAGAGTCCCAACAAAGCCATGCGCGGCTAGCAAAGGAGTCCCCTGAGGGGTAGTCGCAGTGCTATGTGGAAGAGGGGTCGGACCAGGGGTAGTCACAGTGCTAGGACCGAGAGGAGTCGGACCAGGGGTAGTCCTCGGGGTAGTCGCCTGAGAGGAATCAAAGTCCTCTGGAGCATATAGATTGTGAGCTCTCCTCCTGCGAGGCTGTCCGTACTCGTCCGATGAGCGACGTGATCCCATGTCTAACATAGACACAAACACGAAAACAGAAAACAAATAAACAAACATGAGCATTCTCATAGGCATAGGCATAGGCAAGAAGAAAGAAGAGGGAAAGGAAAGAAGAGGGAAAGGAAAGAGGGAAAGAAGAGGGAAAGATAAGAGGGAAAGAAGATGTAAAGGAAAGAAAAGAATGAGAATGAGGAAATAGAGAATGAGAGAAAGGGAAAGAGATGAGGGAAAATAGAGAATGAGAGAAGGGGGAAATGAGAGAAGGGGGAAATAGAGTGGGAAATAGAGAATGAGCTTATGCAGAAATAGAGAATGAGCTTATGCTTCTCTCATTCTCTATTTCCGCATAAGCTCACGCATAAGCATGAGCTTATGCGGAAACTTAACCATAAGCTCATGCACATGCATGAGCATAAGCATGAGACGGATGAGTTTCCGCATGCTTATGCTCATGCGGAAAAAGAGAAGGAGCTTATGCAGAAAAAGAGAAGGAGAGAAGCATCTCTCATTCTCTATTTCCGCATAAGCTCCTTCTCTTTTTCCGCATGAGCTTATGCTTATGCTCATTCTCTATTTCCGCATAAGCTCTTGCGGAAACTTCCGCATAAGCTCATGCTCATGAATAAGCATAAGCTCATGCTTATGCTCATGCGGAAATAGAGAAGGAGCTTATGCGGAAAAAGAGAAGGAGCTTATGCGGAATAAGAGAAGGAGCTCATGCGGAAACTTGTGGAAACTTGCATGCGGAATAAGAGAAGGAGCTTATGCGGAAAAAGAGAATGAGAGAAGCATATGCTTCTCTCATTCTCTATTTCCGCATAAGCTCTTGTGGAAACTTACGCATAAGCTCATGCTCATGAATGAGCATAAGCATGAGCTTATGCTTATGCTCATGCATAAGCATAAGCATAAGCTCATGCTTATGCTCATGCGGAAAAAGAGAAGGAGCTTATGCGGAAAAAGAGAAGGAGCACTTGCGGAAACTTGCGGATAAGCTCTTGCGGAAACTTGCGCATAAGCTCATACTCATGCATGAGCATAAGCATGAGCTTATGCTTATGCTTATGCTTATGCTTGCGGAAACTTGCGGAAACTTGCGGAAACTCATGCTTATGCTCATGCGGAAATAGAGAAGGAGCATAAGCATGAGCATAAGCATAAGCATAAGCATAAGCATGAATGAGCATAAGCATGAGCTTATGCTTATGCATAAGCATAAGCATAAGCATAAGCTCATGCTTATGCTCATGCGGAAACTTGCGAAGGAGCTTATGCGGAATGAGAGAAGGAGCTTATGCGGAAAAAGAGAAGGAGCACTTGCGGAAACTTGCGGATAAGCTCTTGCGGAAACTTGCGCATAAGCTCATGCTCATGCATGAGCATAAGCATGAGCTTATGCTTATGCTTGCGGAAACTTGCGGAAACTTGCGGAAACTCATGCTTATGCTCATGCGGAAATAGAGAAGGAGCTTATGCAGAAAAAGAGAAGGAGCTTATGCGGAATAAGAGAAGGAGCTCATGCGGAAACTTGCGGAAACTTGCGCATAAGCTCTTGCGGAAACTTGCGCATAAGCTCATGACAAGCTCCTTCTCTCATTCCGCATAAGCTCCTTCTCTATTTCCGCATGAGCATAAGCATGAGCTTATGCTCATGCGGAAATAGAGAAGGAGCTTATGCGGAATGAGAGAAGGAGCTTATGCGGAAAAAGAGAATGAGAGAAGCATATGCTTCTCTCATTCTCTATTTCCGCATAAGCTCTTGCGGAAACTTACGCATAAGCTCATGCGGAAGAATGAGCATAAGCATGAGCTTATGCTCATGCGGAAAAAGAGAAGGAGCTTATGCGGAAAAAGAGAAGGAGCACTTGCGGAAACTTGCGGATAAGCTCTTGCGGAAACTTACGCATAAGCTCTTGCGGAAACTTACGCATAAGCTCATGCTCATGAATGAGCATAAGCATGAGCTTATGCTTATGCTTATGCATAAGCATAAGCATAAGCATAAGCATAAGCTCATGCTTATGCTCATGCGGAAATAGAGAAGGAGCTTATGCGGAATGATGCTTACGCTTATGCTTAAGCATAAGCATAAGCTCATGCTTATGCTCATGCGGAAATAGAGAAGGAGCTTATGCGGAATGAGAGAAGGAGCTTATGCGGAAACTTACGCATAAGCTCATGCTCTTGCTCATTCATGAGCATGAGCTTATGCTCATGCGGAAGAATGAGCATAAGCATGAGCTTATGCTTATGCTTAGGCATAAGCATAAGCATAAGCTCATGCTTATGCTCATGCGGAAAAAGAGAAGGAGCTTATGCGGAAAAAGAGAAGGAGCACTTGCGGAAACTTGCGGATAAGCTCTTGCGGAAACTTACGCATAAGCTCTTGCGGAAACTTACGCATAAGCTCATGCTCATGAATGAGCATAAGCATGAGCTTATGCTTATGCTTATGCATAAGCATAAGCATAAGCTCATGCTTATGCTCATGCGGAAATAGAGGAGGAGCTTATGCGGAATGAGAGAAGGAGCTTATGCGGAAAAAGAGATTGAGAGAAGCATAAGCTTCTCTCATTCTCTATTTCCGCATAAGCTTATGCGAAAACTTACGCATAAGCTCATGCTCATGAATGAGCATAAGCATGAGCTTATGCTTATGCTTATGCTTAAGCATAAGCATAAGCATAAGCTCATGCTTATGCTCATGCGAAAATAGAGAAGGAGCTTATGCGGAATGAGAGAAGGAGCTTATGCGGAAACTTACGCATAAGCTCATGCTCATGAATGAGCATAAGCATGAGCTTATGCTTATGCTTATGCTTATGCTTATGCATAAGCATAAGCATAAGCTCATGCTTATGGTCATGCGGAAAAAGAGAATGAGAGAAGCTTATGCGAATGAGAGAAGGGGGAAATAGAGAAGGGGGAATGAGAGAAGCATAAGCATAAGAGAATAAGAGGGATGCGGAAATAGAGAATAAGGGGGAAAGGAAAGAGAGAAGGGAAAAGAGAGAGGGGGAAAGAGAGAATAAGAGAAGAGGGAAAAAAGAGAAGGGGGAAAATGAGAAAAAGAGAAGGGGGAAGAGAGGGTTCCTACGCCCATCACTGCAGCTAGCGCTTAAGGCGCTAGCTACAGGCCAATGCAAATAACAAAAAGCTTAAATGGAAAGAAGAGGAAGCACTTACCTGTAAAAGTATGTCCCGCTTGGTGTAGTGGACTGGGCCCACAAAAGAGAGACTATGTCCCGCTCGGTGTAGTGGACTGGCCCTACAAAAGAGAGAAAACAACCCATTTTTTCAAATAAGATGTTAGTGGAAAGAGGAGATCACAAAAGCAACTTCTTGAAAGGAGACAAGGAAAGAGAAGATTGAGGAGACAAGGAAAGGAGGAGATTGAGGAGAAGAGAAGGAAGAGAAGGAAGAGAAATACAGAAAGAAGAGGTGAGTTTCTTTCTTTCTTTCTTGAAATTTCATTTTTTGTTTGAATCCTTTCTAATCAAGCATGAAAACTAGTTTAAAACTTTAGCAATACAAGTAGAAACACTCACAAAACCAAAGCTAACAAACAAACAACCTACATTGTTGAAAGAAACTCACCTTTTGAAGAACTTTCTTTCTGGAAACCAAAGAGGGAAAAAGGAGAGAGAGGGTGCACAAGAGGTAGGAGGAGGGTGAGGAGTGGGAAATAGGGTAGGAGGTTGCTTGGAATAGATGGGAGATCAGTGAAAATAGGTGGGAGGAGATTTTGGAGAGCTTACTTGAGAGATTAGGATAGCTTTGAGCAAAACGCCGCGGGTTTCGACGTTTCGGGTTTTAACCCACAGCGTCGCTATATAGCGACGCTTATTCGTCGCTATATAGCGACGTTTTTAATTGAAAACGTCGCTATATAGCGACGCTTTCAATTAAAATCGTCGCTATATAGCGACGGAACAGAGCGTCGCTATATAGCGACGCTTACTGTTTATTTTTTAATGAGGCCTCTTGTGACTCAAACATGCTATGCCTATAATTGTCAATATCTCCTCTTACTACATAGCCTTACTATATAGGATTTTTTGTTTCAATCCTTACTATATAGCGATGTCATTCTTTTTATATAGCCTCAAGAGAAGCTCAAATTAAACATGCTATGCTCATAATTGTGTACATCTCCTCTTCATGCTTATGTTTTGGTTTTATAAGTGTAGATGGAAGGGACGAGTGGAAGCTCATCCGATGATGCGCCAACGCCCGGGAGCACGAAGTGGCTTACGGAGAGGTTATATTGTCATTGCACTCATTGCAAGCGAGAAGTACGACATCAACGTCGTATTATCATGCGCCACTTGCGGATGTATGGGGAGGAGCTGGAACCAGTACCCCCCGTTGGTGTTGCACATGTTGATGGATCATCGGTAAGTCAAAGCTATTTAAGTTCGCAATCTTATTGTATACCCGGAATTAGAAGATCTTCTATTTACACGAATGAGCTTATGACAGGATGACGAGGGTGACGAGGGTACACATGCCCGCATCAAGAGATGAAGCGAAAAAGATGCTAACAATGGTGGGTATGGATTATGATACCATCCATGCTTGCCGTAATGATTGTATTCTCTTTCGTCGTGAGCATGGAGATTTGGCTAGTTGTCCAAAGTGTGGGGAACAACGATATAGAGATGACTTGCAGGGTGAGAGGATACCGGTAAAGGTCTTAAGACACTTTCCCATCATTGCAAGAATACAACACATGTTTTGATGCAAATCCATAGCGGAGTTGATGACATGGCATGCATCTCATCGGTCCACTGATCACACATTGAGGATTCCTGTAGATTGTGCGGCTTGGAAGCACATAGATAATCAGTGGCCGGACTTTGCGAGAGAGCCACGCAACTTACATCTTGGGCTAGCCATGGACGGCGTGAATCCTTTCGGGTTACGCTCGACATCTTGGTCGACATGGCCCATTGTCGTGGTGAATTACAATATCCCACCATGGCTAACAATAAAAAATGGACACCTCATGCTTGCACTACTTGTGCCAGGAAAGTACAAGGCAAGAAACATGGACGTGTACATGGCACCTTTGATAGAGGAGTTACAGATATTATGGAGAGGAGTGCAGGTCTTTGATATTTCCAGAGCTCCTAGGCATACCAATGATATTTCCGTCAGGGGTATCTTGATGTGGACCATGCATGACTACCCAGGATATGGAGAGTGCGCAGGTACGTGGTTATGTCTTTACATGTACAATGAGGGATTATGCTTTTTTTACTCTCTTTTGCACGCATGTCTTGTACTAACATATTCATGCACGCGT
Organism: Dipteris shenzhenensis; assembly: GCF_047967505.1. Classification (NCBI taxonomy): domain Eukaryota; kingdom Viridiplantae; phylum Streptophyta; class Polypodiopsida; order Gleicheniales; family Dipteridaceae; genus Dipteris; species Dipteris shenzhenensis. The sequence goes on from NC_141606.1 coordinate 17,438,790, forward strand.
GCAGGGCTTGTTACAAGTGGGTACCATGCTTGTCCTGTTTGTGGACCCGCTCTGAAATCGCTTGCACGCTACTCCAAACACATGAGGAAAAATGTTTATGAAGGTCATGCTCGATACCTTCCGCTCGACCATCTCGCACGTGGAGGTCAGCTTGATCCACCACCATCATATTTGAAAGCAAGTGATTGGATTCAAGCTTGGAGGGAGAATGGAGAGGAACCTCCTCCTGGTATGAAGAGGCTATCGATCTTTCACGAGCTTCCTTATTGGGGTTAGTTACAAATCAATCATCTCTTGGATCCCATGCATATCTTTAAGAATGTGGGGGCTACCATTTGGGCACACTTGGTTGGTTCCAAGGACTCGAGAGGAGTGCGAGAAGACTTGCGTGCTATGAATAGGATGTCTCGTTTGTGGCCCCAAGTGCATGCTTCAGGAAAAGTTGTCCTCCCGAAAGCAACGTGGATCCTCTCTACGAGGGAGGAGGCAGCGATCAAGGCAGACATTGCCTCTTTTCAAACACCGACAGGGTACATGCGTTGCTTGAAAGGAGCATTTTCAAAGGACAATAAGCTTAGTGGCCTCAAGTCCCATGATTGGCACAAGGTCTTACAGGTATTCTAAGTAGAATTAGTGTACCGATAATAGTGATGCATTAGCGTAATTATTATTATGTTATATTGTTGACATGATTTCATTGTTGCTTTGATAGTTCATCCTTCCAATTACAATAAAAGGGTGCTTACAAGAAGATGTTAGAAATGCTATATTCAAGATCTGTGGTATTGTGAGGTATGCTTACTATCAATTCGCATTATCTATTTTCTTCATGGACATGTGAAATAGGTGGATATCTCAAATATCTTACATATGCATGGACATGTGAAATAGGTGGATATCTCAAAAAGAGATCTCTATATCGAGCATCGAGAAGGCTAGGGTGGAATCCATCGAAGCCGTATGCTTGCTTGAGAAGCACTTTCCCTCAAGCATTATGACAACTCAAGTCCACTTGCTTGTGCACATAGTTGATGAGGTGGCTATAGCAGGTACCGTTCATAATCGATGGATGTTTTTTCTCGAGCGGTTTATGAAAACTTTAAAGGGGTTTGTAAGACAAAGAGCAAGACCAGAAGCAAGCATGGCAGAGGGATGGCTTGTGCAAGAGTCATTAGTATATATCACAGAGTTTCTTACATCCACGGATCCTCATATGCCGCAAGCTTGGCACAACAAGGATGATGATCGCATCATTGGCGAGGTCCCCCAAGGAAAAGGGATTGAAAGAAAGATGAGCGAAGAGCAAATGGAGAAATTCAATAAGTTTTGTATCCTCAATAGCCCTGAGATGCAGAAGTGGATTGAGAGATATGAAGTGGCCAAAGCAGAAAGAATAAATGCAAGGACGAGATTCAGAGTAATGTACAGGCGATCACAACCATATCCACGAGATCTGGCTCTTCTCCCTACTCACATGTCACTTGATTGGCTACAACTAGCTATACGTAAAGCCGAACGTGATGGAGAGACAATAAACGAGCGCGAGCGGGAGTTATCATCTGGATGTATGGTGCATGTAAGTTTCTTATCTCTTGATGTAATTAAGTAATTATTTGTGGCAATATATGCTATAAAATAGGTGCATCTTCATTGTTTTAATGATGCTCTTTTACAGTACAAAAAGTACAGTGCATTATGGTCATATGGACGACATTTTCGCATAGAACGCATCGATTCAAAGAGAGTCACGTATGATTGTGGAGTCATGGCTAACTTCACACAAGATAGCCGAGCAAGTGCTTCGGATACCAATCTTCTCTCCTCACAGTTGGATTATTGTGGAACCATACGCGACATCTATGAAATTGATTTCAGACGATTTACTATTTTCATTCTTGATGTAAAATGGTTTAGAACTACTTACAACGGTCCCCATGCAACTGTGAGAAAAGATGGTAGCGGTCTCTTTGCAATAGACTCCACCAAACATTGGACCGATGAAAGTGATACTTTTGTTCTTCCCGAGCACTGTGAGCAGGTGCATACTAATGATTTAATTAGTCGAAGCTTTTGTTTTTTAAGTCCATTGATATATATATAATTGACGACATTTGGCACGTGATTTTCCATCTTCAATATAGGTGGTTTTTCATCCGGATCGTTCTGATCCAAGATGGTGGTACGTGATCCAAGTTGCACCACGAAGTAAGCAGATTTTTGAAGATCGAGATGTGGATATGGAGATGCCACTACCAAATCCGGATCCTATTGATGAATCTAGCGAAGAAGATGTAGATCACCATATGAGGCAAGAGGAAGATGCGCATAATGACATCGCACGGGAGGAGGATGGAGATCACGATATTGACGAGGAAGACAACAATCGTCAAGATCAATCACCACACATAAGCTTAATTGAAGAAGATGATCAAATACTTTTAGGTGAACGTACGATGCTAGAGTACGATGATGATATAGGAGATAAACTCGGTATAGAGTTGGAGATAGACTTGCTTGGCGCCTTAGACTTGGCTCAAGATGAAACAGTTGATGTAAATGCTCTTATTTAATTTGATTTTTCTCATCTCCAACTTGGACATGAATATATGAGCTTCAAAGGCTTGATGTACATGCTCTCATTTTTTATTTCTCTATGAGCTCAAACATGTATGAAAATTTAAAAAATTTTGTCATTGGAAGAAAATAAATTTTAAGGCTAAAAAAAAAAAAAAACCTCTCTGTAAAACGTCGCTATAATATAGTCTCAGTGTCGCTATATAGCGACCTTTAAAAGTCGCTATATAGCGACTTTTACTAACGTCGCTATATAGCGACCTTTCAAAGTCGCTATATAGCGACTTTTACTAACGTCGCTATATAGCGACGCTTATTAAAAGTCGCTATATAGCGACGATTTACGACACCCGATTTTTATACCGACGATTAACGCTAAGCGGGCGCTAATCGTCGGTACGTAAACGTCGCAATAGGATGCGTGTGTAGTAGTGTATAGAGTAAGTTGAAATTGGTTTGGTATGCTTTATGTAGTGTAGTATTATGATTTCAAACATGAAATAAGGGCTTGGTTTAGGAGTGGTGTCTGGTTTCTGCGCTCACAAGGCAGGGGGCTAAGAGGCACCATGACCTAGGACCAAGTTTCTTAGATCTAGTTGACAAGCTGAAGAAATGTATGCTTATTTATTTTTTAAAAGTTTCTATTGTGAATATGCATATGCATCATTGTCTGTGATGTGCTCTTTCTTTCTTAATGTATTTATTGGTGCATTGTATAGAGTAAGTTGAAATTGGTTTGGCATGCTTTATGTAGTGTAGTATTATGATTTCAAACATGAAAGAAGGGCTTGGTTCAGGAAGTGGTGTCTAGTTCCTGCACTCACAAGGCAAGGGGCTAAGAGGCACCACGACCTAGGATCAAGTTTCTTAGATCTAGTTGACAAGCTGAAGAAATGTATGCTTATTTAATTGTTAAAAGTTTCTATTATGAATATGCATATGCATCATTGTCTATGATGTGCTCTTTCTTTTTTAATGTATTTATTGGTGCATTGTATAGAGTAAGTTAAAATTGGTTTGGCATGCTTTATGTAGTGTAGTATTATGATTTCAAACATGAAAGAAGGGCTTAGATCAGGAAGTGGTGTCTGGTTCCTACGCTCACAAGGTAGGGGGCTAAGAGGCACCACGACCTAGGACCAAGTTTCTTAGATCTAGTTGACAAGCTAAAGAAATGTATGCTTATTTATTTTTTAAAAGTTTCTATTGTGAATATGCATATGCATCATTGTCTGTGATGTGCTCTTTCTTTTTTAATGTATTTATTGGTGCATTGTATAGAGTAAGTTGAAATTGGTTTGGCATGCTTTATGTAGTGTAGTATTATGATTTCAAACATGAAAGAAGGGCTTGGTTCAGGAAGTGGTGTCTGGTTCCTGCACTCACAAGGTAGGGGGCTAAGAGGCACCATGACCTAGGATCAAGTTTCTTAGATCTAGTTGACAAGCTGAAGAAATGTATGCTTATTTATTTTTTAAAAGTTTTTGTTGTGAATATGCATATGCATCATTGTCTATGATGTGCTCTTTCTCTTTTAATGTATTTATTGGTGCATTGTATAGAGTAAGTTGAAATTGGTTTGGCATGGTTTATGTAGTGTAGCATTATGATTTCAAATATGAAAGAAGGGCTTGGTTCAGGAAGTGGTGTCTGGTTCGTGTGCTCACAAGGCAGGGGGCTAAGAGGCACCACCACCTAGGACCAAGTTCCTTAGTTCTAGCTGACAACCTACAAAAATATATGCTTATTTATGTTTTTAAAGTTTATGTTGTGAATATGCATATGCATTATTGTTTGGTATGCATGATGTGATGTGATCCTTCTTTTTTTAATAAGTTGATACCAATTTCATGTAGCTTGGGCTATGGTAAAGTTGTTCCATTTCTTAGATTTAGAACTGTTTTTGAATGCTTTTTTGTTTTGATCCTACATATGGTTTAGGGATGGAAGGATCTAAGCATAAGGCTATTGATTTTGAGTTATCTAAAGGACAATGGAAGTATGTCAATCAGGTCCTTCAAGATGAGCTTCTTGCAGAGATAAATAACATGAGTACAAAGGAGATGGAGATGACCATAGAAAGCACTTCTAGATTGCATACTCTAAAGAGCAAAGTTGTTTTGAATACAAGGCATCAAGTAGAACTGGATCCTAACAGGAAACACCTTGTAGGGATCACAAAATGGGACACTGATGTTATGCTATGGGTAGAGAGCAACATTGGGAATGTCTTGGCTCGGTTTAATGAAGCACGCACAAGGAACCCAACATTTGCAAATGATATTAATGAGGAAAAGATGCATTTATGGAACTCCTTCTGGGCTGAAAACCATACTAGCTGTAAGTTGGGAGAAAAAGTCAGCAATTGTTTTCGGAAGGGCGGAGGAAGTAGCGAAAGGAGAAGAAAGTGCAAGGATTTTGAATGGAAAAATGCGAGAAGTGCAAGGTAGTGATTCTCAAAAGCTACAGATCAAGGCAAGTCATATAAGCAATGTGTCCTTCATGATGTACATAACTGAAAATGAGATCCAAGTTGGTGAAAAGATAGGTTCTGGCACATATGGATTTGTCTACAAAGTACAACTCACAGGTGCTCTAGGATTATTACAACATATATGCTATGCTGGAAAGCAATATAAGGGTGACATAGGGGATCATACACGAGAGGCAAGGAAGGAGGGACAAATGGAAATTCGGCATCCTGTGCTTGTTCATGTTATTGCAGCAACTCCAAAAGAGCCCTTGTGGACTATCACACCATATTTTAATGGTGGTAGCTTGATGCACTTCATGAGAACTTTACCATATGAGCAAGGTAGGTTTAGGCGCTATGTTGACATAGTCCTAAAAAGAGGCAAAGAAACGAAGGCAAGGGCACAAGGAACATTGGAAGATGTATGCACAAGGGAGCAAATAGAGCAAATTAACTACTTTAGTTCAAATGTGCACCACATTATACATGCACTCATTGCTGGTTTAGCAAGGTTACATAAGGATCAATGGATTCATATAGACTTACATCCTGGTAACATTCTGTTAGATTTCATAGCAAATGGTGCATGTAGAGTTGGCATAATTGATTGGGGGATGGTACTAGTTTCTTCAGAGACTAGTACAGCTTTTAAGGATATGAAGAAGACACCTCTAGAGACTGACCAACAATTTACACAAAGGAAGCATAAGAAAGAGCAAGAGCATGCACGAAAGAAGTGGTTTGCACCTAAGCTTCAATGTTTTTCTAGGAGAGGTGTGTATAGCCCTCAGTCAGACATATATGCATTAGGATTTATAATTACAGAGATTATATAGTTTTGGAAAGATGCAGTTGGGTATTTTGAACAGTCTCGCCACATGCCTGATAGTGCACTATTAAAGTGTATTAAAAAACATGCCTTTGAAAAGATGATGACTAAGAATTCTATAGAGAGAATAGCACTTATGGATACCTATAGTATCCTATCAACATTTGGATGTAATGCAAGTCTAGCAATGCGGCCCCTTGATGAGATGAATGTTGCTTTGAAACTAGCAACATAGAAAATATACTTAGTCTACCTTTGAATGTTGCTTTGGATGTAATGCAAGTTTAGCAATGTGGCCCCTTGATGAGATGAATGTTGCTTTGAAGCTAGCAATATCTTGTTGTTGTATTCATGTGGTGGACTTACAGTATTCATTTTGTATTCATATAGTAGATTTGTATGAAAATAAATCAAAGTATTTCTTCTCTTGGAAGATGAGTTATACTTGATTTGCAATGCACTTGAAGTGCACATATAAGGATAAGAATTATTATGCTATTTTTTCAACATGTGTTTAGAGAAAAGAAATTATGTTCTATTTTATGCTCAACTAATAAAGACAATTTTTCAAACAGATACTTATCATGGGAAGAAAGAAGAAAGTTCAAGCTCTAGAGAAAAATACAAAAATGACATCTTTCTTATTACCTTCTACATCATTGGGCACTAATATAAACATGTTTACAACATCAAGTACACCAGAGAATTTACTTTCAAGTTCATCATCCATGAATCATGAAGCAATTTATGGGACTCCTGAACATGCTTTGGGCACAATGCATCATGATAGAAATCAATGTTCTCGATCACTGCTTAACGATGATAGTTTTTATAGGGATTTGAGTTTTCAAGTCTTGGAAGCAGGGAAGACAGGATCACAAAACTGTAATCAAGGGAATGCAATTGGAATTGAAAATTCATCAGCTGGCACATCATTAACAAATAATGAGGTAGTGGATTTAACTAGATTGGAAAGTGGAAAAATGTCAGAAATAGTATCATCAATGTCAACAGCAACTAAAGAAGCCATTGAGAATGCATGATCACAAAATTGCAACTCTTCAAGTAAGCAGAAGAGAAAGAGAGCTTGGGATATTCGTAGGAATTTTCAAGAAGATTGGGTAGCCAAATATCCTTGGTTAGACGTAGAACAAGTGGACACTGGGGATGCACCAAAGTGGGCCATTTGTAAAATATGCACATGGGCAAGGAAAAAGGAGGCATGGTTACAATTGAAGATTGATATGATTGAGAAGCATTGTGAGAAGGTTTACAAGAAGATGAACACGAGCCACCATGCTGTTCTGCGTCACACCTGCACTCTAAGCCTGCTGTCCACTCCAAAGAAAATACAAGTAATGAAAAGAAAGTGATCAAAGAATGGGACAAGTAAAATAACCGCCACTAAAAAAATGAGATTGAGTGCAATAAGTTCTTGCTTGCACAAGAGTCCAATTTACGAGAGTTAGAGTTAGCTAAAGTGCATGTAATATGTAAGTAAAACAAATAGAACAATACATTAAATGGAAAGAAGTAAACTTACCATGGTTGCCTCGAACGCATACCGTCCACCTGCACCAAAGTGCGAAGTACCTACGACATCCAGCCGTCTCTTCGCAGCCCTCCTCTGACCCTCGAACATTTCAGCATGGTCCCTATGTTGCTTCTTGAAGTACTTCCAATCAGCTTTGTCTGCCCAGCTGGGTTTAGACAACCCCTTTGTAATGGAAGTACGCATGGTTGATCTGCGATGCTTTAGGACCAAACCCATGCGCTCGAGCATATAACTGTTATTAAACTCCACATTTGGCGGATTAGGAAATCTTTGTTTTAACTCATCGATCACCGCCTGCTTCTTTTGGCCATCTTGATACCGCCAATCGATATTTATGCCGCTCTTGAAGTGATGACTCATCAACCGCCTCATGGCGGCCATCACTGCTTTGCCCTTTTTGTCTTCTATTATCTCTCCGGCAGATGTGATTTGATAGGAGACATCCCCTGATGAGTAAGGGGGACTGACGGTAGCAGAGTCTGAAGGAGTGGAAGCTGCGCGACCGCTTCCGGATCGAGGAGTAGCTGTGGGAGTAGGAGAGGGAAAGGGACCTGACTGATACTGTGTCTCCGGACCAAGTGGAGACCTAAAGGAGCGTGAGTGTGCTGACTCGTCTACATCTCTTGAGTCAGCACAACATGAGCCGCCCATCCTACTCTTCCTTCCCTTGCGGGAGGCATGCGCAGGTGATGATTCCGCGGTCGAAGGGGCGCGAGGGGATGGCTGGGCTGTACGTCCACCCGTCGGTGTAGGGGAAGGAATTGCGGAGGTCCTCTGAGAGAGCAGAGAGAAGAATCTCGCTGCCTCCTCATCGCTCATCTGCGCTACAAACTCGTCGGGAGTCCCAACAAAGCCATGCGCGGCTAGCAAAGGAGTCCCCTGAGGGGTAGTCGCAGTGCTATGTGGAAGAGAGGTCGGACCAGGGGTAGTCACAGTGCTAGGACCGAGAGGAGTCGGACCAGGGGTAGTCCTCGGGGTAGTCGCCTGAGAGGAATCAAAGTCCTCTGGAGCATATAGATTGTGAGCTCTCCTCCTGCGAGGCTGTCCGTACTCGTCCGATGAGCGACGTGATCCCATGTCTAACATAGACACAAACACGAAAACAGAAAACAAATAAACAAACATGAGCATTCTCATAGGCATAGGCATAGGCAAGAAGAAAGAAGAGGGAAAGGAAAGAAGAGGGAAAGGAAAGAGGGAAAGAAGAGGGAAAGATAAGAGGGAAAGAAGATGTAAAGGAAAGAAAAGAATGAGAATGAGGAAATAGAGAATGAGAGAAAGGGAAAGAGATGAGGGAAAATAGAGAATGAGAGAAGGGGGAAATGAGAGAAGGGGGAAATAGAGTGGGAAATAGAGAATGAGCTTATGCAGAAATAGAGAATGAGCTTATGCTTCTCTCATTCTCTATTTCCGCATAAGCTCACGCATAAGCATGAGCTTATGCGGAAACTTAAGCATAAGCTCATGCACATGCATGAGCATAAGCATGAGACGGATGAGTTTCCGCATGCTTATGCTCATGTGGAAAAAGAGAAGGAGCTTATGCAGAAAAAGAGAAGGAGAGAAGCATCTCTCATTCTCTATTTCCGCATAAGCTCCTTCTCTTTTTCCGCATGAGCTTATGCTTATGCTCATTCTCTATTTCTGCATAAGCTCTTGCGGAAACTTCCGCATAAGCTCATGCTCATGAATAAGCATAAGCTCATGCTTATGCTCATGCGGAAATAGAGAAGGAGCTTATGCGGAAAAAGAGAAGGAGCTTATGCGGAATAAGAGAAGGAGCTCATGCGGAAACTTGCGGAAACTTGCATGCGGAATAAGAGAAGGAGCTTATGCGAAAAAAGAGAATGAGAGAAGCATATGCTTCTCTCATTCTCTATTTCCGCATAAGCTCTTGCGGAAACTTACGCATAAGCTCATGCTCATGAATGAGCATAAGCATGAGCTTATGCTTATGCTCATGCATAAGCATAAGCATAAGCTCATGCTTATGCTCATGCGGAAAAAGAGAAGGAGCTTATGCGGAAAAAGAGAAGGAGCACTTGCGGAAACTTGCGGATAAGCTCTTGCGGAAACTTGCGCATAAGCTCATACTCATGCATGAGCATAAGCATGAGCTTATGCTTATGCTTATGCTTATGCTTGCGGAAACTTGCGGAAACTCATGCTTATGCTCATGCGGAAATAGAGAAGGAGCATAAGCATGAGCATAAGCATAAGCATAAGCATAAGCATGAATGAGCATAAGCATGAGCTTATGCTTATGCTTATGCATAAGCATAAGCATAAGCTCATGCTTATGCTCATGCGGAAACTTGCGAAGGAGCTTATGCGGAATGAGAGAAGGAGCTTATGCGGAAAAAGAGAAGGAGCACTTGCGGAAACTTGCGGATAAGCTCTTGCGGAAACTTGCGCATAAGCTCATGCTCATGCATGAGCATAAGCATGAGCTTATGCTTATGCTTGCGGAAACTTGCGGAAACTTGCGGAAACTCATGCTTATGCTCATGCGGAAATAGAGAAGGAGCTTATGCGGAAAAAGAGAAGGAGCTTATGCGGAATAAGAGAAGGAGCTCATGCGGAAACTTGTGGAAACTTGCGCATAAGCTCTTGCGGAAACTTGCGCATAAGCTCATGACAAGCTCCTTCTCTCATTCCGCATAAGCTCCTTCTCTATTTCCGCATGAGCATAAGCATGAGCTTATGCTTATGCTTATGCATAAGCATAAGCATAAGCATAAGCATAAGCTCATGCTTATGCTCATGCGGAAATAGAGAAGGAGCTTATGCGGAATGAGAGAAGGAGCTTATGCGGAAAAAGAGAATGAGAGAAGCATATGCTTCTCTCATTCTCTATTTCCGCATAAGCTCTTGCGGAAACTTACGCATAAGCTCATGCGGAAGAATGAGCATAAGCATGAGCTTATGCTCATGCGGAAAAAGAGAAGGAGCACTTGCGGAAAAAGAGAAGGAGCACTTGCGGAAACTTACGCATAAGCTCATGCGGAAGAATGAGCATAAGCATGAGCTTATGCTCATGCGGAAAAAGAGAAGGAGCTTATGCGGAAAAAGAGAAGGAGCACTTGTGGAAACTTGCGGATAAGCTCTTGCGGAAACTTACGCATAAGCTCTTGCGGAAACTTACGCATAAGCTCATGCTCATGAATGAGCATAAGCATGAGCTTATGCTTATGCTTATGCATAAGCATAAGCATAAGCATAAGCATAAGCTCATGCTTATGCTCATGCGGAAATAGAGAAGGAGCTTATGCGGAATGATGCTTACGCTTATGCTTAAGCATAAGCATAAGCTCATGCTTATGCTCATGCGGAAATAGAGAAGGAGCTTATGCGGAATGAGAGGAGGAGCTTATGCGGAAAAAGAGAATGAGAGAAGCATAAGCTTCTCTCATTCTCTATTTCCGCATAAGCTTATGCGGAAACTTACGCATAAGCTCATGCTCTTGCTCATTCATGAGCATGAGCTTATGCTCATGCGGAAGAATGAGCATAAGCATGAGCTTATGCTTATGCTTATGCATAAGCATAAGCATAAGCTCATGCTTATGCTCATGCGGAAAAAGAGAAGGAGCTTATGCGGAAAAAGAGAAGGAGCACTTGCGGAAACTTGCGGATAAGCTCTTGCGGAAACTTACGCATAAGCTCTTGCGGAAACTTACGCATAAGCTCATGCTCATGAATGAGCATAAGCATGAGCTTCTCTCATTCTCTTTTTCCGCATAAGCTCCTTCTCTCATTCCGCATAAGCTCCTCCTCTATTTCCGCATGAGCATAAGCATAAGCATAAGCTCATGCTTATGCTCATGCGGAAATAGAGGAGGAGCTTATGCGGAATGAGAGAAGGAGCTTATGCGGAAAAAGAGAATGAGAGAAGCATAAGCTTCTCTCATTCTCTATTTCCGCATAAGCTTATGCGAAAACTTACGCATAAGCTCATGCTCATGAATGAGCATAAGCATGAGCTTATGCTCATGCGAAAATAGAGAAGGAGCTTATGCGGAATGAGAGAAGGAGCTTATGCGGAAACTTACGCATAAGCTCATGCTCATGAATGAGCATAAGCATGAGCTTATGCTTATGCTTATGCTTATGCTTATGCATAAGCATAAGCATAAGCTCATGCTTATGGTCATGCAGAAAAAGAGAATGAGAGAAGCTTATGCGAATGAGAGAAGGGGGAAATAGAGAAGGGGGAATGAGAGAAGCATAAGCATAAGAGAATAAGAGGGATGCGGAAATAGAGAATAAGGGGGAAAGGAAAGAGAGAAGGGAAAAGAGAGAGGGGGAAAGAGAGAATAAGAGAAGAGGGAAAAAAGAGAAGGGGGAAAATGAGAAAAAGAGAAGGGGGAAGAGAGGGTTCCTACGCCCATCACTGCAGCTAGCGCTTAAGGCGCTAGCTGCAGGCCAATGCAAATAACAAAAAGCTTAAATGGAAAGAAGAGGAAGCACTTACCTGTAAAAGTATGTCCCGCTCGGTGTAGTGGACTGGGCCCACAAAAGAGAGACTATGTCCCGCTCGGTGTAGTGGACTGGCCCTACAAAAGAGAGAAAACAACCCATTTTTTCAAATAAGATGTTAGTGGAAAGAGGAGATCACAAAAGCAACTTCTTGAAAGGAGACAAGGAAAGAGAAGATTGAGGAGACAAGGAAAGGAGGAGATTGAGGAGAAGAGAAGGAAGAGAAGGAAGAGAAATACAGAAAGAAGAGGTGAGTTTCTTTCTTTCTTTCTTGAAATTTCATTTTTTGTTTGAATCCTTTCTAATCAAGCATGAAAACTAGTTTAAAACTTTAGCAATACAAGTAGAAACACTCACAAAACCAAAGCTAACAAACAAACAACCTACATTGTTGAAAGAAACTCACCTTTTGAAGAACTTTCTTTCTGGAAACCAAAGAGGGAAAAAGGAGAGAGAGGGTGCACAAGAGGTAGGAGGAGGGTGAGGAGTGGGAAATAGGGTAGGAGGTTGCTTGGAATAGATGGGAGATCAGTGAAAATAGGTGGGAGGAGATTTTGGAGAGCTTACTTGAGAGATTAGGATAGCTTTGAGCAAAACGCCACGGGTTTCGGCGTTTCGGGTTTTAACCCACAGCGTCGCTATATAGCGACGCTTATTCGTCGCTATATAGCGACGCTTATTCGTCGCTATATAGCGACGTTTTTAATTGAAAACGTCGCTATATAGCGACGCTTTCAATTAAAATCGTCGCTATATAGCGACGGAACAGAGCGTCGCTATATAGTGACGCTTACTGTTTATTTTTTAATGAGGCCTCTTGTGACTCAAACATGCTATGCCTATAATTGTCAATATCTCCTCTTACTACATAGCCTTACTATATAGGATTTTTTGTTTCAATCCTTACTATATAGCGATGTCATTCTTTTTATATAGCCTCAAGAGAAGCTCAAATTAAACATGCTATGCTCATAATTGTGTACATCTCCTCTTCATGCTTATGTTTTGGTTTTATAAGTGTAGATGGAAGGGACGAGTGGAAGCTCATCCGATGATGCGCCAACGCCCGGGAGCACGAAGTGGCTTACGGAGAGGTTATATTGTCATTGCACTCATTGCAAGCGAGAAGTACGACATCAACGTCGTATTATCATGCGCCACTTGCAGATGTATGGGGAGGAGCCGGAACCAGTACCCCCCGTTGGTGTTGCACATGTTGATGGATCATCGGTAAGTCAAAGCTATTTAAGTTCACAATCTTATTGTATACCCGGAATTAGAAGATCTTCTATTTACACGAATGAGCTTATGACAGCATGACGAGGGTGACGAGGGTACACATGCCCGCATCAAGAGATGAAGCGAAAAAGATGCTAACAATGGTGGGTATGGATTATGATACCATCCATGCTTGCCATAATGATTGTATTCTCTTTCGTCGTGAGCATGGAGATTTGGCTAGTTGTCCAAAGTGTGGGGAACAACGATATAGAGATGACTTGCAGGGTGAGAGGATACCGGTAAAGGTCTTAAGACACTTTCCCATCATTGCAAGAATACAACACATGTTTCGATGCAAATCCATAGCAGAGTTGATGACATGGCATGCATCTCATCGGTCCACTGATCACACATTGAGGATTCCCGCAGATTGTGCGGCTTGGAAGCACATAGATAATCAGTGGCCGGACTTTGCGAGAGAGCCACGCAACTTACATCTTGGGCTAGCCATGGACGGCGTGAATCCTTTCGGGTTACGCTCGACATCTTGGTCGACATGGCCCATAGTCGTGGTGAATTACAATATCCCACCATGGCTAACAATAAAAAAGGGACACCTCATGCTTGCACTACTTGTGCCAGGAAAGTACAAGGCAAGAAACATGGACGTGTACATGGCACCTTTGATAGAGGAGTTACAGATATTATGGAGAGGAGTGCAGGTCTTTGATATTTCCAGAGCTCCTAGGCATACCAATGATATTTCCGTCAGGGGTATCTTGATGTGGACCATGCATGACTACCCAGGATATGGAGAGTGCGCAGGTACGTGGTTATGTCTTTAAATGTACAATGAGGGATTATGCTTTTTTTACTCTCTTTTGCACGCATGTCTTGTACTAACATATTCATGCACGCGTGCAGGGCTTGTTACAAGTGGGTACCATGCTTGTCCTGTTTGTGGACCCGCTCTGAAATCGCTTGCACGCTACTCCAAACACATGAGGAAAAATGTTTATGAAGGTCATGCTCGATACCTTCCGCTCGACCATCTCGCACGTGGAGGTCAGCTTGATCCACCACCATCATATTTGAAAGCAAGTGATTGGATTCAAGCTTGGAGGGAGAATGGAGAGGAACCTCCTCCTGCTATGAAGAGGCTATCGATCTTTCACGAGCTTCCTTATTGGGGTCAGTTACAAATCAATCATCTCTTGGATCCCATGCATATCTTTAAGAATGTGGGGGCTACCATTTGGGCACACTTGGTTGGTTCCAAGGACTCGAGAGGAGTGCGAGAAGACTTACGTGCTATGAATAGGATGTCTCGTTTGTGGCCCCAAGTGCATGCTTCAGGAAAAGTTGTCCTCCCGAAAGCAACGTGGATCCTCTCTACGAGGGAGGAGGCAGCGATCAAGGCAGACATTGCCTCTTTTCAAACACCGACAGGGTACATGCGTTGCTTGAAAGGAGCATTTTCAAAGGACAATAAGCTTAGTGGCCTCAAGTCCCATGATTGGCACAAGGTCTTACAGGTATTCTAATTAGAATTAGTGTACCGATAATAGTGATGCATTAGCGTAATTATTATTATGTTATATTGTTGACATGATTTCATTGTTGCTTTGATAGTTCATCCTTCCAATTACAATAAAAGGGTGCTTACAAGAAGATGTTAGAAATGCTATATTCAAGATCTGTGGTATTGTGAGGTATGCTTACTATCAATTCGCATTATCTATTTTCTTCATGGACATGTGAAATAGGTGGATATCTCAAATATCTTACATATGCATGGACATGTGAAATAGGTGGATATCTCAAAAAGAGATCTCTATATCGAGCATCGAGAAGGCTAGGGTGGAATCCATCGAAGCTGTATGCTTGCTTGAGAAGCACTTTCCCTCAAGCATTATGACAACTCAAGTCCACTTGCTTGTGCACATAGTTGATGAGGTGGCTATAGCAGGTACCGTTCATAATCGATGGATGTTTTTTGTCGAGCGGTTTATGAAAACTTTAAAGGGGTTTGTAAGACAAAGAGCAAGACCAGAAGCAAGCATGGCAGAGGGATGGCTTGTGCAAGAGTCATTAGTATATATCACAGAGTTTCTTGCATCCACGAATCCTGATATGCCGCAAGCTTGGCACAACAAGGATGATGATCGCATCATTGGCGAGGTCCCCCAAGGAAAAGGGATTGAAAGAAAGATGAGCGAAGAGCAAATGGAGAAATTCAATAAGTTTTGTATCCTCAATAGCCCTGAGATGCAGAAGTGGATTGAGAGATATGAAGTGGCCAAAGCAGAAAGAATAAATGCAAGGACGAGATTCAGAGTAATGTACAGGCGATCACAACCATATCCACGAGATCTGGCTCTTCTCCCTACTCACATGTCACTTGATTGGCTACAACTAGCTATACGTAAAGCCGAACGTGATGGAGAGACAATAAACGAGCGCGAGCGGGAGTTATCATCTGGATGTATGGTGCATGTAAGTTTCTTATCTCTTGATGTAATTAAGTAATTATTTGTGGCAATATATGCTATAAAATAGGTGCATCTTCATTGTTTTAATGATGCTCTTTTACAGTACAAAAAGTACAGTGCATTATGGTCATATGGACGACATTTTCGCATAGAACGCATCGATTCAAAGAGAGTCACGTATGATTGTGGAGTCATGGCTAACTTCACACAAGATAGCCGAGCAAGTGCTTCGGATACCAATCTTCTCTCCTCACAGTTGGATTATTGTGGAACCATACGCGACATCTATGAAATTGATTTCAGACGATTTACTATTTTCATTCTTGATGTAAAATGGTTTAGAACTACTTACAACGGTCCCCATGCAACTGTGAGAAAAGATGGTAGCGGTCTCTTTGCAATAGACTCCACCAAACATTGGACCGATGAAAGTGATACTTTTGTTCTTCCCGAGCACTGTGAGCAGGTGCATACTAATGATTTAATTAGTCGAAGCTTTCGTTTTTTAAGTCCATTGATATATATATAATTGACGACATTTGGCACGTGATTTTCCATCTTCAATATAGGTGGTTTTTCATCCGGATCGTTCTGATCCAAGATGGTGGTACGTGATCCAAGTTGCACCACGAAGTAAGCAGATTTTTGAAGATCGAGATGTGGATATGGAGATGCCACTACCAAATCCGGATCCTATTGATGAATCTAGCGAAGAAGATGTAGATCACCATATGAGGCAAGAGGAAGATGCGCATAATGACATCGCACGAGAGGAGGATGGAGATCACGATATTGACGAGGAAGACAACAATCGTCAAGATCAATCACCACACTTAAGCTTAATTGAAGAAGATGATCAAATACTTTTAGGTGAACGTACGATGCTAGAGTACGATGATGATATAGGAGATCAACTCGGTATAGAGTTGGAGATAGACTTGCTTGGCGCCTTAGACTTGGCTCAAGATGAAACAGTTGATGTAAATGCTCTTATTTAATTTGATTTTTCTCATCTCCAACTTGGACATGAATATATGAGCTTCAAAGGCTTGATGTACATGCTCTCATTTTTTATTTCTCTATGAGCTCAAACATGTATGAAAATTTAAAAAATTTTGTCATTGGAAGAAAATAAATTTTAAGGCTAAAAAAAAAAAAAAAACCTCTCTGTAAAACGTCGCTATAATATAGTCTCAGTGTCGCTATATAGCGACCTTTAAAAGTCGCTATATAGCGACTTTTACTAACGTCGCTATATAGCGACCTTTCAAAGTCGCTATATAGCGACTTTTACTAACGTCGCTATATAGCGACGCTTATTAAAAGTCGCTATATAGCGACGATTTACGACACCCGATTTTTATACCGACGATTAACGCTAAGCGGGCGCTAATCGTCGGTACGTAAACGTCGCAATAGGATGCGTGTGTAGTAGTGTATAGAGTAAGTTGAAATTGGTTTGGTATGCTTTATGTAGTGTAGTATTATGATTTCAAACATGAAATAAGGGCTTGGTTTAGGAGTGGTGTCTGGTTTCTGCGCTCACAAGGCAGGGGGCTAAGAGGCACCATGACCTAGGACCAAGTTTCTTAGATCTAGTTGACAAGCTGAAGAAATGTATGCTTATTTATTTTTTAAAAGTTTCTATTGTGAATATGCATATGCATCATTGTCTGTGATGTGCTCTTTCTTTCTTAATGTATTTATTGGTGCATTGTATAGAGTAAGTTGAAATTGGTTTGGCATGCTTTATGTAGTGTAGTATTATGATTTCAAACATGAAAGAAGGGCTTGGTTCAGGAAGTGGTGTCTAGTTCCTGCACTCACAAGGCAAGGGGCTAAGAGGCACCACGACCTAGGATCAAGTTTCTTAGATCTAGTTGACAAGCTGAAGAAATGTATGCTTATTTAATTGTTAAAAGTTTCTATTATGAATATGCATATGCATCATTGTCTGTGATGTGCTCTTTCTTTTTTAATGTATTTATTGGTGCATTGTATAGAGTAAGTTAAAATTGGTTTGGCATGCTTTATGTAGTGTAGTATTATGATTTCAAACATGAAAGAAGGGCTTAGATCAGGAAGTGGTGTCTGGTTCCTACGCTCACAAGGTAGGGGGCTAAGAGGCACCACGACCTAGGACCAAGTTTCTTAGATCTAGTTGACAAGCTAAAGAAATGTATGCTTATTTATTTTTTAAAAGTTTCTATTGTGAATATGCATATGCATCATTGTCTGTGATGTGCTCTTTCTTTTTTAATGTATTTATTGGTGCATTGTATAGAGTAAGTTGAAATTGGTTTGGCATGCTTTATGTAGTGTAGTATTATGATTTTAAACATGAAAGAAGGGCTTGGTTCAGGAAGTGGTGTCTGGTTCCTGCACTCACAAGGTAGGGGGCTAAGAGGCACCATGACCTAGGATCAAGTTTCTTAGATCTAGTTGACAAGCTGAAGAAATGTATGCTTATTTATTTTTTAAAAGTTTTTGTTGTGAATATGCATATGCATCATTGTCTATGATGTGCTCTTTCTCTTTTAATGTATTTATTGGTGCATTGTATAGAGTAAGTTGAAATTGGTTTGGCATGGTTTATGTAGTGTAGCATTATGATTTCAAATATGAAAGAAGGGCTTGGTTCAGGAAGTGGTGTCTGGTTCGTGTGCTCACAAGGCAGGGGGCTAAGAGGCACCACCACCTAGGACCAAGTTCCTTAGTTCTAGCTGACAACCTACAAAAATATATGCTTATTTATGTTTTTAAAGTTTATGTTGTGAATATGCATATGCATTATTGTTTGGTATGCATGATGTGATGTGATCCTTCTTTTTTTAATAAGTTGATACCAATTTCATGTAGCTTGGGCTATGGTAAAGTTGTTCCATTTCTTAGATTTAGAACTGTTTTTGAATGCTTTTTTGTTTTGATCCTACATATGGTTTAGGGATGGAAGGATCTAAGCATAAGGCTATTGATTTTGAGTTATCTAAAGGACAATGGAAGTATGTCAATCAGGTCCTTTAAGATGAGCTTCTTGCAGAGATAAATAACATGAGTACAAAGGAGATGGAGATGACCATAGAAAGCACTTCTAGATTGCATACTCTAAAGAGCAAAGTTGTTTTGAATACAAGGCATCAAGTAGAACTGGATCCTAACAGGAAACACCTTGTAGGGATCACAAAATGGGACACTGATGTTATGCTATGGGTAGAGAGCAACATTGGGAATGTCTTGGCTCGGTTTAATGAAGCACGCACAAGGAACCCAACATTTGCAAATGATATTAATGAGGAAAAGATGCATTTATGGAACTCCTTCTGGGCTAAAAATAAGACAAAGGTTATAAGATCAGATGTGAAAACCATACTAGCTGTAAGTTGGGAGAAAAAGTCAGCAATTGTTTTCGGAAGGGCGGAGGAAGTAGCGAAAGGAGAAGAAAGTGCAAGGATTTTGAATGGAAAAATGTGAGAAGTGCAAGGTAGTGATTCTCAAAAGCTACAGATCAAGGCAAGTCATATAAGCAATGTGTCCTTCATGATGTACATAACTGAAAATGAGATCCAAGTTGGTGAAAAGATAGGTTCTGGCACATATGGATTTGTCTACAAAGTACAACTCACAGGTGCTCTAGGATTATTACAACATATATGCTATGCTGGAAAGCAATATAAGGGTGACATAGGGGATCATACACGAGAGGCAAGGAAGGAGGGACAAATGCAAATTCGGCATCCTGTGCTTGTTCATGTTATTGCAGCAACTCCAGAAGAGCCCTTGTGGACTATCACACCATATTTTAATGGTGGTAGCTTGATGCACTTCATGAGAACTTTACCATATGAGCAAGGTAGGTTTAGGCGCTATGTTGACATAGTCCTAAAAAGAGGCAAAGAAACGAAGGCAAGGGCACAAGGAACATTGGAAGATGTATGCACAAGGGAGCAAATAGAGCAAATTAACTACTTTAGTTGAAATGTGCACCACATTATACATGCACTCATTGCTGGTTTAGCAAGGTTACATAAGGATCAATGGATTCATATACATCCTGGTAACATTCTGTTAGATTTCATAGCAAATGGTGCATGTAGAGTTGGCATAATTGATTGGGGGATGGTACTAGTTTCTTCAGAGACTAGTACAGCTTTTAAGGATATGAAGAAGACACCTCTAGAGACTGACCAACAATTTACACAAAGGAAGCATAAGAAAGAGCAAGAGCATGCACGAAAGAAGTGGTTTGCACCTAAGCTTCAATGTTTTTCTAGGAGAGGTGTGTATAGCCCTCAGTCAGACATATATGCATTAGGATTTATAATTACAGAGATTATATAGTTTTGGAAAGATGCAGTTGGGTATTTTGAACAGTCTCGCCACATGCCTGATAGTGCACTATTAAAGTGTATTAAAAAACATGCCTTTGAAAAGATGATGACTGAGAATTCTATAGAGAGAATAGCACTTATGGATACCTATAGTATCCTATCAACATTTGGATGTAATGCAAGTCTAGCAATGCGGCCCCTTGATGAGATGAATGTTGCTTTGAAACTAGCAACATAGAAAATATACTTAGTCTACCTTTGAATGTTGCTTTGGATGTAATGCAAGTTTAGCAATGTGGCCCCTTGATGAGATGAATGTTGCTTTGAAGCTAGCAATATCTTGTTGTTGTATTCATGTGGTGGACTTACAGTATTCATTTTGTATTCATATAGTAGATTTGTATGAAAATAAATCAAAGTATTTCTTCTCTTGGAAGATGAGTTATACTTGATTTGCAACGCACTTGAAGTGCACATATAAGGATAAGAATTATTATGCTATTTTTTCAACATGTGTTTAGAGAAAAGAAATTATGTTCTATTTTATGCTCAACTAATAAAGACAATTTTTCAAACAGATACTTATCATGGGAAGAAAGAAGAAGGTTCAAGCTCTAGAGAAAAATACAAAAATGACATCTTTCTTATTACCTTCTACATCATTGGGCACTAATATAAACATGTTTACAACATCAAGTACACCAGAGAATTTACTTTCAAGTTCATCATCCATGAATCATGAAGCAATTTATGGGACTCCTGAACATGCTTTGGGCACAATGCATCATGATAGAAATCAATGTTCTCGATCACTGCTTAACGATGATAGTTTTTATAGGGATTTGAGTTTTCAAGTCTTGGAAGCAGGGAAGACAGGATCACAAAACTGTAATCAAGGGAATGCAATTGGAATTGAAAATTCATCAGCTGGCACATCATTAACAAATAATGAGGTAGTGGATTTAACTAGATTGGAAAGTGGAAAAATGTCAGAAATAGTATCATCAATGTCAACAGCAACTAAAGAAGCCATTGAGAATGCATGATCACAAAATTGCAACTCTTCAAGTAAGCAGAAGAGAAAGAGAGCTTGGGATATTCGTAGGAATTTTCAAGAAGATTGGGTAGCCAAATATCCTTGGTTAGACGTAGAACAAGTGGACACTGGGGATGCACCAAAGTGGGCCATTTGTAAAATATGCACATGGGCAAGGAAAAAGGAGGCATGGTTACAATTGAAGATTGATATGATTGAGAAGCATTGTGAGAAGGTTTACAAGAAGATGAACACGAGCCACCATGCTGTTCTGCGTCACACCTGCGCTCTAAGCCTGCTGTCCACTCCAAAGAAAATACAAGTAATGAAAAGAAAGTGATCAAAGAATGGGACAAGGAAAATAACCGCCACTAAAAAAATGAGATTGAGTACAATAAGTTCTTGCTTGCACAAGAGTCTAGCAAAAATAAAAGTGAACGATCATTGAAAAAGCATTGGGAATGTATTGATTATCAGGTTGATAGAGAAAAGATAGTGCAATTCTCAACTATCATGCAAATATTGAAGCAAGGCCACTCACTGATAGACTTCTCGGGTTACCAATCATATCTTCAATTTTTGGATGTTCCTAATTTGGCAAGCTTGCATTGGTCAAGGAGTAGCGTAACAGATATGGCTAACCACATGAACCAAGTCATAATTGATGATTTAAAGGAGACTTTAAAACTTGCAGACTTTTTTCTGTGTCATTGGATGAGTACATAGCTGTGGATACTACATCGTGGTTGGGAATGCATTTGTACGTGGTAGAAAACAATAAGAGAAAACCATATTTTTTACATGTACACAAACTTAATTCAGAATCCAATGCTAATAACTTAGTGCAAGTTTTGATCCAAGCTTTAAAAGAGTATGGAGGCATGATAGAGTCTGAGATGGTCAAGAAACTTATTTGTTTTGCATGTGATGGTGCTTCAGTCTTGCAAGGTTGTCGAAATGGTGTCTCTGTATAAATAGAAACAAAATATGCTCCTTACTGTGTTGGGATACACTGTATGGCTCATCACACAAATCTATCTTACAAAGTTGTGTCCACATTTCCATCAGTACAATGAATCGAGACATTGGTTAAAAAAAGCTACTCTTACTTTTGCAAGAGTCCAAAAAGATACAATCAATTTAGAGTTATTGCAGAAGCACTAGGTATAAAAGGGAGGAAGATTTTGAAGAATGTGGATACTAGATGGATATCTTTGGTTCAGCCAGTGAAGAGATTATGGGACGAATACAAGACTTTGGTCTATTTAATGCACATGGCGGCAGAAGAAGAGGTTGAAAAGGTAGATATTTTGTATCATAAATTGACCTACATAGATTCGATATTGGGATTGTGTGGAATTAATCCACTTTTAGACAAAATGAATATGTTGAGTAAAATGTCGCAATCGAAGGATATTTATATCAATGAATATGTCAAGGCAATAAAACTCACTAATTTGAGTATAACAACAGCATATGATAAGAAGTTAAGCTCCAGTTTTCAAGACGAGAAATTAATTAAAGATTGGAAAAGTTTAATAGACCTAGATGGGGATTCCTCACTTTTAACATGTGATCAGGAAGGACATGTTTGCCTTCGTGCAAACAATCAGGTTTTCAGGATGACGAGAGAAAACAAACGACACAGAAGACTACAATACATTAAAAAAGAGGCTTTTTTAAAGAAAGTACAAACAGTGAAAAATGCCCTTAGTGAAGTTGCAAGTGCAATGGTAGATGAGATTAGAAGTAGGTTTCCACGAAATGACCTAATGGAAGCATTTACTATCATATTTTCACATTTTTGGGTCAATGGATCTTATGAAAGTATCAAAGCAGGTCTAAAGAATCATTTGGATGCTCTTAAAAAACACTTTGGATAGGACATTGACATGGACAATATAAAGTACAATGGTTTATTCGATTTTGGAAAGCTTTATTCACAGTCTTCCCTTTTTGGAGAAGTCATGCACCAGCAAAGTAATTTAATGGAAAACGTTTAAATGCAAGGTTCGATGGTTCAGCTTTGGAATGAGCCCTCTCGTAGTACATTCCTACAAGATAACATTTCTGAGTACTTCAAGCTTGCAAATTTATGTCAAACCTTTATTCTTGGCTCAATTGAGGATGAAAGGTGTTTTAGTACTCTCGGTTACTTGAAGAATAAGCTTGGTAATAAGCTAGATGATAACTTAGATCCTAGCTTGAGATTATACTCTTGTTCTTATGATGTTAGTAGCTTTCTGTATGATAGAGCATTAGCACTCTGGAAGTCAAGCTGTAAAAGAAAAGGCTATAATTAGCTTTTTTGGACTATTTAAACTAGACTTTGAGAATTTTCTTCCCCCATTGGATTTGAAGGATATTCATTATCCTTAAACAATTTTATGTTTTGTATACTCTACAGTATCCTAAATGCTAGCTCTTTCATGTATTTTGAAATTATGTAAAACGAAAAAGACAGAGTTTTCAATATAACTAGTTTTTAGCATATTTGTAAAATTGAAAGTTTTTCAAATGCCCTAGAATATTTAGCCAAGTTTTGAAACAAAAATTATAACAAAAGATATAATTCGCCAATTCTTTGAAACTTTTAAAAATATGAAAATTTTTGCCAGTATATTATAATACTATATTTCTATACCTTCGATAAAAACATCCTTGATATATAGCATTTTCAAGAATACGTAGTAATGAACATCAAACTATTCTTGGGATTTAATATACTATCTCTAGAAATATGGACCAAGACTCAGAACTTTACCTTAATGAAACTAGAACGCAAGAGTCAAGACCCTATCATATCCATTAACCATAAAAATATTCCACGATCAAAAATTTTAACAAAATGGTCTCTAGTATTATTGCAAAAACAAGCTTCCTCAAACTTTTATTTAAAAAAACAAGGTGAATGATATTTAATCATTCATAAGGCCTACCCAAGATTAAAAAAAGTAAACAAAAAGGAATCCACTAAAATGGTGTGAAGGAGGAGGAAATAAAGGGGGGAGAGAGAGAGAGAGAGAGAGAGAGAGAGAGAGAGAGAGAGGAGGGTGTGGGAGAAAAGGTTGAGGAGATAAAGAAGGAAAGAGAGAGAAAGAGAGGTGAGAGAGAGAGAGAGAGAGTCAACCACTTTAAAGTCTGCATTCAAGTCCAATGAAGAAGAGGCCAATAGGAAAAATGCACTTCCAAAAATTCAAGAAATGTGCATTCAAGTCCAATGAAGAAGAGGCTAATAGGAAAAATGCACTTCCAAAAATTCAAAAAATGCCTAATTTTTGCTTTGCCAAAATCTCATAGTTGCTAAGGCTACCCTGAGGGCAGACCAAAAATAAATTAAATGCCATATATTACAAGGGGGGACACCCATGGCCTAAGCTGTTAGAGCAAGGAGATGCAGCTGTTTAGACCAAAGAACCAATGCTGACAAGAGGGCGACTAGTCACTGGGGATTACGTAATACTTGAAATCAAAACAGAATAGAGCTATATATATACTTCAAATCAAGACAGAATAATAGATCCATCTGCCATAAGTATGCTGACGATCCTACTGGAGCTGCTTCCTGCAGGGTGCGGTGGTGAGGAAATTGGGTGAGGGAGAGGAGAAACCCGCGTTGAGGAAGAGGTCCGTCATGGCCCGGTACATGGCGTCCGTCATGTGTATCCCGTCCCAGCTCACGTAGTGCTGGGGATCAGAACAAGGCGTGATGGAAGGAGTGGCGGAGGCGGGGGCAGCGTGGCTGTTCCGTAAGAGCGCAGGACCCAAATCGAAGCAAGCATCCTTTACGTTAGTGAACCCGTAATCAGAGACATGCTCTAACACATGCAAGTATGCTCCCGTCGTATCCAAAAAGACGAGCTCCACATCTGGATGGTTTGCCGCTGCTTCCTCCACCACCTTCTGCAACAATTGGTTGTGCTCATCACTCACTGCACTCACCCCTGCTACACAACCGTGGGCATCATATATGCCCGACTCTGGGGCACTCGATCCAGACATATTCATCAGGTGGATGTAGATGCTCATGCAACCCATAGGAAACTCCCCCTGCACCACTACTCTCTTTAATCCGCTGCTCAGGATCGCTTCTAAGGAGTCGTTCAGTTTTTGGACCACCTGTGGGGCGAGAGCGGCTACGACGGCGGGAGATTTTCCAGACAGAAAGGCGTAGTTGTAGTCATTGCCACCCATTTCGCCAAAGTATACCCACGTCTTTCCGAGATTACGAACGCCGAGTTGCGCTATGTCGTCCTGAAACCATTTGAGCTCATCGTCGAGTGAATATTGCGTCAAAGTCGTTGCATTGGCTAATTCCTTGAGCACAGCCGGCGCCAGAGCAGTGGAGCCTGCTACGGCAAAGTTGTCGCTCGTACGTATTCCAGCTTGCTGCTGGAGGTGAGGAAGCACGAGAGACATGTTGAGAGCTTCGCACAAGAAGTCGAGCATGAGTCGTCCGTTGCTGAATCGGCCAGTCGGCTGGCCAAAGAAGGTGCTGCCGTAAGGCAACGAATTGGCGACGGCGAACGTAGTACTGTCGATTATGATTGCGTTCCCAGTGTCCGTGGTAGAATCTCCAAAAGCATATACTGATGAATAGCACTCGGTTTCTGTCGGTGTTGACGCTGGAGGTACCGGACGTGCTGCTGGAGTACCAACGAGATGGGAAGCTAGCAAGAGAGCTAACAAGGTGGGAATCAAATAAGACTTCAGAGCCATGGCTTATTAGTAGATGTTGGCAGCCGAGGATCAGGATGGCGTGAATGAGGGACGAGAGATGGCAAAGCGAGATGTTGCAGTCGAGGCTGAGGATGGCGTGAATGAAGGGACAGAGATGGGAGCCTCGTATATAAAGACTTTCTTCCAAAAGCATGGACTTGCTTTCTCTTCCAAAAGCATTGGTTGGAAGAGAAAGCATGGACATGCTTTTGGACTTGCTTTCTCTTCCAAAAGCATGGACATGCTTCCCATGGTAATACAAGAGAAAAATCAAATCTTCATGGTGGATATCTTTGGAGCACACAAAAAGCATCGGAATGATCACATTGATTATCCCTTTGTTGAGAGGAGACCTTGATAAACAATCTAGAGAGATCCTAGAATTTCTACCTTAAAGTTCTAAGAAGCAATTACAATGCAAGCAATTAAGATTGAGAGGAGGAAGCTACAAAGCAACACTAGGACAATATGGGGACAACAACAACACATAATCTAGAATGCAAACTTTCATTCCATCTAGCTTCCGTAGCATGTAATGGAATAACAAAAATATGGGCTTCAAGTAGTGAATCTAGGAATAGCAGCATTCAGTTGTTGGGTAGATGATATTTGAATTGTATGTCTATTTTTTAGGGTAAATGTAGCTTCCTCCCAAACATTAATGCTATCACATGATAGTAGCCCATAGCCTCCATTAGGGTTTAGGAGAGCACATGGTTGTGATTCGTTGACTTCTCACTTGATTAGTCTAGGTTAGCCCATAGCCTCCATTAGGGTTTAGGAGAGCACATGGTTGTGATTCGTTGACTTCTCACTTGATTAGTCTAGGTTCTATCTACACATCCCAATTTCGCTACTCAGGCACAACGAAGGTCTAGGTTCCTTAGTCTCTTTGCAACTATGTATGCTACTTTGGTAGAACTACGCTTGGAACCCTAGCTGCACCTAGGCTTTCAATCCCAACTCATTTCCTCCTTGTCCTTGATTCTTATTGCCTTGCGCTAGCTTCCTGGTCCTAGCCTTCACATGTTCCTATTTGTACTACCCCCTTGGTTCCACACTACAGCATGTCTCAACCTAGACTAACATTTTGGTTTCTTTGGTTCTTGGGGTCCTTGAGCATGTCCCTTCCTAAACAGCTCCTCTCGATTTGGCACCATTGTGTGGAGCAAAGCCCCTAGTCATCCATATCTAGGCTTCTCTTGCTTGTTGGTCATTAGTAAGGCCTAGGTAGCATGATCAATTTCTGATAATGATAGAGTAGCACAGCCTTACCTTCTCTCATTTAGCTAGATGTATTGTGTGTGCTATGTCTCTATTTGTATTTCCTTACTTAAGCTCTTAATAGTATCGATAGCATGATGATACAACTCCCAGTGTAGAACTTTGCCAAGATAGTGCACACATATTGTGTGTTGCATTAGTTCTGGATGTGCTAAAATTCAATGTATTCATATCTTGTGAGACCTTCCCAAGTCCCTTTTGCAATATTGTCTCCTTTGCATTGGTCGCTGTGCTCAATCAAGAACTTGTTGTAATTTTATGGCTTGATGACTTTGTAAATGTGCTACTAATCATTGGTAGAAAGTGTTTCTCTTTGGTGGAATTTGACAAACCAAGGCAGAAGACAAGACATTTGGAAAAGTGAAAATTTGTATGTATATTTCTATGAATTTATTGGATTAAGAAACTCCTTATGTTGAGCCCATGTCATCCATGGCATATAGTTACCTAATTTTAGGTGTGCCCCCTAGTCCACTAACGTTCATCCTACATTACAAACAAAAATGAATTCCAAAATCAAGGCAAATTCACCATATACTCCAATTCTTCAAATAATGTCTCTCAAATTCAATCTAAAATTGGGGAAATCCCTAGGCTTTTGGGAAAATAAAATGTGGAGAGAGGATCTTAAATTCTCCCATTTTAGGATCCCTTCCTGATATGCTTGTCATTTTTGTTGCCCATCATCATCTTTGTTCAAGCACATCTATTTCATAGACTTTGGAAATCTCTTGTTTCATTAACGCTGAAGGATGCATATTATCTTTACCCATGTCATTAATTTTACTCTATTGAGAAAATATGTCAAAAGTTTCATTAATTTTGGTAATGATATTTTCTTAGATGTTTCAATATTATATAAAATAATTACTTTAACTACTAAGCCAACTAAACACAAAAACACATTAGCATCATTTTATTATAGTTTTATCTTAAATTTTATAATCTACTTCAATAACTCCTACTAGGTTTGTTCTACTTTCTCATTCACATAATATGTAAAATTTTGACCTTCTTGGTCTTCTTCCCTCCTTTTGGTGCCCCACTTCAAATTATTGAATTTTCTTGCTCACAACCCATAGGATCCTTGTCATTGCACAAGCAAAACTTCTCCCAACAATTTGCATACACTAGTTCCTCCTCATTTTCATTTTTCTTATGTGAACATGGTGCCCAATATTATATCAATACAATATTGTGCTGTTCTAGGAAAATGTTAGCTTCAATGTCTGACTCAGCTACACCTAACCAAATTGTGTGTTGGGAGATGAAATTATAGGGTTGTCCTCGAGGTTACACAGTTGAGAAGCCAGCATGAAAGATTAAAGAACAACGTACAAGAAAACCATACTCATACTTACCTCCTCTTTCAAAATTTTGTAGACACAGTGCTAATGACCCCATGGTAAATTTTGGGTCTATGAGCAAAAGAAAAAGTGAAATATGTCCATATGCTTCTTGTCCATGTCCATGTTTCAACATTTTGGTCAGTGATATTGGCAATTGGTAAGATTATAGAAATCTTTTGCCTTGCGTTGTAACCACTATACCCATCCATGAATGAGTACTATTTCATGGCCCACTACTTGGTCAAGGATGTTTTCCATAAAGGGGATGGGGAATGGGTTTCCTATGTTCTAGGAATTCAAATTTCTATACTCCACACATACTCAGAGTTTCCCATTCTTCTTTGGGACCACCATTATTGGAAACATCCAATCAATCAATGTGTTGTTGGTATAATAAATCCTACTATGATTAGTTAGTCAAGCTTGGCCTTAAGCTTCTTGGCATTCTTAGGTTTCATGGTGTACCTCTGTTGTTGTACTACCTCGGTGTCAATTACCAATCAAAGTTTGATTTGGTAGATCTTGGGAGGTACAGCTCTTACACTGGTGGTGTAGCCCCATGCAAGGATGTGTTTAAACTTTTGAATAAAACCTTTATTCTCTTGAGCTGTCATGATGGTCTAACTCAATTTACATTCCAAGGTTCTTCCTTCGTGCCTAATTTTAGATATTGTGATTTAAGCCTTTATTTTCTTAAGTTGATCCACCTCTTAAATTGGTATAGCTCCATGCAAACTTGTGAAAAAATTACTTTATTTTGCATCATCTTCTAACTCCCTTGTGAATAAATAATTTATTTTGTTGAGTTGATTCATTATCATATTCTAACTCACTTTTACATTTTGATATTCTTCCTTCGTGCCTAAGTTTTGGGCTTGGAAACTAGGTTTTTTGTGTAGTGGAATCATCTTATTGTGACCTTTGGCTTGGCCAATTTTATTTTAGTCATTAGATCGTCAGAGTAGTGCTCAAACTGGAGGTATTTTGCTTTGCCCTTTTGCCATTTTGCTTGCCACTTGGAAGATATTGATCCAACCCATTGGTAAGATATTCATCTCCATCATGCTTCTTTTAATGTCTTGTAGGAATTGGTCTTCCACTTCTAGGTCCTAGGTCTGTAGCTCTTCAAGATCCTATTGGGGTTGGTTATATCTTCACTGCCTCTTTCTCCCCAATTTTGATTGTCATCACTTTAGAGGCCTAACGTTGGCACTCTTGAGACAAGGCCTAGCCAAAAAGCAATGGTGGATATGCATTTTCTTCTATGGCTATAGCAATTAGGCTCATGATGTAGTACACCCTGCTATGATTTTCATATCCTAGAGAATTCCTCAAGGATCCACTAGCCATTAACTTGTCATTCTTACCCCGAATGGAGATCACTTCAAATATTTCAACTTTAGTTCTTAACCAAGCTTTCAAAAATAATGTGGGCTCCTGATCCCCCATTAACAATGATGCATTGTGCTCTTTTCTTCTTTATTTTGATTGTGATGATGAGTATCACCTCATCTAACACTAGGGTGTTAATCACCAAAATGGTAGTCAGTGCATCAATCATGGGTATGTTCCTCTTGTCTCAAGCTGATGCAAACTATCTTGCAAAAAGCTTGTGACAAATTATGGGGGTAGATGTAATACATCCTCTACTATTAAGCTTAGGTCTTTCCCATTCTTTGTCACATCTCTTTGCCTTGACTTAGATCTGGGCTATGTGTAGTTCTTGGTGACATGTTTATTTCTTGTTTCTCAACCAAATTTTGGTTCCCCTTGGACTTTTGAAGGATGCTCAAGATTTGTTCTCTTAGAATTTCACTACAGGTGCTTTTTCCTTTTGTTCCCTTGATAGTTATATTGACCTTGATTTTATCTTTCTAGTTGATATCTTTCTCTTTATGGATCCTTTCTTAATCTATTGCTTGTCCCTTGGAATGAGTGATTGCATTGGCATCCACTATCTTAGGAGCTTTTGTGAGTATTACTTAGCAATCCACATCACTTTCCACTTCTCTCCTTTTAGAGCTATTGTAGAGAAGTTTGATTTGTTATTTCCATAGATTGCATCTTCTCTTGACATGGCCCACTTTTGCATAGAAGTAACATTTGTATTTTTGCCTGGGTTGGTAAGATTCTTCGCCTCGGTCTCCTTACTAGCTTCTCAATCCAAAACTTATTCCTCTTTCTTGGTTGGGAAGTCATGGTCTGTCATCTTTTGGTCTGGTTTCTAGGATGACTTGACTAACATGGAATTTTCCACTTCTTACTATACTAGCACTTCTAAGCTATCCTGGCTATGCTTTAGTACATAGGTATCATAATAGGTTTCAACAAGATATTAATGAAGAAGATGTTTGGACAAAGTTAAGTGATTTGTAAAAAAACAGAGGAGAATTTATTCAATACTTTGTGCTTAGAATGCAAGCTCTCATCAACAAATTGAGTAGGGTTCTAGATGACAAGTCTATGTGAGCCTAGTTGACCACAAGTTGCACCCAGGTTGATATGTGCAAGCCAGAGTAGTCAATCTAACTAGAACCTATGAGGACCTCCTAGACCAAGCTTTTTCTTTGGAGAAGAGTGAAGGCTCAAATTAGAACAAGGCAAAGAAGAAAGATGCTAACATTGATACTGAAGAGATGCCAGCAAAGAAAGACAAACTCAAAACTGAGCTAAAAAAGGCCTTAAAAGAATTGGCCATTCGAAGTAAGCCAAATAACAATGGGAAATGTGTTCTAGAGGTGGACTTATGGAAAAGGAATACAAGACTAAGTATTGTAACACCTGCAACAAGTTTGGGCATGATGTATCAAATTGTTGATTCAATGGTTAAAGACTTCAAGTGTCAACAAACCAAGTGGCAATTGATGCTCAACCACCGAATGGTAAACCACCATGTCTCGAGCAAAAGGACAAACGTGAGAATGGTAAGGAGAAGACCGTTTTATCTAAGATCAAGTGCTTCTGTTGTGGAGAGAATTATATGCATTCTGACTGTCCAAGATGGGTTGAACATTTGAAGTTTCTCAAGAATAACATGGAAAGAAAAGAAGTGGATCTAGAATGCTGAGCAGTTGTAGCCCACTTGCCAGACGTATTTGATGCCCAAGTGGTCACTCGACCGAAAGGATTAGTGGCAACCTTTGAAGACACAAATGGCTCGAGTAAAGACATCAATTAGAAGGGTCAAAAGGAGTTGGTAGCCAAAATTTCAAGGGAGTTGAAAGGTAAAGCTCCAACACTGGAGATATTCTAGCAAACTCAGCAGTCTGTTACTGGGAGATGGAAATCCTCAAGATCTAAGGCAAATAAAATAAAACCGAGTGCTTATAAGAATCTAGCACAGAGCTAGCCCAAATCTGGAAAATATTTAAGAATATGCAAGTTAGTTTGACATTTTCTGAGTTACTGCAAATAGCTCCATACTATCGTGATTTCTTTGCTCAACAAATCAAGGAATCATCTAAGAAACCAAAAGAGGTGCAATCCTTAGCCCCTGTGATTTATATCCAATAGTTGATGAGGAAGCCCCAATGGTCACCTTCAAGTTTAAGAAACAAACCATATTGGGAGTGATATTAGATGGTGGTTCAAGATTGAACATGATTTCCAAAGAGATTTCTTAGAGACAAAAGTTCAAGTCATATAATCAATCACCTTTCTGAGTGTGCATGGCAGATTAATGACCAATTAACCCCAAAGGTATGTTGCAAGATGTGTTCATTTCTATAGGTAGCATCTATTATATAGTTAGCTTCTTTGTGATTGCCATGGAATAGCATGCCTATCCCACTACTATTATGACCTTGGCTGAAGAGTGCAAAAGTACTCCATGATTGGGTTTAGAAGAAATGATCATCAAGACAAATAGTCAAGATGTGTGTATATTGACCAACCCTCAAAAGATTATGATTTGTTGTCGATTAAAGAATTTGAAGGTCACAGATCCATTTCCTTAGGATGTTGAGTTATGATTAATGGAGCTACAGATCCTACCTATGGGCGAGATTGACATTTTTCAAGTGGATGTAGACATCAAATAGAAGTTGAAGAACAAGCAGATTGCTAAGCAAAACGATCTCTTTCCTAGTAACTTCACTGAGGATATTGAAGGGGAACAAGATATTGCTCAAATGAGGCTGAGATGCCAGTGAGATTATCACTAGAATTGGTACTAAACAATTGGTTCTAGAGCCAACATAAGAACAAAATATCATCCAGCTATGGTAGTGGTACGTGCCAATCTTTCTTTTGAGGAACTCAGGATGATAAGAGATTTGGTTATCCAATACAAGGATGTGTTCGCATGGAGTTACACAAACTTACGGGGAGTTCCTTCTTAGTTGAGTCAACATAAGATAATGTTGCTACCAGATGCTAAGCCGATTCAATAGCAAAGGTACGGAATGAATCCTAACTATGCCAAATAGATAAAAGTTGAGTTGGTTTAATTGTTGCATGCTAGGTTTATCTATGCCATTGATAATAGTGGCTAGCTCTTTCCTATTGTGGTTGTGTCTTCAAGTCTATGTGTAGTACTATAGAAAGTTCCAAACAGTCCCTAACCCATTTCCTATACCCTTTCCTGATGGAATCCTATACCAAGTTGTAGGACATGAGATGTACTCATTTATGGATGGTTACAGTGCCTATAGCAAATCATAGTGGCCCTAAAAGATCAATCCAAGACTGCCTTTATCAGAAAATAGGGTGCTTATGCGACCCGAGTTATGCCTTTAGGATTGAGAAATGCACCATCAACCTTTCAAGAGTTTATGGTTGAAACTTTTCGAGATTATCACACCAAGTTCATTGCCATCTATTAGATGAATTCTGTGTTTATTCTTCAAACATAGATCATCTTAGGTACCTAGATAGGTCTGCAGACAAGTGAGCATCTCATTGAACCTAGCTAAAAGTGTATTTTGTGTTTGAGTTGGGATGATTCTCGGTCATGTCATTTCCAAATATGGCATAAGAATTGAGCCAAGTAATATCAAAGCTATACAGCAGATGCGTCAACCTTAGAATCTAACTCAATTGCATTCCTTTGTGGGGTTTATTAGTTTCTATCATAGGTTCATCAAAGACTTTGCCAAGATTAATGTGCCTTTATATGAGTTGACAAATATTTAAAGATGCTAATTTTGAGTTGAATGCTGAGTTGTGTGGTTTTCCATAAGTTGAAGAGCTTAGCAATGGCTACTCCTATTATAAGGCAACCAAGGTGGGATGTGATCTTCCATGTACATGTAGATGCTTCTTACTTTGGCTCAGCCAGATGGTCGATTGCACTATCCAATATATTATGCCAACTGGTTAATGACATCTACTGAGTCTAATTATAGCACTACTAAGAAAGAAGCTTTGGGAATGGTATTCAGTGTGTAGAAACTAACACATTATCTACTCATGGTAATCCTTTTGTGTTCTATGTGGTTCATCAAGCCTTACTTTATCTTATCAACAAGACTATCATTCAAGGACACCTTGTTCGTTGGATGCTTCTACTTGAGGAGTTTAAATTTTAAAATTTTCATAAAATAGGCAAGAGTCATGTAGGAGTTGACTGTTAGTCTAGTTTACCGCCGCCATCCGAGGATACACAAGGCATTACCATGGAATTGCCAGATGCTGAACTCTTTGTAGTTGATTATTGTGAGAATGAGTATGCTGAGTTGATAGATTATTTTTCAAATACAAGTTTTTTTATACAATACCTCGAGATAAGCACTGACAACTAGCCTTGAAGGCTTAGAAATACACCTTGATCTGTGGACAACTATTATACCAACAATGTGCAAAGATGGAGTCCTTCATAGATGGGTTTTGCCACATGAACAAGCTATTGTGTTGCAAGAATCTCACTCGAGGTTCTTAGGAGGACATTTTTATGGTGAGTTAACTACTAGGAAAGCTTTTTAAGCAGGTCTATGGTGGTAAACCTTGTTCAAATATGCTCAGACTAAGTTCATGCAGTGTGACGTCTATTAATTCACTGGGTGCCTATTAGCAATTAATCTATTCCTTTGCAACCACTTGTCCATGGGAAGCTTTTTAGAGATGGGGTTTGGAGTTTGTTGGTCCTTTCAAGCCAGCCTCGTTCACTCATACTAAATATATTATTATAGCCATTGACTATGCTACTAAGTGGGTAGAAGCCAAGGCACTCCGAGACAACTTGGCTCAAAGCACTACTAAGTTCATTTTTGAGAATATCATATGTACATATGGATGCCATTTACAACCAAACAATGACCAAGGTACACATTTTCTTAATGATGTGATGCAGTCTCTTAAGAAGGAATTCAAATTCGTGCATATGGTCTCCACTACTTACTATCCTCATGGCAATGGTGAAGCTAAGTCAACAAACAAGACACTTAAGCTCATCCTCACTAAGCCATCCACCAATCAGCTAAGGGTGAATGGGATACAAAACTTCATTCTACTTTGTGGGCCTATAGGACTACTTACAAGGTGGCTACTAATCTTACACCCTTTTGTATGGCCTTTGTCTTGGAAGTAGTTGTTCCCTTAGAATTTATTGTATAGAGTCTCAAAATTACCACCAAGCATCACTTAGATGAGCCAAAAGCAATCAAGTGGTGATTGCATCAACTAAGCCACCTGGATGAGTTATCCCTTTGAGTAGCCTAGTCACAGTTGGTGATACAGTGCAAGAGGAAGGCCTAGCATGATAGACACATTGTGCCTAAGAATTTGAAGAATGGTATGCTTGTGTTAGTCTACAATGCAAAGCTAGGGCCTATCAAAACAAATTTCAAGTTGGGTTTGAATGGACCCCATTGGCTAGTTGAAGGTTTTTGCAATGGTATAGCTTAGCTCAAAGATTTACAAGGCAATGTGTTCTTTGAGTTGTACAATGAAAGCAAAGTAAGGCCATACCAATCAATGAGTTCTTTCGATAGACAAAAATCACATACAAGCCACTCGGTTGACAATGCCTTGGTGAATTTCACAAAAGGTGGAATTCTAGTTAGTTGTTTGGTCACAATAGAGGAAATGCATGAGATGCCAACACATGGCAGTATTAACGTTTTGGACACATTAATGCAAAATCATCATGCTAAAGAAAGGGAGGCTCATGCAACCATTGATCTGACAAGATGCCTACTTGCAATTAAAAAAAAAAAACAGAAAAGAGTGATATATTCCATTCAAAACAAATCATACAACAGGTGGGAGAGAAAGTACTCTATCCCTAGCCTCAACAATATGGCAAAAGAGCCATGGAGGTGGTCTAAAATGCCACGACATCCCAAAAGGGGTCAAGTGAAAAAATAAAGAGCAGTCCCATGTCCTCATGAAGGATAAAAGTCTCCCACGAGCTGCCAAAGAGGTGCCTGTACACTGCTCCCCCTGACTCCTGAGAGTAAAGATAATCTCCACCCAAATGGAAGTGAGAGTGTCAGCCTCCATGCATAAATGGCCCCCAAGGACAAAAGAACATCGCGAACACCATATCCGCCATAGGGTAAAAATGGAAATCACCTCCCAAGCTCTCCCCTCAGCTGAAGTAGGCATGAACTCCTGAGCTGGTACCGGTACCAAAAGTAAATCCTACGGCTCCATGATGCTAGCCTCCATGGGACCCTGTCTCTGGCGACGCTGCATGAAGAAACCATGGTCTCCTGGCTCTGCCTCAAATTTTGTTCAACTACATCTGGATAAGGACTCTAGTTATCATCCTCAATTGCATTTTTAGTATACTATTGTTCTTACCTCTTTGTCATCATCTTCATCATCATCTACAACAGCTGCCTTTTTGTTATTGTCTATGACATCTTCAATCTTTCCACCGCCGCCCTTCCTACTCCATCTGTTTTTATTATATCATTCTATTTCCTTTGCTACCCACCATCCTTTCCATTAGTCATCTTCTTCCTCACTCACAGTGCTTATGTTGTCTGTGTAGTCATGGAGAGAGTAGAGTGCACCCATTGTTAGAAGAGAAGGAGAACCTCTTGCATATTGCCTCCACATCTTATTGAGGATTTCTCCAACGAGGTCCTCATAGGAATCCACATGTGAATTTCCTAAAGTTTTCCAATATTACATGGAAAGAAGTTTGGGAGGAGGAGCTAGTAGAGGAGATCCTGGACTCCTATGATGAAGAGGATGACAGCCTCATCATTAATGACATGCACGCTAGGATTAGTTCTGAGCTGCTCAAGAAAGCCTTTAAGCTCAAGCAATGTACTAGCCCTACAAAGTTCTTGATGCCAAGACGTGTCATGTCTACTTCACGGATGATAGCTATTCCTCTTTGCAGGGTTATCTAATTAGCAAGGTATCCGATGAAAGCCTAAGGATAACTAGCCAATTTTTGTCAAAGTTTATTGCGCTAAAGAAGAGTGTTGAGTATATCCCAAGGTAGTACATGGCTCATGTTGTCATAATAGTGGAGGATTGGTTTCCAGTAGATTGGTTGAAAAATTTTGAGAAGGCATTTGAGACCCAACTACGGGAAGTGATCCAAGGTCAGCAGTCACATTACAAGCTTGACCCACATCTTTGCATGCTACAACACCATCTGGTGTTAGGACGGGTGCCTTGGCCTAATGCATTACCTCTACCAGGTGGAGCAAGGCCATTAGCATCCAAAAATGATGAACACTGAAAGGAGGAAGAACTAGGTAGCAAAGGGTTGGAAGAGCAGAATCAAGATGAAGGGAAAGGACCAGGAAGATAAAGAGCAGGACAAAGCACTAGGGAGAAGGCACAAGAGCAAGAGGCGGCTGACCAAGGTGCTGAGCAACCAAGAAGATAAAGAGAAGGATCAGGATGAAGGGAAAGGGTTGAACAACCGGGAAGATAAAGAGAAGGGAAAGGGAAAGGGCCAAACAACCAGGAAGATAAAGACCAGGAAAAAAGGATAAAAGAGAAAGCCCAACAGCAAGAGGCATCTACCAAGATGCCAAGCAAAAGGCACAGGACCAAGGGAGCTGAGCAGAGAAAGGAGCAAGAGGAGCAAGGCAAGCGATATATGGGAGAAAAAGGGGCCAAGGATAAACTATTGGAGGGGGAAAGCAATGAAGGCACATCTAAGCAACAACAACAAAACAACCCAAAGGGGAACACTGTTAAGGGCACCCTTGAGGAGTCAAAAGAGGACAATCTGGAGGGGAACAACCAAAAGGGCACCTGTAGGGTGTAGAAAGAGAACTTGCCAAGGGAGCTGAAGGTAGTGAGACACTCAAGCAGTGGGAAGAAGAAGCCATGCTCGAGGAGCAAAGGAAAGGAGTGGATAAGGGGGATTCTGAGCCCACACAAGAAGCTGAGCAACCAAGTGGTTGTACCACCTTGGCCACCATCACTTTACCTCCACCCCTCTTGCCTCTACAGAGCCTATTCCATGCAAAACCATTCCCCTTGGACCCCCAATTGACAGAAAAAAATCATCAGGATCAGACTACCACCGAGAGCTAGTGGCAAGCTTCGCGACCACAATCTCTTCCTCAAACATAGTACCAGGAGGAGATGTCCAAATTTTTTGAGGAGCAAACCGCAAAGCCTGCACGCGATTGAGGCAGACTTGTTCAACAGAGTGAAAGTCCCTCAAGGAGCAGCTAGATGGGAGTAACATAGTCTATGAAGAGAAGCTCCAAAACTATTCACAACTGCAATAAGCCCACACTGGCAGCCTACAGTGCAAGGTAGACAGCTTAAGGCACTCTCTACCAAGGACAAGGGTGAGGTGATGAAACTCATAGGAAAGAACATGTAGCTATAGCATGCCCTTCAATTCCTACAACAATAGACCTCCAAAGCTCGGTAGCAACAAGGAACTTGGACCCAGATTGAGGTCCTAGAGAAAGAAAATGCAAACTAAGGTAGGAAACTACAAAGAACTAGGATCTAAAGAAGGAGAATGTGTGGTTACAAACCTAGTTGGACCAGCATATCCAACTCTAGCAATTAGTTTGCCTCCTTTAGGTTCTTGATGAACACCCAAGTTGCCTTGCCAACAACAACCACCAGACCATGACAACTCAGATGGACAAATTGCTGTGCATGAATTGTCAAATCTAAGTTAGAAGGTGGGCCCCTTAGAGCATAAGAGGTTGCTACTCAGACCGACTTCAATTTTTGGGATGCTCGCATTTTTTAAGATGTCGCAATGTAGGTGGAACTATTAGTGGACACAACTAATGTGGTTGTATAGACCAAGCAAATGATGGATGCCGAGCCCATTTTGCCCACTCATGGTCTCCCTATTTCGCAAGGTCTTCCTATCGCAATACCAACTATGAAAATTTTGCACCAAGTTTTGGGTCGAGAGGAGATGCCCATTCGTTATACCGAGTTTATTGTTGCTACACAAAGGAAATGGAGTTATTTACTCCCCCATGCAATGCACCAAGGTGTCCTTGAGCGAGTACAGCCACGGTGGTCTTGGTGTATGGCTGTGTAATAAAGGTGTTCAACCATTTTGTAAAGGAGCATGCTCAACATCAACATGATATTTCCAAGATCGAGTGTAGGTTGATTGTTGCCCCAATTCACCAATTGCCCAAGCTGTCCATGGCCAAGCTTCCTTTGTACTATGATAACCTTTTTGCAAGATCTTGAGAAACTTATCAGAGTAGCCATGTGACTAAGGCTAAGTCCATGCAAAATAACATACACACTTATGTAAAGTTCTAAGCATGAAGTGGTAGGATCGGGTCAACCAAGTCAAGTGCTACATGACCAATTTTGCAATGGTACTAGACATCAATGAGCCCTCTAAAAATCCAGTAGTTGAATCTTAGACCATGGGGTGGCTTACCAACCCTGAGTGGCATCCCATGAGCATCAATGAAATATATTTATGGCCACCCAAAAGGCATCATTTTGAGGCTCAACAACCATGCTCCCCTCCCTGAGCTTCCACCATAGATGACATTGGCCCTTCTTGCTAGACAATTCATCCATGGCCTCCACTCCAATGAGTGCATTACCATCGACAGCCACACACCTTTAACCCTAGAGCCTTTGCGTTTGAGTAGTGGTGGCTGGTCCCTACTAATCCATGGCCAAGGGTAGCCAAGGTAAATTGTTAGCCCTCAGGTTAGTTTGTGAGGGCACGGACAAGGGTAGCCAAGGCAAAATGTTAGCCTTGAGGCTAGGCTAACATGGAACATGATTACGGTCATCGAGTGCCGACCTCAAAAAGAAGTGATGGAGTCTCAATTGAGCATTAGTTTTGTAGCGGAGATGTAGGGGATTGTGGTGTTACCACCAATAAGTAGATGTGGGTTGGTGCATCTTGAGAGACCACACTCAACATCATGTGATTACATGTAAATAGCACTAACACTTATAGAGTGCTATAAATGAAAGGGTTAGATGCCCCAACCCTAACCCTAAATGGGTTTGTATATATTCTACATTTTCAACTAAATCTAGTGTACAGTTAGTCATTTGTGGTGTGCTCTCTAGCTGTGCCCTCTCTCCTCATCTCCACTCTTCTCCTCTCCCCTCTTCATATTTTGTCATGGTATAGAGCATGGTTCTACCTTCTGCCGAGGTGCCATCCTTGCGAGAGAGATTGAGTGATTGAGAGATTGAGAGCTTCTTGATTGTTCTCTTCCATGAGAGACTTTCATTCATGTGAAGAATTTCCGTCCATTGGTGAGAGATTTTCGTCATAGAGAGATTTAGATTCATTCTTCACTTCATTTTGTTGAGGGATTGTGAGAGTGAGATCCTTTGAAAGAAATATAGGGAGAGTTTAAGAGTAATTCTGAGAGAGAATTCTAAGAATTTCTTCTTCTCCGATTGAGAAAGAGAGAGAGATTCTTTGAACTATTCATTTGATTCATTTTTTCTTGTGAGAGAAGAGGTTTCAATGAGAGTTTTGAAAGACTTTCATCGTGACAGTCAAGACCTTTCAACTCAAAAGATCTCAGCGAGATAGAGTCTCCATTCTGCTCCATTCTTCTTGAGTATTCAAAAGGACACCTCTGCAACAAAGTACCAGTGCCGAGCTGCTACAAAAAGGTGACTTTCTTTCAAGAGAGCTCACAGGCATCAACATCAAAGCCAACACAGGAAGGCTTCAACAATTGGACTCCCGGCCAACTACAACGATCTATCACTACAAACAACAACCAAATCTGAAGGCTCCTACACCTACAAGGCAAGCATGCTTGCTCAAACGACTATTGTAATGGTGGATGGCTCTCCACTGATTCCACAGCCAACAACCCTGTCATTTATGAGTAGGCAACAGAGGCCTCTACGACTGGCTCTTCATCATCCATGCTTAGACATCCCCTCCTGATCTTTAGGCACCCATCGACTTCATGTAGAGCTCTTTATCTATGTCTTCTCCATCCATAGTCGATTGGGCCGCTAGGCACATAGACTAAATCCACATAGCTCCTTGCCACGACCAAGCTTTGTTGACCTTCAGCACAACAGATTCGCCAACAACTACCTCAATGAGGGGGCTCCTTCCACACCCATGCAAAGCCACCGCCAATGATCAGCCCAAAGCCTCACTGACTGTGCAATAGCTGCCTCACCAATGAGCTCGCATCTATAGCCATGGGATATAGCTCCTACAATGATGCTTCCAACGAGCTCCCAAATTGCCTCCAAGTCGCTACACCCGTCAAGCTTCGTCGATGCCTCTCATGTTCCTCTACAATCTAAGGTTCTCCAACCTTGGAAAAGGCACGTGGTGCATGTGCCACATCACACCTTATCTCCAACCCAAGGTTGGTTCACACTACCACGTGGCAAATATCTAGCCACACCCAGGCTTGGTCAACCTTATGCCACATGTAGATAAGGGTTAACCCTCGTCAGTTCAATCGAACCCAGGGTCAACATTGGTCAAGTGAAGGAATAGTCAACATGCCACATTAGTTTCCTAGTCATTAGCACTGACACATCACATACTACGTGGGCCTATCTGTAGTGCCACATCATCAGCCCAATCATCTTATATGCGACCTCAGCTCATATGTGGCACCCACGTCATCCAAGATAGCTCAATTGCCACATCAATAGCCTTATCCAATCATCAATGCCCAATTAGCATCCACCTCAATAGTGCCATGTGGCAATCTCCTGCAAGCACACAGTTACTCTACAAGCACACTGTGCACTGCATGTGAATGCTCTTGCCACTTCACTACTACTCTACAGAGGCACACCTCTCCATAGGAATAGTTCCTGCATGTGACCATGAGTGCCACATCATCATTGAGCACTTGCACCCTTTTTTGCCCCTCCACCTAGATCAAGCCATATCTCTTGATCTAGGAAGAATTTGAGGATGCTCCAAAAAGAAAAATCGCTCGCTTTTTCATGGTCTATGTGCTCATCACATCACATGCACATTTCGGTGCAAGTTTCACTCACTTTTGAGCCTCCTTGTTGACAAATCCACTTCCTACATGCACATCAGCCTCTACATCGATGCATCTAACCCAGCACATAAAAAGAACCAAAGAAAAGAAATTATTTGTTGTTCTTTCATCGATAAATGGTTGGTATAGATCTAGATTAGAGTAGACTAGATCGCCATAGAGGAGACACTTTGAATTTCTCCTAGTTGCCAATCTAAGCCATGCCTAAAATTCTCGACTGGTTCCTACTCGGAGTTAGTCCCTATGCTCACATACGGTTTCACATCATCACATTACCTAAAACCTAACGTTCATCAGTTTAGTGAGGAGACTTCACAGTGTTTAGAGGCACTGTCAATTGATCAGTGGGCAGATAGCACATGATTTGATTTCACACACACATGCCATCATTGTAAAGCCTATTCGGCTATTTCATGGCATTGTGTACTTTTTTCCAGC
The DNA here is from genome assembly GCF_047967505.1 of Dipteris shenzhenensis. Lineage (NCBI taxonomy): Eukaryota > Viridiplantae > Streptophyta > Polypodiopsida > Gleicheniales > Dipteridaceae > Dipteris > Dipteris shenzhenensis. The sequence continues at coordinate 17,480,952 of NC_141606.1, forward strand.
CTTCTAAAGCCTTTTGGCTATTCCCAACATCGTTTGCCACAAGCCTTGTAATTCAAATTAGATTATATATTGCAGTTCTACCTTTTCTTGATAGTTCAGATTTCACTTGCCACAGTTAGTGTTTTGCAGTTGATTCAGACAGTGATTTTCATGACACTTTGAGTACATCTCTTGCACCATGTCAACATCTAGCAACTTCAATCTGGAGGCATTTGCTAAGCTAGACAACTCCAATTATGGCACATGGAAATACCAAATGGAGACCATTCTTGTACTTCAGGACAAATGGGAGTATGTCGATGGATCTACACCTAGACCATTGGATGGTCCAGCTAGCAGTAGCTCTACTCCACCTATTGTCACAACATCATCAATAGGGTCTACAGTGGGATCTCTAGCTACACCAGTAGTTAACAAATCCTGCCATTGCCTGAGCTCAAGTAGAATGGGATAAGAAATATAAGTATGCATATCATCTGATCAAGAAGAATGTGCAAGATGTCATGCTAGGATAGCTGAACACCATTAAGACATCGAAAGAAGCATGGGATAGGTTCGCAGCTCTCTACGAGTCCAAGAAACTCGTAGTAGCAGGAGAGACCATGAATCCAGCAAAAACAGTTCAAGTCATCCTGAATGGACTAGGAGAGGGATACGAGAATCTAGTCCAGAATACTTTTCTCACATATTAAGATAGTTGATATTGACATGTGTAAAAAGTAAGGTGCCTATCATATATGTGCACATTTGGATAAGACACCCTAGAGCATGTTTTTGGCAGTTGTGCATTATACTTGGTGTAAAACATGGTGAAATACGACTTCGACCATGCAAACCATATCTAATGGGCATGATTCTTTGCACAAACCTCAAGATAGGTGGGATTTATAGGTGTGCAAATTATCATGCCCATTCTATCTCTGTGCATATGAATAAGACACCTCAGAGCATGGTTTTGACCATTGTACATGACACTTGATGAAACACATGGTCTAATGTGACTTTGACCATGCAAATCATATCCAATGGGTGTGATAATTTGCCCCCACATCAATATATGTGTGCATTTGAATAAGACACTTCGAAGTGTGTTTTTAAACTATTATACATGACATTAGGGAGGAAAAACGTGATGTGATGTGATTTTGACCATGCAAACCAATTTGATGTGGCCACAACACTTTGTGTGCAGAGGGATTGATGCACGTGAAAAGTATAGAGGCATCCAATATGTGTGCATTCGAATAATAAACCCCAAAAAACCATATCCAATGGGCATAATACTTTGCACATGCATCAAAATTCATGGGATTGATTCATGTGCAAAATATCATGCCCATTGTATATGTGCACGTTCGAATTAGATACTGTAAAGTGTGTTTTTTGACCATTGCATGACACTCAATGAAAAACTTGATGTGATGCAATTTTGACCATGCAAATCATATAGTATGGGTGAGATACTTTGTACACATCTTAATATAGGTGGACATGTGTGCAAAGTATCATGTGCATCGGATATATGCATGTTTGAATAAGACACCCCGGAGCATGTTTTTTTATTGTTGTGCATGAGAATTGGTATCACACATTGTATAATGCAATTTGTACCATGAAAACCATATTCAATGGTAACGATACATTGCATGCATCTCAATATAGGTTATATTAATGCATATGCAAACTATTGTGCCCATCAGATTTATACACATTTGAATAAGACTCGGTGCGTGACATGGTATAATGTGACTTCGACTATGCAAACCATATCCACTAGGCATGATACTTTGCACGACTACACAAACCATATCCTCTAGGCATGATACTTTGCATGACCCTTAAGATAGATGGTATTAACGTGTTTGCAAAGTATCATGTCCATCAAACATGTGCACATTTGAATAAGACACCCTAGAGCGTGTTTTTTGATAGTTGCGCATGACAGTTGGTGAAAAACATGGTGTGATACGACCATGAAAAATACATCCAATGGCTTGATACTTTGCATGTATCTCAAGATAGGTGGAATTAATGTGTGTGAATATTTTTATGCTCATCAGATATGTGCATGTTTGAATAAGATGCCCTGGAGTATGATTTTTACCATTGTGCATGACACTCAGTGAAAAACATCATGTGATGCAATTTTGACCATGCAAACCATATTTGATGGCAAGGATACTTTGCAATCATCTCAAGATAGGCAGTATTGACATGTGTGAAAACTATCATGCCCATCATACATGTGCATACGATTTGGTGGAGGATTTTTAGAGTCATAGATCTCTGTGTATTCGATTTCGTCTCTTTGTTCTGCATTTTTCATTCTAAGGTTTTGAAACCTTAGATTTATGCCACATGGCAGTGGATAAGTGTTGACTCCCATTTCTCACTCATCGGTTGGGATTTTGGAGTTCCGGTAGAAGAGATATATTTGCAGATTTTCTTGCTGAGTCTGATTATGCAATGGCGCCCATGTTTTGAGGCCTCTCACGTTCTATTTTTAGTAGCGGTCATTACCGTGGAACTATGATTTCTTGAGCATACCTTATGCAGATCACTCTGGTTTTAATTTGAGCAGTGTGCGCTCATTCGTGGTGTGCATTGGGTTGCAGTGGATGATTTGTAGGCCATTTGGATGCATTGCGGTCCTTATTGGATGCGTTGATAGGCCCAAATTGCCTTATGGGATGCTATTTTTATGGATGCTTTGCACACGGATGCTATTTTATGCTGAGGGACAGCTTTGACACATTGCAGGTGATTCACTGATAGTGCTATGCTCTCTTGGATGAGATATTATTAATGCATATGCCAGTGGACGGTGTTTATGCTTGAGTCATTTGGCACTTATTGGTATTTTGGATTGCCATTGCAGTTGGCATTTTCATTTGGGCCGGATTTGCTCATATGGATGCGTAGTATATGCACATGAGTCAGATGCTTTGAGACCTGAGTTTTGGTGATATTTCACTCTATTGTGGCATACACATTTGGGTGCACCTGGTATTTGGTGTGATTCTCTCTTGTAGGCATTAGTATTTGGGATTTTTGCTTCATTTGCATCATGGCATCCTCATCCATGTCTGAAAAGGAGGGTTTTAGCATTAAAAAGTTTGATGGGACAAACTTTTCTTTGTGGAAAGAACAAATAAGGGATGTTCTTATTCAAAAGAAGCAGATTAAACCCTTGGCAGGGATTGAAGCTAAGCCTGCAAATATGAGGATGATTGGAATGAGTGGATGCATTAGCAAAATCTACTATTAGACTTCATCTTGCAGAGTCAGTTTATTTCACTGTAGTAAATGAGTAGACTACGGAAGATTTGTGGAAGAAATTGTGTGGCACTTATGAAAAGGAAACTGCCTCTAATAAAGTTTACCTCATGAAGAGGTTGTTTGAGCTATAGATGAAGGAAGGGGTCTCCATTGCTTCTCACTTGAATGAATTCAATATTATTTTCAGCTAGCTTCAGGCTCAGAAGATGAATTTTGATGTGGAGACTAAGGCAATATTTCTCTTATGTTCATTGCCATCCTCATGGGATACCTTCTGTACAGCTGTCAATAACTCTGCACCTGGTGGAGTACTGAAATTTGATGATGTTGTGGGTAGCTTGTTGGCCAAGGAGATTAGACGGAAGTCTATGGTAGGCAACAAGCAGGATGCAGCCTTAAATGTGCAAAGGGGTAGATCACAGTTCAGGGGGAAGTCCCAAGAAAGAGGGAAGTCTCGTAGCAAATCCAGGGCATGGAACATTGAGTGTTACCACTGTGGCAAGAAGGGCCATATGAAAAAGGACTGCTACAAGCTGAAAAGAGAGCAAAAGGATAAGAAAAAGAATGCAAATTGGGGTGCAAATCAAAAGGAAGAGAGTCCAAGGGAGGACAAAAGAAAAGTGAAGATCGAGGAGATCAATGCAGTCACACATGATAGTGACAATGACGTTTTCTTCATGTCTAGATTATCTGCAGAGTTGCTTACCACTTCAGATGATGCATATTCCCAGGATTGGATTTTGGATTTTGGTGCTTCATTCCATGTTACTCCCCATAGGGAATGGTTCTCCACTTATGACAGTGGAAACATAGGTTGTGTGCATCTTGGAAATGACTATGCATGTGGCATAGTGGGAGTAGGTGACATAAAGTTTTCTTTTGCAAATGGGTCTACATTTATTTTGAAACATGTGAGACATGTGCCCTCCATGTGCCTAAGTTGACCAAGAGTCTTATTTCAGTGGGTCAGCTAGATGATGCTGGTTTTCACACCACTTTTGGCTTTCAGAGTTGGAAAATTCAGAAGGGCTCTATGCTTTTGGCCAGGGGTGGCAAGTGTGGGACTTTGTATCCCTTACATGTATCAGGGGTATTTGATCATGTTGTTGCAATAACCGAGCAGCCAAGCACTTCTTTGTGGCATTGCAGGTTGGGGCACATGAGCTAGAATGGAATGAAACTCTTATGCCGTTTGGGTTATGTACCGCATTTAAGTTTCCCTGATTTTGAATTTTGTGAGCACTGTCTCTATGGGAAGCAGACTAAATCAGCCCATAAAAGAAGGGGAAAGAAAGAGTTTGAAAAGCTTGATTTGGTGCATTCAGATGTATGTGGTCCCATGCCTACACGGTCATTAGGCGGGGCTGAATACTATGTGACATTCATTGATGATGCAACTAGGAAAGTGTGGGCTTATGCTATAGCTCGGAAGACTGATGTGTTCCAGGTATTTCAGAAATGGCTGGCCTTGGTTGAGAATCAGTCAGGTAGAACGCTTAAATGCCTACGGACTGATAATGGTGAAGAGTATCTCTCTCATGACTTTCAGCATTTCTGTGATACACATGGGATTAAGAGGGAGCTCACATCCCCTCATACTCCAGAACAAAATCCAGTTGCAGAAAAGATGAATCGTACCATTCAAGAAAGGTTGCAATGCATGCTTTCCAATGCAAGTCTTTCTGGTAGTTTTTTGGGCTGAGGCAATGAAGACTGCAGTGCATGTGATCAATAGATCACCTAGTAAGAGTTTAGATGGTGGTATTCCTGAAGAGGCATGGAGTGGCAAGAAGCCCTCTTACTCTCATTTGCGTATATTTGGGTGTGAGGTGTTAGAGTTAGCTCAAATGTCCACCTCTCATGTAACCCACCAATATTCTGTGTACCCAATGTTGTAAGGCCCCCATATGAGGAGAAGCCATGATGGGTATCGGATATTGGGAGGGATCCCTAGTTTAGACACTGGAAGGGGTCTTAGAGTAGACCAGATGGTTATGAGACGGCTTAGGAGCCAAGAGTAGATACCCGTCTGCACAAAGGGGGGGTTCGGGGGGGCGATAGCCCCCCCGATAGCAGGGGGTCCGGGGGGCGCAGGCCCCCGGTGGGGGTCTGGGGGCAAAGCCCCCAGCGGCAGGGTCCGGGGGCTACCGGTAGCCCCAGGCCCGACGGTATGACCTATGTGCGATCCTTCATCTGCCCGACGGCATGTTTTCTGAAGGGTCGGTGGTCTTCCAGGCCGACTGTCTATTAGGCCGACTGCCTATTACAGGGCCGACCGGCAACCTTTTACACTATATAAGTGGCCACCCCCTATCATCAGATCACCAGTTCTTCACGCTCATAGTCCTCCGTCCAGCATCTGTCTAGATCACCATCGAAGCTCTGTCTGTAGAGCGCACGGGTGGACAGCCAACCATCAGTTGTATCAGCAGTTTGGTATATCAGAATTTTTGTATTCTCTCCAGCTTTCCATCGTGTACTTGCGTTTTGTTGTTATCTTCCGCTGCGTACTATTTTCTTACATGAGGCATATGCACATGTGCCAAAAGAGCTTCAAAATAAGCTAGATCCTAAGTCTAGGAAATGCATCTTCCTGGGTTATGGTGAAAGTGGAGAGATGGGCTATCATCTCTGGGATCCAGAAGCAAAGAAGATTATACGCAGCCATGATGTAGTCTTCAATGAGAAGAAGATGCATAAGGCACCCATGAGGGATGTTGAAATGAGGATAATCACTTTCTAGGATGTGAATCCACCTACATATGTTGATAGACAGCAAGCTGTTCATGCACCAAATGTGCAAGAAATGGTACCACCAAGTACTCCCACAGGTATACAATCAAGGGTAGATGATGGATCATCTATTGGTGGAAATGATGAGCCAAATGTGGCTGATATGTAGGTGGGACAGCAAGCTAAAATGCCCTTGAGAAGATCATCTAGAGTGTCTAGACCACCTGATAGGTTTGTTCCAGGGGTAGACTATGTGATGCTTACTGATTGCGGGGAGCCTTCTTGCTACAGAAAGGCTATGATGCACAAGGATCAATGCAAGTGGGAGTATGCTATGCAATTAGAGATGAGTTCACTTATGAAGAATAAGACTTAGGACTTGGTTTCTTTGCCACATGGAAAGAAAGCATTGCCATGTATATGGGTCTACAAAATGAAGGTCACAGGTGATGATGTGCCTAGGTACAAGGCCCATTTGGTCGCTAAAGGGTTCAAGCAAGAGAAGGGTGTGGACTTTGATGAGATATTCGCTTCGGTTGTGAAGATGACCACACTTAGATGCATGCTTGGACTAGTGGCATTAGAGGATATGGAGCTTATGCAGATGGATGTCAAGACAGCTTTCTTGCATGGGGATTTGCATGAGGAAATTTACATGGTGCAGCCGGAAGGCTTTGAAGAGAAGGGCAAAGAGCATTTATTTTGCAAGCTGAAGAAGAGTCTCTATGGTCTTAAGCAAGCACCTAGAGAATGGTATCAGAAGTTTGATGCTTTCATTCGGTCCCAGGGTTTTAGAAGGAGTGAAATTGATCATTGCCTCTGCACTAAAAGGGCTAAGGATAATAGCCTGATAATCTTGGCACTATATGTGGATGATATGCTATTGGCTAGCAAGAATATTTATGAGCTAGATGCATTAAAGGCCAAGTTGCATGAGGCCTTTGTTATGAAGGCTTTGGGACTTGCAGGTCATATTCTTGGTATGCGCATCACGCGTGATCGGAGTAGGAAACTCCTTTGGCTTTCACAAAAAGAGTATGTTACAAAAGTATTGCAGCGTTTCAATATGGAGGGGGGGAAGGCAGTGAGTACTCCATTGCCTCCATATGTGAAACTGAGTCATACAGATAGTCCCAAATCAGATGAGGAAAGGGCCATGATGGCCAAGGTTCCTTATGCAACAGCGGTTGGGAGTCTTATGTATGCTATGATAGCTACTAGACTAGACATTGCATTTGCAGTGGGAGTTGTTAGCCGGTATATGGCTAATCTAGGAAAGAGGCATTGGGAGGCAGTTAAGTGCATCATGAGGTACATGAAGGGTACCAAGGAGATGTGCATCTGCTTTGGTAGAGGAGACATGCGTGTACTTGGGTACATAGATTCAAACTATGCAGGGCATGTGGATAGTAGGAGATCCACTTTTGGTTATGTGTTCACCTTTGCAGGTGGTGTAGTGTCGTGGATGTCTCATACACAGAAGTGCGTTTCTTTGTCTACCATAGAGGCTGAGTATGTTGCAACCACAGAGGGTTGCAAGGAGGCTATATGGCTTGATCGGCTAGTGGGAGATTTGGGGATTCATACAGGTGTACCGACATTGCATAGTGATTCCATGAGTGCTATTCAACTAGCACGGAATCCGGTCTTTCATGCAAAGACCAAACACATTGAGGTACCATTTCATCAGAGAGGTACTTGAGGACAAGCGCATAGAGCTTGTCAAGGTTCATACAGATGATAACCCTATAGATATGCTGACAAAGAGTTTACCTAGTCAGCGGTTTGAGTATTGTCATGTATTGATGGGCATTGGATATTATGCTCACTGGTTGTTCTCCCTTAAAGGCACATTGTCCTTTAAGTGGGAGGTTGTGGGGGTTAAAGATCACTGTGCCTTTACCCCGGTTATGTACAATACTCAAACACATATATAAATGAATGAAAAAGAAGATTAGGGTGGTTCTGCACCCACCAAAACTTGTGTGGCTCTCTGTCTCTCTCTCTCCCTCTTCCGTTCTTGCTTCCACTAAGAGCACTCTCAACTGCAACTAGAGTGATCTGCATAAGGTATGCTCAAGAAATCATAGTCCCATGGTAATGACTGCTACTGAAAATAGAACCTAAGATGCCTCAAAACATGGGTGCCATTCCATAATCGGACTCAGCAAGAAAATCTGCAAATATCTCTCTTCTACCAGAACTCCAAAATCCCAACCGATGAGTGAGAAATGGGAGTCAACACTTATCCACTGCCATGTGGCATAAATCTAAGGTTTCAAAACCTTAGAATGAAAAATGCATAACAGAGAGATGAAATCGAATACATAGAGATCTATAACTCTGAAAATACTCCACCGAATCACACAAGAACTAATAGGTAGGGGTTTTTGGGCGTTGAGAATGCAATGGGACACACGATTTTGGAAACCGTGGTCTCAATCACTGGGTCCAACACACGGGCTGAAAAAAGTTTTTGGAAACAGAGCTGTTTGTAAACTCCACCAGAGTGCAAATGATGAGCAACATAGAAGTTTTAAAACCTCCTAAGTCCATCGGAATTGACAGATTTGCAAATGGTTGCTCCAAACTCGAGTTCCAACACCTGGGCAGAAAAATGTAGAAATTGACACAGTGAGTCAGAAATCCAATGAAATGATCCCAGATTCAAGAATGAAGGTGTTTCCCAAGGTCTTGAAGTGAAGTGGATACCAAAAGCAAGTAATAGTTGCCTCTGCAAGTCAATACGGAGTCTTTGTCATCGAACGGAACAAGGAAAAGCTCAAAAAACGACTTTTTCTTTGAAACCACTTAACAGGCTCTCAAAACCACTTCGCAAAACCAAAGTGACTTTTCCAAAGGTTCCTCCAACGTCTCTACACACTCGGATGCAAGTAAAGTCACCCATAAAGCTTCCCACAGAGCTTCTCCTTCCTCCCACAGAGCTGTTGAGCTTCAAGCATTCACACATGCTCAGCTAGATCACTCGAGCTCTAATACCAGTTGAGAGTGCTCTCAACAGAAGCAAGAATGAAAGAGGGAGAGAGAGAAACAGAGAGCCACACAAGTTTTGGTGGGTGTAGAACCACCCTAATCTTCTTTTTCATTCATATATATATGTGTTTAAGTATTGTACATAACCGGGGTAAAGGCACAATGACCTTTAACCCCCACATTTCCATCTAGAGAGGGTGGGTTTTTATGTCCATGTGACGGCATCAAATCCTCACCTATGGCAGTTGTAGCCTCGATAATCGAAGTTGACATTTTATTCGTGGCAAACATTGGACCATCATATAATGTCTCCAGATCTACATTTTTTATCGTGTTATCTGCAACAATTTCACATGAGCCACCCAAATTGGAAAACTTCTTGCCTTCAAAAATTTGGTGATATTCCAATGTCTTTCTTGAGCACAAAGCATTTAGAAGTCGAGCGTTACTTCTTGGAATACCATCAATAGAAAGGTCTCCAAGGTCATGTGTTTCCTTCCTCTCCAGGTTGTGCAAACAAAATGAGAGGGATCCAATTGTTAGGTTGGGATCAGATGGCCACAAACCATTGAAGGTGAAGTGCCCATACTGACCATGCTCATGCCCATTAGTAACCATTCCAGTGTGTGACACTTGTAATTGCCGTGTAGAATTGGTGTCCTTTGAATGCACCCAAAGTATCGGAATAGTTGTCTTCTCATGATCCATCTTATCATGCATTATGCATAGGAATTTATTTGGATTCATCTCTGAGTACTTACACCATGCATAGTATAAGTTCCTACTACTCTATTGCTGTACCATGTGCTTCCTTCTTTCCACCATCAACAAGTTGTGCTCCTCTTGACTTTTTGTGGCTGCCAAAACGAAGCCTTGATCTGACTGCATAAACTACATTTTAGAGAATTCACTAGTCTTAGCTAGGGCTACATTCCTAAAGTCTATGTTCCAAATCCTACCAAATGTAGATGCGGATAGGCTCTCATAACCCCATTGCTTAAGCAAGGTGCTCTCTCTCTCTCTCTCTCTCTCTCTCTCTCTCTCTCTCTCTCTCAATTTGAAATGACTTTCAAATTCATAATTCAAAATGTTCAAAATAGGTGGGAAACTTAAACTTTAAATTCCAATTTAAAATACAAAAAGAAATTCATTTTGACAATTTCGATATGAAGTAGGTAAGAAATTTAAATTCTAAATATAACTTTGAAATCGGTGGGAAATTAAAACTAAATTTCATCTTTAAGATAGGAAAAAATTAATGGTTTCACAATGAGTTCCAAATACAAATTTGAAATTGGTGGTGGGAAGTTTAAAATTTAAATTCAAATTTAACATAGGAGAAAATAAACATTAGAATTATAACTTGTTTAAATTGCATTCGTCAACTTGCAAATAGGAGAATGGTACTAGTGCCATTCCTCATTTTTGAAGGGGCACTTTGAATGGTGGGTCTGCTGGTACTCATCTTTATATTCTTGGATCTCCATGCAAAGTGTGTCTTGGTCTTGGTTGTAAAGTTGGATAACCTGGTTCAATATGGTCCTTTCTTGTCAGCCATTCCATCATCAATGCATCAGTAGACAATATATCATGATTAAATTGAAAAGCATTACGGGCAAGCCAAATGAACCAAGCGCATACAGCCTAGTAGCTATCCAAATAGCCTACTTGACTTTCAGTAAGTCTCCCAACAAAATATATTTCCACTTGATAGGCTCTCCTACTAAGACCTTCGTGGTTTTCCAAACTTTCCTGGCCTATGAACAAGCAACAAACAAATAAAAAACATCTTCTTAAACCCCCAGGCATCGCCTACACTGACCATTCCATTTACCTATCCTCAAACTTCAAGCAGTAGTCCACACAGCCTTATGTAGGATGGGCCACAAGAGAGTAGAAATTTTTTCAAAAATATCTCTGTGCCAAATTTTGAGAAATCTTCCCTTCTAGTAGATCTGACTATCATGTAAGTTCCATTTGACATTTAGTGTCCTGTACACCTCCTCTATGTTGTCAAAGGGAATTGGGGTAGGAAGCAAGTGGGTAGAGTACACCCAACGGAACTCACGGTCATAGATAAGCATTGTTCCTCCTTTCCACTGGATATTAGCATCCCACAAAGTAAGCCGTTCCCTTATTAAACTAGCATGCTGATTGGAAAGATGGAATTTCCTTTCGATTTCTACCCACATTTTCCATTTTCTCTGATCTTTCTACCATAATTGGCCCCAACATTGAAGACCTTTCTTAAAAAGGGCCCAAGCTATATTGAAGTCCTCATCCTTGAGGGGGGGAGACCTATGCACAACAGATACCCAAATGGAGTCCATAGCCATGAAAGAGCTCTTTCTAGAGAATTTAATCTGGGATTTAATTGATTCAAAAGTAGTCTAGAGAGACTTCCAGAGCTCGTTGCCTTTGATAAAGCATGGTTATGGGTTAAAGATTGACGATAGGTTAGGGAAGTGATGCCACTTTCTTTCCCTCAAAGGACAATCCTGTAGAAAGTTCCTAGCCCTTAAGCTAAGCCCACCAATCCTGATCTAGCTTGACTAGATCTTTGATAATCCACATGGCATCCAACTTAGCAGTCGATAAAATTTGAATATTAACTACACCAGGGCCACCTTCAGCCTTGGGCCTAGAAATGAAATCCCAATTTACTTTGGGTATTCTGGAGTTGCTACCACCCCTTCAAAAGAATGTACATTTAAAGATAAGTTGAGCCAAGTCCTTTCTCCTGGGTTGCCACAGCAAGACAGATAGAAGATAGTGATAGGGTAGAAGCAATGATTGAGGATCATCCTCTTGCCTACTTAGTTAGTCTAGAATCCCTTCCATTTCTCCACTTTAGTGCAAAACTTGTCCAAAACCCAATCCGACCTATCTTTCAAACTGATCCTGAATCCCATAAGGATTCCCAAGAGTTTGAACACTTTGCCATGAGGTAGTGTGTGGCATCTAAGAGAGTCAAGAAAAGGATGATGCTGGCCACCAAGGGTGGTGTAACCCATTTTGGTGTGATTAATGAAAGACCCAGAAGCTGTATAAAAAGTGTCAAGACACTCCAACCTCTTGTACATTGTTTCTAGGCATAAATCTTGGATCATCAACGAATTGCTAACTAACCATTGCCAAAGGGAAGCTCAATGCCCCAAATGGTGCCTTGATGAACTCCCTCCACTGAGATCTGGCCTAGAGAGTTAGCAACTATTGCAAAAAGGAGAGGATTAATATGACATCCTTGTCTGATGGAGCATCTGAGAGGGAGGGGGGAAGACATGACCCCATTAACAAAGACTTTACATGAGGCATTGGATAAAAGGAGTTTGATAAAAGAAACATGCTCTGGCCCCAAACCCAAATCCTGGAGGGGCTAGATAAGAAAGTCCTAGTCCAATCGATCATAAGCCGTATCAAAATATACTTTAATGAAATAGATGTCCTGCTTGGTATCTCTAGCATACTTGCATCCTTCCCAAAGATTGATGATGGCCTCAAGTAGATGTTATCCCTTAATGAACCCTTTCTGCTCAAGGAAGATCCATCTGTCCGTTTTATCTAGAGTCCTTAGCGCTAGGGCCTTTGCCACAATTTTATAGCTTCAATTAAGCATTGTAGCTAAGCACTAGTTCTTAAGCATATTTGTCCTACCTTTTTTGGTAATGAGCTTAATAATACCAATGTTAATATGCTTAGGTAGGTGCTGGTTGTGTAGACTCTCCTGCCATACTTCAAGGAGATAGGGACCCACAATCTCCCAAAAAGTTTTGTAGAACTCAATCAGAAGACCATCTTGTCTTCCCGTCTTTCATAGACATGACAGTCTCCTTTAGTTATTTTAGAGAAAGAGGGGCCTCAAGCTGAATGTGATCATACTGTTGTACACATGCCTTCCTAGCCCTCCTGCACTTTTCTCAAGCTAGTCATACCTTAAGAGTAACAAGTATAAATGACAAGAGAAACTTTTGAAAATGATTCGTACTGAAATCCACATTCTTGGTCTCTCTTAGCCCATTGTGAGTTGGCAACTTCTAAGAAAGGGATGTCCACATGTGACCTCTTTCGTCTGATCAAATTAAACACTTCCTTGGTTGGCCTATCCATTTTTCCAGCCCACCAATTGCTTAGATAGATCTGAGTAACTCTCAATCTAGACCTTTCTAGTTTCAACAAGCCAACCTTAGCTTGTAATAACTTTGCTTGAGAACTAGTGCATCCTTGTCTCGCCCTTAGCTCTAATGCCTTCATGGTCTCCTTAACTCTGTGCAACCTCTGGGCCCTTATTGTTGCTCTGGGTTTTCTTGCATTTTTTAGAATCTGTTGGATGCCCTTGACCACACTTTGCCAAGAATCACATGCATTTTGACCACAGTCACTCTTACTCCAAACCTTAGTAATCTAGCTCTTCACTAACTTTAACTAAAAAAGGCTAGGGTCAAGCCTTGAACCATGATGAGGATTTTTGACCTCGACCAAAATCATAGATAAGCATAATAGGTTTATGGTTATTAGAAAGTGAAAGAGTAGAAAAGGATTCGACACCAACTTTGGAGGTTTAAGCAATAGATAGTGGGATATGTAAAATCTATCAAGGCGAGCTTCTCATCTATACTCTCCAGCCTGTCTATTAGTCCAAGAGAACTCACCTATGGAGTCAAGATTGACAAATTGAAAGGCATCCTTAAGGTCCTCCCAAGTGTGCAATTCAATGCCCCTTAGTAAAGTACACTTGCCCCTTGATCTCTCTCTTTTGAACTCCTCCATATTGAAGTCCCCCATCCAAAAGGCATTTCCAGCTAGTCCCTCCATTGACTAATGCCAAGCATGTCATACAACTCTCGTGCCATAGGAGCGTTGCATGTCGCACATGCACTACTCACCTTTAGAGTATTCACGAGGCAAGCAAGGTGAAAGCAATGATCACAAGGGAGACAATAATAACATGTGGCCCTGTCAAGCAATCTTAGTAGATTGGACGACATGTCCCTCCCATGATGAGTTATAATTGCGTGGGTATTGGGGATGGTTTGTGCACAACGAGGCCAACAAAATCATGGGTGAGTGTCGAGACTATGCCTCCTTGTTTGATATGTTGCAAGGCGGCTTGTGCATCATGTGCCTAATGGGAATAATTAGTAGCTATTAGGCACATCTCCACATATGCATTGTCAATATCAAGCCTCTGTCTGGTTAGAGATAATAGTGCATGCAACCGTTGATTATCACTTAACAGCCGCTCATTCTCTTGTAGTACCTACTTGCCAATGCTCCATAATTGCATCTCGCAGAGTTCCAAGAGGAAATGTGACATCTCGCTCAACATGTGCTCCTTGTTGTCCCTCTCCAATGTCCTCTTTGATGGTTCATGAAGAGCTCGTCAGTTGATTGTCATCACCAATGCTACACATCTAGTGAGGTCACATAAAAACTTGTTAGTTGATGTTGGGCTCGAATTGTTCCAAAAAAGAAAAAGCAAATAGTCAAAAAGACATTTAACCTGACGTTGGTGGACTGTCAATGTGCGTAGGAGGTTTTGCTACCATGGGTATGGCACTTGTCACTCATGATTGCTCATGTACTCGAGCACCTGAGGCAAAGTCCACTTCATGGCCAAGAATGAACTTTGTGTATAGCATCTTCGCAAAGTATAAGGGAATGTCTCCTGAGCTTTCTTTGCGAACATCATCTCCCATATGCTGCATTTGATGGCTTGGTTATGACAATGCACAATGGGACATCATCCATGGTCAATGGAGGCTAAGCTCATATCCCATATAGCTATAACATCCTCATTCAAGATGAGGTCTTTACTTGTGCATACTTCAAGAACTTCATCGCTTGACTAGAGCGTGTGCATGTGTCCTATGCTTGGTACTCGGCTTGTGTGGATGGGCAAGAGGGTGTTCTCGATGATGACACCATTGTTGTGATTCATGAACTATAATCCTAGAAATGTTAAACCTAATAGCAAATATACAAGTTCATAACATGAGCCATACATACATTCTAGCAGTTTGTTCTCATACAATTGTAAAAGATCGTCTCGTGAGATTGTAGTCATACAACCAATGGTCAAAATATCAAACCCTAAACATTCAATCATGTTATCAAACATCCATTTGAAAACAGTGCAAACTATGATATAGGAATATTTAAAAAGCATCAATGTTTGTAGGCCAACTGGCAACATTATTCTATAAACACAAAACTATCCACCTTGTAAATTGAGATATGGTGAGATGTCAAAATTTTTAATTTTATATATAAGTTTTCATATCATCGATTGGTTGCATTGCGACATTTTCATCAACACTGAGTGCATGTAGTTTGGTTAGCAGCAAGTCCATTGTCATCCTTTCTCGAGGCTCATTCTGACACAAGTGGGTTTTACAATCTCACAATAGCTTGATTACATGCCCTGGGTATAGTTGATTAATTGACAGTGTAGACCTAGCCCACAAGACAATTGGCTATTTTGCCAAGTAACCAACCGATAGCATAACAATCTAACATGTCTGACCATGCGCCATTTGGTAGAGGGTATGTATCCTTTCTCACGTACATCTTTGGTCCAAACCATGGAAATCATGACTTTGAAGCAATGCCTGAACTTGGTCAGGCTTGCTCTCAGTCTTGTGGGGACATCTTCCCCAATCAATAATGCTTACATGCACAGATTTTCCATCTGGTGTGAAATCTAGCACGTAGTTGTCGACATTCAAGTCAGTGTGTCTAAACCCTCGCTTGTGTGTTGCCTTCATTGCACTGGCAATAGCTGCGCAAATTGAAGAAACAAATTTCTCATAAAATAGGCGTGCTTGCATCTAACTCTGCATATCATGCCACCCATTCCAAGGTTGCTTGTAGGATTGCCTCGCCTTGCCCAGTTTGGATAATGGAAGATAGACTCATGAGCATGTCATGAATACTACTTCCATCGAAGTATGGCCTGATTAACTAGAGGTCGCTAATGTGTGTGTAACCAATGGCTCAACCCACGACCCTATGCATTATAGTCATTGCCAGCTCTATCATCAATGATTTATGCACATGTATAGTATCATGCCTCAACCTCTTGCCAGCATAAGATAGGGTTGGCTTGAAACTTGTCACACCCTCTATCTTAACCCCATACACTCTTTCTTCCAGTCCTCTGCCCAATTCTTCTAGAATTCTCAATGCAACTAGTGGCAAGTGTATTGTTGTAGAGCACGTCGGCGAACTTCGTGCATAGATCTACTTATGCCTTGCCATCTTGACTTCTCAAGTCAATCCTTTTTGAGGGACCACTAGAAATCTGGGAATAATGTTGGATGGTGACATTTCATAGTCTACTTGCTACCCCATTCTCCTTTTGGTTTTTCTATGAATGGCAGTGTAGGATTCTTTCCAATCTATGGGCCGCCTATCCAACTTTGTTGTCTGTCAAGGGCTCTGACTGCTTTACTATTTCCCATTGTAGAACTATATCACCCAACACTCTAGGTAGGAAGTTCAGTACAGCCTCTTTCTCCTTTGCCCACTCCACCTCTCTGCACCTCGTCTAGTTGCATTCAAATTGAGCAAATATGCATTCTTGCATTCAAATTGATCAAATATGCATTCTTGCAAATATGCATTCAAATTGAGCAAACATGTGTTCTTGCATTTCATCCAGCATAGACTTAGTATGAGGAATCTCTTTATTTTAATCCTCACTTAGTCTAATAATATATCGGATGCATATTCTGTGGACAAGGCATTGCAACTCAATTCTCCAAGTGTCTTTCTCTCGCTTTGGCGGGGTGGCTACCATGAGGAAAGAAGAGGTATACATCTAATTCATAGAACAATCATTATGTAAGAACTCGACGGGTTGTGCTACAACGGTGACGTGTACATACAAAAACCATAGCAGAAGCAATTAACTAATTTACACACCAATTATAATGCATTACATAAATACTCATCGCTCAACAATCATTACCAAAACAAAAGTGAAAGGAATTATGTAATCAACACAACAATCATTGCTATGTTACGATGAAAGCAAAAATCAAATTGTACATACAACTATAGCGTGCACCCTACAAGCAATAGCATGGATCGTACAAGCGATCGAGGTGCATGCAAAATGTAGGTAACTCGTAATTGGTCCAAGAAACCCTATCGAAGGAGGATAGGCTACAAAAGATGAAACAAGGAAACATATAATAGCAGATGGTGGGAAGGAAAATCGGATAGACCCACCAAGGAAACATTTAAGATCATTCGCAGGAAAAGAGCTGCTGAGGAAATTCCTCTCCTAGAAGACAAGGCAAACAGATGGACACAATAAACACTGAAATTAATGACTTTATCTGTGAACATTTTAAGAACCTGCTGTCAAATACTATGCAGTCAGATGAGGAAGTGGTATGAGCAAGGAACGTATGCCAGGCTGCAAGACAAGGACTAGTCACAAGTCTACATCTTCATAGTTTGGAGGCCCCTCTTTCACTGAGGGAACTCAAGGAAGTGGTGCTGGTGGTCATGAAGGATAGCGAAACCTCGAGAGAGGACAACCTTGCTGTTGAGTTTTACAAAGCTTTTTGGGATTGGGTAGGCCCCGGTCTCTTGGAGATTTGGCAAGAAAGTGTTTCTACCTCATCTCTTCTTGAACACCTAAACAACGGAATAATAAAGCTGATTCCCAAGGAAGGAAGAAAGGACTTGATTAAAAATCATAGACCTCTAGCTATGCTTGACTGCAACTACAAAATCTTTGCCAAAGCTTTAGGATTCAACACAAGATGGATAGATGGATTTTGTAGGAACGTAAGGGTTTTATAAAAGGGAGGCACCTCTTGGAGGCTATTGGAAATATCTGGGAAGGCTGTGGACATGCTAGGGAGTCGCATCAAGATATCTGCTTTATCAAAGTATATTCTGATAAAGCATATGACATGCTTGATTGGGAATTCCTAACACAATCCATGATATGGGTCTTGGTCCAAATTTCGTCTCTTTGGTCAAACTTTTGCTCTCAAATGCCTCAGTCCAAGGTGTGCATTAATGGTGAGATGCCTTCACCTTTCTTGTTAAGAAAATCCATTTAACAAGGATGCCCCATTGCCCCTCTCCTCTATGCCATAGCAACTGATGCTTTGGGCTAGTTTCTCATCGACAAAACTTCTGATGGCATGGTCAAAGGAATTGAACTTCCTTTTGGAAAGCAACTCGTTATTCAGCAATTTACAGATGACACTAATCACACACCTAGAAACACCACTCGAGACATGCGAGAGGTAAGGGAATGCCTTGAAACCTATTGTTTAGCTTCAGGTTCTCTCACAACCATAGCAAAATGAGATATTGCATTCTCAATGGAAGGCCACAAGATGAACTAGATCTCTTGGGCTTTCAATTGATTCCAAAAGGTACAATTTTCATATTGCTTGGGATACCCATGTGTTTTGAAGTATCCATGAAGGAATGGTGGGACTGGGTGCTAAACAGATTCAATACTAAGCTGGAAAAGTGGAGAGGATTTCAAGCCAACTTGGTAGGAAGGCGAATGGTTCTTAATCAATGCCTATACCCTATTACTATGTTTTACATGTTGGCACCCAAGTTAGGCAGGGTTGGGCAAATTGATTTCCAAATGTAGATCTTTCCTTTGGGGTGAAACAACCAGGATTGCCAAAGTTAGATGGAGTTTCTATACCAGACCCAACAGTGAAGGAGGACCCTTTTTACTATTTTCTGCCGTGAACCCTGCTCAACAAAGGGAAGTGCCTTATGGAAATCTCTTTGGATGGCTTTCAACTTAGCTACTATTCTCCGAGAAAGGCTCCTTTATGCAATTGCATTCCAAATGGACTTCCGCAATACACAGAAACACTTTACTTAGCAATAGGGACTTTCTTAGAGCTTGCTTCCTATTCAACAAAGGCCTCCAATCTTGGGGTTAGTTGTGTCATAGTGACCAACTTAGATGGAAAAGTATGCTTGAAATTAGAAGGGAATTCAAACTCACCAATCAAGACACTCTCTTGTCACCACTAGATTAGCACTTTGGGAATGAACCATACAGTGGAAGGGGGGCACAGTTCTTAATCACACCTTAGAGTTTAAGGTAAAGCATTTTCATGAAGTAGTCTTTTAAAATTGCTATTGCCAAGACTATTGAGGCTCTTGTTTTAGTCCTTCTTGTGTTTCCATGAATGTCTAATTTTACTCCATACTTTACAAATCCCAATATGTGCCATGTGATAATACTATAGTAATTTGATATGCATTATTATACTTGGACTCATCCGCTTTTGATAAGATATCACTTCTATAGTTGAGTGCATTGAAATCATCCTAGTTTGAGGGGACAACACTGATGATATCATTGCCCTTCTCGATGTGCTTAAATTCATCAACTCCAAATAAGACATCGCTTCTAAAATCTTTTACCTTCTCGGTACCACTCAACTCATTCGCTCCTGATAAGATGCCACTTCTATAGATGATTGCATTGAAATCATCTAAGTTTGAAGGGACAACACTTTTGATGTCTTTGCCCTTCTCAATATGCATGAATTCATCCACTCCAAATAAGGAATCTCTTTTGA
Source organism: Dipteris shenzhenensis (assembly GCF_047967505.1). NCBI lineage: Eukaryota > Viridiplantae > Streptophyta > Polypodiopsida > Gleicheniales > Dipteridaceae > Dipteris > Dipteris shenzhenensis. The sequence goes on from NC_141606.1 coordinate 17,500,541, forward strand.
ATTGTTTTTCTTTATTGTGCACATGTTGAGCTAAATCATAAGTGTGGAGATATGGAAATACTTGGGGATGTTATGCCTTATAATGTTTTCAACAAATGATGTATTACATGGGATAGAGATGAGACTTATCCAACACATGCCATCCAAAATACGAAGTGCACTATGTTTGGATTTTAATGTGGGGGTATATTTTGCAAATGATATCATTTGCAAATAAGAACATAGCAGAAGGTCAAGTGTTGGGGTTTGAACAAGTGGATCAGTGGGAGTCAATTTCGTAGATGAGGATTGTGAAAGTTGCTAATGATGGTATGGATGATAGTGCATCCTCAATGGATGGTCCCTTTTATGAGGGAGGAAAGGATTTAAGATGGAGCATGCAATTTTTGAAGATTAAAAAAAGACATGGGGTTTTCAATGATAAAGATAACGTATAGTACAATTTGAAAGGACTTAAAGAATATGCCAGCCAGACAAGCTTTGTCTTTTTAGACATGGATGAGTTCATTGGTATAAATAAAGAAAAACAATTCAAAAGAGATTCCTTATTTGGAGTGGATGAATTCATGCATATTGAGAAGGGCAAAGACATCAAAAGTGTTGTCCCTTGAGACTTAGATGATTTCAATGCAATCATCTATAGAAGTGGCATCTTATCAGGAGCGGATGAGTTCAGTGGAACCGAGAAGGCAAAAGATTTCAGAAGCGATGTCTTATTTGGAGTTGATGAATGATACAATAACTACCACCTTATCTTTGCCAAATCTTTTAAAGTGATGAAGAGAATTTGGGTCACTATTATTGATTGCAGAAAATGTAACTTCTTCTCTTTTGCAACATAATATCACCTCCATCTCATGAACAGAATCTTTAGCCATCTTCTTTACCTCTTTTAAATATTCTACCTATTAGTTATAACTTTTTATTAAATTAATCTCTTTTATTTTAGTTTTTATTAAATTATAACTTTATTTTATTTAAGTTTCATGGTGATACACATTTATGAGGATATTGTTAATAAATATGGGTTTCTAACAATGGATTTAGGCTTAGCATTTAGCTAAAAGAATATACAATTTAAATTTAATATTATAGGTTTTATGATAATACATGATATTATAAAGATTTTACATTAAGCGACGAGAGGCGAGGGACACTTGTCACCAATTAAAAGCTTCGTAGAATTTGAAAATGGGTCTAAGGGTATAAGTGATGTACTTTTTTACATGCTCGTGGAGATTTATAGCAACCCTTCATCTAATTATCATTAAAATAGGCATCGTTGGCAACAGCTATAAAAGGTGTGACTCAAAGGATAAGTAGCTATCAAGAACAATTGTGCTTAACGAGTCAAAAGAAGTAGGGAATCGACTTCTAGGTGATTCGATGGATAGGCAATTGTCAAGAATAATTGCGCTTAACAAGTCAAAAAGAGTAGAGAATCAACTCCAAAAGTGGATGCTCTAGAGGAAACATGTAGCACAAGATGATGAAGCACTACAAGAAGTGGCAAGGAGTCAATGTGACACTTGTCACCCATCGAATGGTTCATAGAATTTAGAAAGATGATTAGCCGTCATGCTCGATGGGAAGGGGAGGACACTTGTCACCAATCTAAAGCTTCACAAAATTTGAAAGTAGATTTAAGGGTGTAAGTGATGTATTTTTTACATGCTCATGGTGGTTTTTTAGGGAGCTTGCATCTAATTGTTAGTAAAATAGGTGCCATTTGCAACGGCTTCAAAAAAGGCATGATTTGATGGATAGGCAGTTGTGAGGTTAGTAGGCTATAAAATAACAACCTTTCATCTAATTGTTAGTAAAATAGGTGCCATTTGCAACGGCTTCAAAAAAAGGTGTGATTCAATGGATAGGCAACTCTGAGGAGCAAATGCGCGTAGTAGGCTATTTGTTGTGAAGCCTATCTAAAAATTATATGGAAATAAATTCTTTGATTTTATCATTTGTGATTTGATGGATAGGTGGTTGTGAGGTTAGTAAGCTATGAAACAACAATTTTTCATCTAATTGTTAGTAAAATTGCGCCATTTGCAATAACTTAAAAAAAAGGCATGATTCAATGGATAGGCAATTGTGAGGAACAATTGCACTTAGTAGGCTATTTGTGAAGCCTATTAAAAAATTGTATGGAAAAAAATTCTTAAAACAAATTTTCAATTTTATCATTTAATTGTTAGTAAAATAGGTGTCATTCCATGGATAAGTAGTCGTGAGAAACTCTTGCACTTGGTAGGCTTTTAATTTAAAAGATAGAGAAGGGTGAAAGGAAAGGAATGGAAAAGCACAAGAGGGGCAAGGAAAATCTTCATTTGCCCTATAAAGTATAAAAAGGTCTTATTCCCTTCATTCATACCTCACTCAATTGGAGCAAAAGATCAAGGAGAGAAAGGAGCAATGAGAGTCTACTTCCTATCTTACCAAACTTTCAACGTATGAAAATTTAAGTTCACGTTTACTTTTTGTAAAAAATTAAAAGAGAGAAATTGAGAGAGAAGAGAGAGAGAGAGATGGCGAAAGGTGTGATTTATGGAGCCACTTCAATGCTGCTAGTTCCTAAAGTGTTAATTTTATAAGATTGGTTGTTCAGATATCCAAAAAGGACAGCATCTCTTAGTCAAACATTCTTGCTACAAGCAGTGCAAGGGGTGTGATTTATGGAGCCACTTCAATGCTGCTAGTTCCTAAAGTGTTAATTTTATAAGACTGGTTGTTCAGATATCCAAAAAGGACAGCATCTCTTAGTCAAACATTCTTGCTACAAGCAGTCCCTTGCAGCCAAGGTATGCCTTCTGTCAACTTTAACATGCCCATGGTGGTACCACCCATGTTGGTGTCGCACCTCTACCATCCTTTGGTCCCCCTAGGAGTTCAAGTGAAATCTCTCAGCGAAGTGCAGGGACTCACCTGCCACCATCCAACGGAAACAACCAACTGTTGGATCACGATGGGAAGGCAGGCTTCACAACCCCTGCACAGTTGTAATCTTGGTCGCCGCAAAAGATACACTTAGAACATTCTAGGAGCTCCCAGATTTTGGCTTTAAAGGCTTAATAAACTCAAAATCATGTAAAGTATTACAACAAATATTAAGCCACATCCAGTGTTCGAACTGTTTAAATCACATAGAACTGATATACATCACCCCTGCTCATTCTATAGTAGTCTGTCACATTGTTAGTGGGAAGTGCACCCACATAGTTACAACCCATACTTTCTTTCAAAGCCAGATTTCTCAGGAGCTGCTGAGCTAAAAATATTTTGTAATGTTATTGACTGTCATCGTTCTAGTCCCACCAGCATATCGCCATTCTAGGGTCGTCCTCCTTTTCTGCACAGCTCGCATGCGCAAAGGTCTGTAGTTCCGTTCTTGGCCGCCTTCAGTCGTCAAGTCCTGCACTGCATATCTAATGCATCTAGTGAACAACTAGCCTTTTCTTTTCTTTTTAAAAAAGACAGCGCAAAGATAAGGTGCCCTTCCATGTTCGAGCTCGCACGTCTAGTACCACCAGCAACGCATTCGACCAATGCTAAGTGGGTTCGTCCCATACCATCTACCTTAGTGCAAGTAATCCATACCCTCCGTCTCCAATCTTGTATGGTCCCTATCCGGTCCGTCGTGCTTGTGCGCATCCCAGAGCTTCCTGGTATCCAGCACGATAATACCTACCGCATCCTACGTCTCCGACGGGTATGCCAGGCTTCCCTGTGACCACCGTAGTCACTCCGCTATGCTATTATCCCCTTTACTCCTTTCAGGTTCCAACTGGTATGCTAAACTTCACAGAACCATGTGTTTTTAGTTGCCAAAGCACCCGACTACCATACGCGCTTCTAGTCTAAGCCAAACGCTTCATGTTTTTTATATCTTATTAATCGAGTTCTTATGGGAAGGTAATGGCCTACAGGCGCTCATGTAAGTGCTCCGTCAGTAGCGTGAGGACTTTCGTCTCCCTGAGTGACGCCCTGCTCGTGAAGTGTGTGTATCTAAAGCATAATGCTAGTGCTACTCGACGTGTTGCTTGGGGACGTGAGACTACTCGTAAGCGGTCCATTGTGCACCTCTCCTTCCTACAACTTCTAACCGCTGCGTGCCACTATCCCGCACCTGCGGAAGGAAGGCGATGATCTGTTCTATTCAAGCATAACTCAGTGGCTCACAGAGCGGTGTGCGACATCCAGCACCACCGCTCGCTGGGGGGTGGGAAAAGCTACCGTGAGTGGTATGCAGTACTGCAGCTTCATGAAACTCCTTCTATCGCAACGTGATTGAGGATCCGTTATGATAAGGTGCTTTATCGTATCAGTGCTCAAGCGGGACTAGGGCGTAGTGATGACTGATTGTCACCTGGTTGATGTCCATCTGCTTGAAGCCAGGAGTTCTTGGCTCGTTTCCCCGTGCCTTCCACCACCTTAGTTCTGACAGCTCTCGTCTTCCGGTACTGGAGCGGCGCCGCTCGCTACTCCTTTACTGCTCCCAAGGCGAGATAGTCAAGGCTGCGGCCGTCTCCAGATCTTTTTCACAGACCCAATGTTCTAGAATCAACCCTTCAGAGCATCCAAACCTCCTCGGGTTCTGAATCACCAATTATATGGTCGTCCATCTCCGTCGCCCCTACGGGCTTCATTACCTTTCTGTTCGTGTTTGGCACCAAGGCCGTGCACTGGCTACCATTAATGCTGAGAATGGTGCATCCACCCACGCGGCTCATATCTGCCTCCCAACATATCCTTCGTCCTGCGGGTACCTTGTTTTTCGCCCGGTGAGCTCCACTCTTAGTCCGTTCGGTTTTCGTAACATCCCTTGGTCCCATTGCCTCCTCCCAATAGCCCATCGGTAAACAAAGTGTATCCACTACTCTGTAAACTACCGTTCACACCACCTTCTAATACTCCTTGGATTGTTGGGGGTACTCTTTTTCGGACATGGTCTCTAGAGCCTTCCAAGCTCATCCACCGCTACCCCCCTTCATGCCCAATTAGTTACTTGTTTATCTCATTAGGGGATGAATATGTTGCCTAATCTCACCCATGTCATAGCCCCTACCGACCTGTAATATTCGGCCCAATTAGTTACTTGGTTTATCTCATTAGGGGATGAATATGTTGCCTAATCACACCCATGTCATAGCCCCTACGGGCCTGTAATATTCGGCTTTCAAACATCCTTTCTAGTGCAGCATTGTCTCGGTAGTTCAAATGTGGTTCCTTTATAGGAGTCTAGGTCAGCCTCCCATAATCCTCATTATCCTTTCTCTTTATGACCACACTCCTTATTGATGCTCCATTTTCTTGGTGGGTGTTTCTAGTTGCATATGGTCATTAGGGGTAAGTCTATATCTTGCACTTCCACTTAGGTGTCCCTAGTATCAACCATATGTGGCCAGGGTGGGGGCCTAAGTATTTACCCTTATGTATCAGCCAATATTGTTATGTGGTCTCTCTTTTTTGGGTTTTTCCAAAACCTTGTTCAATAATAATGTGCAGACTCCCTTCTGTTGGGGGCCGGGCCTCATGTTTTTAATCCCCATGTTCTTATCTAGGGGACGAAAAGGGAATGTGTGTGTGTGTGTGTCTGTGTATCACTTGGAGCCAGATGATGACTTGCTTAGGTAGGTCGGATTCATCTCACCCTGAGTGATGTTCTATTAGGTAGTATCATGATCAAAGCCGGGTGATGGCTCGCTTCAATTGACTGGATTCACCTCGCTTTGATCTAGTATCATATATTCATATATATTGTATATAGACGTCAATAGAGCCAGTTATTATTCTGATGATAGCTTGTTTTGGCCGACTGGATTCATCTCGACAACAACCTTCCCTCCCAACCAGATGTGTGATCACACGAATGCTGATCTAGATCATCTTGGTTCTGTGAATCATTAGTCTAGCTAAAGAATATTTTATGAGCTCTAGTTTGGCAAGTTCACTCTTGGCAAGGCGAAGGTCAATTTGTGCTTGAATGTCCTTGCTACATGAATGAGTCTCAAGAACATCGAGTCTCTTTTGGGCAGCATCTAGCCTCTTATGGCGGACTTTATCTCTGTGTTTTCTAGCCTGCTTTAGTATTTCCTGCATTTCAAGAATGTTAGACTAGCTAATTCATCAGCGAGTTTGGGGATAGTCCACAACTCCTTCACTTTGTTTTGCATAGTTCCTAGCTTGAAAAGATTGGGGTCAGCCTTAAACCAAGATTGGAGTCAACCTTAAACCAAGATGAGGCTCTGCTTCTTGATCCAAAGTCGCACTGAACCAATAGCAGTTTGTGATCAGAAATTGAAAGGGTGGAATAGACAATAATTCTGGAGTTAGAGGTGATTTGTAGGATATTCTGAGAGAGGTAGGCTTTGTCAAGCCTTGCTTCTCTCCTTTACTCCCGTATCTGCCTGTTGGGAACATGTTAGGTCCCCTACACAATTCATGTCAACCAATTGAAGAGAATCTTTAAGGTTGCTCCATGATTAGAGCTTAGATGCTCTTATTGTGGTACCTTTACCCAACCGTGGATCTCTCTGTTTGTGCTTCTTTCCACCATGTTAAAATTGATTATCAAAACAATCTCGTCACATAGATCGGATAGGGACTACCAAGTAGTGCTTCTCTTCTAACAACTTGTGGGGGATACACTGACACTAGCGAGAAGTTGATTCCTTTGATAAGGCATTTCAACAAGATCCATCTGTTGCCTGTGTCAACCACAACATCAAGAAATGCTCTGGGAGTAGTGCGACAACCTCTTGTAGAGCTAGAAAGGCAGGAGAAAGAGAGTTTTCTCTCAGGCAAGTGGCCACGATACCTGCCCTACTGGGGACCACGAATGTTCAAGGACAAGAACAAAATGGGTTTACTTACCATGCTTTTTCTGCCCCTTTGAGACCTAGGGGTTTGGGCTACTTGTATGTGCAGAAGGACCTTTAGCTGTCAACAACATCCTCTTATTGTGTGTAGTGACAGTAGGTTTTCCTTTGACCACTATATCTTAATCCGCTTGAGGAGGAAGAGGAAGATCTTCCTTCAAGTCATCCAAGTCCTCTGTCAACATATCATCACTCTTGTTGACTTCATCCTTAAAATTCTTAGCCCATTCCTCTCCTGGTTTAAGCTTGGGAATGACCTGATGGTTGGGTTTAAGAATCGGCATTGATAATGCCTCGAAAGCATTTTTCATCGGGATGTCAGGAGTAAGCTTGGGTTTGTGCTATGGGATGCTATCATTTTTTGGTTTAGCAGGGCTAGTTGGATGCATGGGAGCTTTCGACTATTTGGGAATCCACTTTTCCCTAGGAACCCAAGTAGGTTCAGTATTCCCTTTGGGCTTGGTTCTCTTCAAGGGATAGTTCTTAACTATATCGTCATACAATCCACACAGAAAACATGAGTTTGGAAAGTTCTTTTATAGAACTTTTGGCTCTCTTATCACTCCACCCCTGCAATTGAGGATTGCAAAGGTTTCAGGTAGGTCTTCAGCTAGATCTAGCTATATGCACACCTAAGGATTCCCCTTGGGGTTAATGAATTGCTCTCTTTTGACACTTACTACATCTCTTAAGCTAATGCATATTGAATCATCTTGATTACACAGTAAGCAAGGCAAGTTAGGAAGCTCTACCCAGACTGGGAGAATAGTGGACCTGGGGTTATCTAGGCTGAAGGACGGAGACCACTTCTCGAGATATAGTGGTTGATTGTGTACTGTCTAGAGGTCATGAAAAAGGTCATGAAAAAGGACCCTCAAAGCATACTTAGCCTTAAATACTTCTTCTTTTTTCAAACCTATCAAAAGATGCATTTTAGATAAACGGGGTTCCTCTCCCTCCACCTGCTTACTATACCTATCCCCTTTGATGATATAGGAGACATGATCCCTATTCTATATGCTTGTTAGAACACCTCCGACACCGCTCAATGTTGGAAGCGGAGATTCCTATATATCTAGTCAAAAGCTATCATTGAGAAGATGTTAACCCTGCTCTAGCTCATCATGCATAAGGCAGTGTGGACCAATGTAAGGCAGCTGAGGATTGGTGGAAAAGGTTATGGAAAATGTTGACGCTGCCCAGGATCCCAAGAGGATGTTTTTCATTGATTTGTGGCATGCCTTTTGTCCAAGAAAGTTTGGAAAAGAGTGCAGATACAACTAGGAGAGCCAATTAATTGTTGGAAAGCAATACTTCTTGGGGATGCACCAAAAGTCAAGCACACACACTGGGCACTTGTGCGGGCACACACCTTGTGGTTTGTTTGGGTTTCCAAAAATGAGTTTTAGCTCAATTCGAATATTACTAATGCATAATATTTATTTTTTGAATGGTTAGTAGGCATCCCAGATTTATGCCATTGACCTTGAACATTTCTTCTCAGAGATTCAGGACCACGAAGAAGAGTACATCAAATCCTTTAACGAAGAATACCAATTCAAGGGAGCATCTATTATGAGACCGACTCAAATTGATCTCTTTGTCTCCATGTGATTGATAACCAGATGTCCGTATTAGGATAAGTAGTACTTGTCCTATAACTGTTTTCTTTTGATCATGATTATACATCTTTTGAACTATTTATAATATAATCCTTTTTTTCCTCCCCTTAAAAAAAAGTCAAAGTGCAATGAGTGTGATGATCTAAAGCAAGCACTTGAGAGTGCAACATCTCCAAAACAAAGAGAATCATACAAAAAAAAAGAGAATTTTATCATGGACTTGTTTGGCATTCTAGACTAAAATGTGCATTTTGGAAGAAGCAAGCTATTCTCATCCAAATGAGTGCATGTGCGTTATTGTAGATGGTATGGATCATAATACAACAACATTACCTTGATTCTTTGCTACAACAAAAACACTTTTGAAGACACATTATGTGGAGTGTTAGTGCATGGATTTAAGTTTTTTACAAACATATGGATTGATTTCTTATATGTACATGATAGCAATCAAGTTGTAACATCCGTTATGAAGGCAATTCACAGTGTACATGCATAAAAAGATCACCTACCAGCAAATTTGAGAATGCAGGTAGACAACTGTGGACAAGAGAATAAGAATGTGCTCTTTCTTACATTTTAGTCAATGCTAATTGCTCATTGAATATCCAATGAGATTGAAGTTGGGATTTTGTTGGTTGGGCACACACATGCTAAAACACATGGACATGGAAAGGATGGATGACTTGATAAGAAAATGTGGGAGGCAATTTGGTGGCCATAAGGAAGGTATAGTATGCTCCATGGTTAACAGGATGTATGATTGGAAGAGATTTATTCTACCTTTCATACAACAAGGTGGTGATGTCCTGATAGGTCATAGCGCTTCCCTAGCACTCCACACTACTTTCTCTTTTTCTTAAAGGATGAAAAACCAGTGATGCAGTGGCAACACTATTCTCATTATACAACATGGGAACTTGAAGAACCTTACAGTTTCTTAATTTCAATTCTGAGTAAAGATATGCATCCAACATGGGATCCTATTAAAGAATTCAACGAGAAATTCAAAGGTCAAATAGAAGGCTAAAAATCCTTTACTACATACAAAGAGGAAATGCTTCATAGATTTCCTGATTGGAAGCCCTCTTGGAAGGAACACATTAGTGTTGTAACTAGAAAGACCTACCAATTGATAAAGGACCTTGAGAAAATTTGAGAAGATGATGTTAAGGCAGAACGGCCTTTATTTTGGCCAAATGTTAGTAATGACTTGCGCCCAGCTTGTGGTCTCTTTGAAAATGAGTTTGAATCACTACTCCCACATCCATATTATGGACCAAAGAAAAGAGAGTTTATGCTAGAAGCAAACATAGATGCCCACTGTTTTGTTGTAATTTGACCATTGGATGATGAACACAAGAATGTGAAGTTTTGGGTTGCAAAAGTGGTGGACGTCAGCATGGATGACCACAGGAGAGCTACAACATTTACAACAGTATGGTATGAGCCAAGGGGTAGGAAGGAGAACCAGGATAACAATACACTATATACTGGCTATCTAAAAAAGGAATGGGTCCCAAACCATGAAGCAGTTTAAGAGCTTTCCACAAAGACAGTCATAGTATCCCAAAAATCAAGGATGAAGAAAACAAAGGAGCACATGGACTATGATGTAGAAGGCAAAATAAAAATATTGCAACCAACTTTTGCACATTACGGAGTTTTTAACGATGCTCACTAAGGAGGAAGTAGAAAGGGATAAGACAAATGAAGAATGCCCATGACAACATCATTTAAGCATCAATAAAGACTGGAGATGACGATGGTCAAATGAGAGTGAATGAAGATGGCACCCAAGCAACAAGTGACAAAGAATCACACATTCAAACAAGCAAATGTTAGGATCACCCATTTGTAATTAACTCATCGTAAAGGCAAAATTAAATTATTGAAAAGGCCGTGATAGACTCCTTTGTACAAAGGCTCATCGAGAGGAATATTTCTTGTAACATATGGCAATGTAAAATTGCAAACATAGCTATTTCTATTTTTGGAGTACAAAAGAGTCTTCCATGTCTCTTGTCTATTTAAACCTTTTGATTTTTTGAATCTTCAAGATGTTATAGTTTTCTATATTGAGTTTTAAGTGCATTTTTAATGGATTAATTTAAGTTAATAATTATTTCTTTTGTATGTGTTTTTTAATGGATTTAAATTGATAACTCAAGAAAATTCTTTAACATGAATAGGATTCTTAAAAACAAGAAATACAAAAGTAGGACTTAATAGTAGTTTTTATATTATTAGTGCAACATTATAGATAGATATTCTCGAATGACATTTTCATAAAGTAGGAAGGATTTTTAGGATAAGTCCACATCAGATATATGAGTCCAAAATTAATGAAATATGTGTTTATAATAGTCTGATTCTTGTGATCCACACATCATTATAACAATTTGATGCAAGCTAATGTGAGGCAGAGAGTTTAGATGGTCATGACTGCTCTCATGTAGGGCTGGTGTTTACTCGGTGGCTATAATTATCCCAATGAACTTCAATCATCCACAATCTTATAGCTATCCAAGAATAGGCATTGGTCCATTTCAATAACATTTCAAGCTGCAATGTGGGATCTTGAAAATCTACTTGCAAATTAGATGGTCCTGATTCTGCAATCTCGATCTTCAAAATGTGAGCCTGTGAATTAGATGGTCTCTTAGAGCTACCCACTTGGAATAGACATTGGTCCACTCTTGGTCCATTTGAAGGACAGTACTACAATGCAGATCTTTTGAGTGAGATGTCTTGAGTTTGTGTGAACAATCGTACTGAGTCCCCTTTTTGCACTACTATGAGAAAAACAAAACAAAACATAGTACATGTGCTTTCTAAACAAAACAATTTCAACCACCGGGCTGGTTTAGGATAGTCACATATAATGAAGCTAATAATTGAGCTAATTAATTAAATTAATCAAACTAATAATTAAAGTAATCAAGCTACTAGTAAAATAAAACATTTTCAATTTAGGAAAGTCACATATAATCAAGCTAATAATTAAACTCATCAATTAAACTAATCAAGGTAATAATTAAACTAATCAAGCTACTAGTAAAGAAAAATGACCAGGCTAGTTTAGGACTGTCACAATTTCAAAGAGCTTCCTCGTGTCTGAATTGAACCAATTCATTAATATATTGCACTATTGCTTGATGCTCCAACCACCTGGCTGGTTTAGGACAATTGCATTAAGTCTCAGCCATCACAATGTAGAAATTAAACATTCCAAAACTCAATCACAAATAACCACCGAGCTATTTTAGAACAATCACATAGTTAGTGCAAAATATATTGTTGTTGATTTTTCTTCAACCACACTAGTTTAGAACAATCACATAACTAGTGTTTAACCTGAACCAACCACGGTTGCTTCATGTTCAAACCACCATGCTAGTTAAGAACAATTAGATTAGGTCAAAGCTAGCCTGTTGTAGAAATTAAACAATCCAAATTCAATCACAGACATACCACCAAGCCGGTTTGGGACAATCACATAATGTTCCAATCATTGGGATGGTTTAGGACAATCACATTAAGTCCAAGCCAGCCATATTTCAAACTTAAACGATTAAACTATTCTAAAACTCAATCACAAACAACCATTGGGCTCATTTAGGCAACCATTGACTTGTGTTCTATCCAACTTGTTTATGATGTGCTCATTTAACTTCTTCCATCCTATCTACTTTTTGTAGATGTCCTTATTTTAGATCAGGATGATCGTGCATTGCTTTTGCTCTACATCCAATAGTTGGAACCACATTGGTCCTTTTGATTGACAACATCTTTGACATTGTGCACCCAAGCCTTTTCTCTTGTGTTTTAGAGGACGCCAACGTAGCTAATGTTGCCCTCTTTATAGCTAGTTCATCTAAGCTCCTATTCTATGCTTTGATGGCATGCAGCTGCAACTACTTCCTATTGCTGCTCTATAAGAAGTATTATTTGCTCTGATTGTGTGTAGCTACTGCAACAACTTCCTATTATGGCTCTATAAGAAGTATTATTTCTTCTAATTGTTTCTCCCTCCTCAAACATTGCAAAATCATCTTCCATAGCCATTTCGATACTGTGCAATTTCTTTCCTTGGCCCACAATCTATTTCTTGTGCCTTGACGAAGCTTTTCAGCTTTTCTATCTCACAGCCGATATCTTCTTCTCTTACAAGCCATGACAAGCTACATCTTGCGATTGATGCCATGGAAACAATTAGTGAACCTCTAGAATAGAGACTAGCTAGCTTGTGAGGAGAGAAAAGGATAGAAGACAACTTACTTAAGTCATCCAACCTCAATGTTTTTATGCATCGCCTGCTACTACACATCCTCTAGGATGCAAGGTCCATCTCAGTATTCAAGCATCTCAATGCTATGCTCTTTAAAGGAGGGAGGTTTTTGGTGCATGTTTAAGGGAAAGATTGATGTGAGCAGGGACTACAGTACATGTTGTAGGGCAAAGGAAATTGCAATATTCAAAGACTAGCAAGTGGGAGATGTGACATTTGGAAATTTGTGGGAGTACCAAAATTTTCAATTGCTGGAATTTTCCCCCTTCGACAATACACGTCAGCAAATTTGGATATCCCAAGCAAGTGCAAGGTGGCCTTAAATTGCTTCAAAATAAAAATAGGCCGAAGGGCATGCTATCATATTTGATGCTATGTATGGTGAAATGCAATGACCTTTGTCATGCTCACGAGCCATATAGCAAGCAAGTGCATGAAAAAAAACCAATACAAAATTGTAAATAGTGTTGGATTTATTAAAAGATCTGTGCACAAACATAAATTGCAAAATTTTGAATTCTTCCGTTCTAGGGTGTATCTAGATTCCAATATCACTAACTATCAATGTTTTAAGACCACCATTAGTGGTCGCACTAGTTTAAATTCCAAAATTTCAATTTGTATTGGTTTTTAGCAAATTTAAAAAAGTTATGGAGTGTGCCCTTGAATGGGTGTGCATAATTTTAGCACAACATTGGAGGCCCCTTAAACCATACCAAAGGTTCTCAATTAGATATGCCCTTGGGTTGAGGAGAAGCTCACATAGTGTATTTTTGAATGATTACTTGGTTGCATGTATGTGCATAACAAAATTTTCATGCTTTTCGATAAATTATTATAATCATATACTCTTCAGTATGCATGCTTCACATGCAACATTGTACTTATAATCCTAAAATAATCTCATCAAAAAATTTTATTCCATATTTTTTTGGTCTCATGTTCAAGATTATAATGTGTACTACAACTTGAAGACAAAGTTTGTCAAATTCAATTGAGTAATGCATAAGTTACGAGTCTGGCAAGATGCCTATATATAAAAAATTCCTTGAACCTCACCAAAAATGGCTACACCCATGCAAACAATGACCCATGATATTCCAACCACTAGGTTGGTTTATGACAATCACATTAAGTCCAAGCCAGCCTAGTTTAGAAATTAAACAATGAAACAACTCCAAAACTCAATCATGGACAACCATTAGGCTGGTTTAGGCAAACCTGACCTGTATTGTATCAACATGTGTATGATGTGTTCATTCAACTTCTTATGTCCCATTTGATTTTTAGAAATGTTCTTTTTATTTGAGAGAAACTCTCATATTCTTATCCAAAACATCAAAATATGGCAATTGGAATTCTGAAACTATAGTTTCTTAGAAAAGTTAGCGAAGCATGCTGCTTCGATAAACAAAGAGAACCAACTTTGGCAAAAGCACCTCTCGAGCAAGAGGTGTTCTTGATTTGATTCATACAAATGTATGGGGTTATGCCTAGACCTGTGGTATCAATGGTTCGCTTTACTACTTGACTTTCATCGATGACTACAGCAAATATTGTTGGGTCTACATTTTGAAAGATTTCAAGAATTCAAAGCCATGGTTGAAAACCATATAGGCAAAAAGATCATACTCCTTAGCGAAATGCAAGAGTTGAAAGGAAGAATAGTACTTTAGCAGACAGTGCTAGAGCAATGCTCAGTGAGAAGCATCTTCCAAATTAGTATTAGGCAGAAGCAATTGCCACTGCAAACTACTTACTTAATCGGCTTCCAACCAAACCAATTCAGGGTATGACACCTTATGAAGCATTCAATGGACACAAGCCACACATTGGGCATCCCTGCATATTAGGTTGCATAGCATATGCCCACATACATGATGATCATCGTAGAAAATTGGATGTGAAGTCACATAAATGCATCATGGTTGGCTATCGTGAGGAAAGCAAAGCATACAAGTTATATGATCCCATTAATTCAAGGTCATCATCTCCAAAGATGTAATATTTGATGAAGAATCACAATGAAAGACATCAAATACATAGGAGATAGACACACCCATCACTTAGTCACCTACAGAGAAGGTTGATGAAAGAGAGCAAGAATTGCCAGAGACACCTTGAGAAGAGCACTAGGAAAAGCACACTAATAGCTGGATTGACATATGCTCAGAAAGGAAAGGCAATTCAGGTTGAAACCACCAATTATGCTCTTATGACTAGCATCATGGCTACAAAAGAGACAATGCACTTTGAAGCTGTAGTTGACAAGCTAGAATAGAAAACTTCTATGAATGAATAAGTGGAAGCTTTGTACATTGAGAACAATACTTGGAAATTATGACCTTCCACCAGGAAAGAAGACCATAGCAAACAAGTGGGTTTACAAAGTGAAGTACAATCCAGATGGAAGCATTGAATGATACAAAGCCAAACTAGTTGCAAAAGGATTTGCATATCAATTTGGTCAGGACTATGATGAGACTTATGCTCCAGTAGCAAAGATGGATTACATATGGTTCTTGATATCACTAGCGACACTCAGTAGATGGAATGTGTGCTAGCTCAATGTCAAGAATGTTTTTCTGAATGGTCACATATATGAGGAAGACTACATGCAACAACCAATAGGTTATGTTGAACTAGGGAAAGAGAATCAAGTTTGCTACTCCTTTGCCATCTCAAGAAAAGTCTCTTCAGCTTAAAGCAAGCACCTAGAAGTTGCTATAGTAGAATCAACAAATATTTTGCTAATCTAGGATACATAAAGTCCAATACAAATCATACTCTCTACTACAAAGTTCAAGGGTAAGACGTCACTATTGCACCTTTGTACATAGATGATTTAATTGTGACCGAAAGTGATGATAGCTTCATCAAAAAGCTAAAATAAGACTTATCTAAAGAGTTTGACATGAAAGATCTTGGACTTTGCACTAGTATTGTCTTGGTATTGAGTTTTGGAAAGACTCAGACATCACCTTCATGAGCCAACTAAAATATGTTGATAGTCTCCTAAAGAAGTTTCATATGGCAGATTGCAAGATTGAAGCCACTCCCATGTAACAGATTTTAAAACTTACAAAAGATTTAGAAAAGCCTATGTGGTCAATGACAGGCACTATCGGTAGCTTATCAAATCTCTTATATATTTAACAATCACATGGCTAGCTATTTGTTATGCAGTAAGCTCACTAGCACAGTTTATGTCAAATCCAAAATAGTCTCATTGCTAGAATGTAGCCAAAAGATTCTTGAGATACATTAGAGGTACTAGACAGTTTGGAATAGAATACAAAGAAAGTCATCCATAGTTACATGGAGACTCATGTGATAGTCACTATGCCAGAGATCATGAGACCAGTCTAGATCCACACACAGATATGCATTTTTCCTTGGTCAAGGTGCTATATCATGGTTGTCAAACAAATAGCCAACTATTTATTTGTCTTCAATAGAAGCAAAATATAGGGCACCCACTACAAGTGCATGTGAGGCTATATGTTAGAAAGAACTATTGTTACAAATAGATTACTTTGATGAAGCAAGGCCAACAACAATATACTGTGATAATCAATCAACTCAAGCATTGGCCAACAATCCAACATATCACTCCAAGACAAAGCACATTGATGTCAAAGAGCACTTCATCAAAGAAAGAGTGTTACTTGGTGACATCACACTGCAGCATTGTGATAATCAATCGGCTCAAGCATTGGCCAACAATCCAATGTATCACTCCAAGACAAAGCACATTGATGTCAAAGAACAAGTGCTTCATTAGAGAAAGAATGTTACTTGGTGACATCACACTGCAGCATTGTGATAGCAAAGAGAATGTTTTACCAAACCACTTGGCAAAGAGGCTTTTGAGAAGCACTGACAAGCTCTTGGTTTGATGCAAAGGAAGGACATTCCCATTAAAGGGGTTGATGGAATGTAATGTTTAGTCCTTCTTCGATTCCCTAGAGTCATCATCTTGAGGAAAGGCCTACTTCATGATGTTGATCTTGAGGGAAGGTGTTGAGAAACCATCTCAATATCATGTGTTTAATATTGTGCATAGCACTAACACATCACACAAAAGAACAAATATTATATTGTTTGGACATTGAAGGAGGAATTTCCAGGCCTGTCTAAGGAGCTCGAGTTCACCAATCACTGGATGCTAGGCAAGATGGCTGCTATGCTCAAGTCATGAAAAGACCAAAACTATAGGAAGGTAAACGCTGGGGAATTGGAGCTTGCTTGGGTTAACCTAAAAGACTAGAAGATTGTGAAAAAGTAATTAAAGGATCTAGAGAAATATGATCAACAAAGGAAGGCGGTAGCTTAGAGCAAGAGTAAAGTGGTCCAATCCCGCTTGGGTTGGAGTGGGTAGGCCTAATTTTATGCTTTTGCAGCATGTTAATCAGTAAAACCAACATGTATTCTTATAACATTAGGAAATAAATGTGGGCCAGGAGTGTATGGATGAGGAGTACAGATATGTGTATAGTAATAGTATGAAAGCTCTATCGAAGTTTCTCTCATAGAGAGGGGAATTTGTGCCCTCACTCAATGTAAGCCCTTACTACATCCATTTTTTTTTCATATGCTTGAATTGAATAACTAAAAGATATACAAACCTCTAACATGTCTATCAGCCGATTAAAAAGGATAATGGAGATGAGTATTTGAATGAAGCACACCGAGAGGAAGGAGATAGTGGAGCTAGTAGAGGGGACAATGATGACAACAATCATAATGAAAATGCCAAGAGCAGTGGCTTAGAGGATAGGACAAGTGACACATACTAGTTTCTTATGTATAGGATGTGTAGGGAAATTTTGACCTCAAGAACAACATAATAATTTTCTACTCAATAAATACAAACAATACAATACAACAGTGCAATATGTGCCTTCATATAAAAGGATAGATTAGGGCTTGGCCAAGACCCAATCTGTCTTTAAAAAAATTGACCACAAAAACTAGTGTCGATATTGGTATTGAAATAGCTTCGGGATGTCTTACTAGCATCAATATTAGCATCCATATTAGCATCAAAAAATCTTTACCAGTGTTGATATTACAGTTGAAAATTGATCTAGAAAATTAATGACAAGCATAAAAAATAATGTTGATATTACTATTACCATGTGTCAATGGGAATATCGACATCTTTTGTGACCATAATATCAACACTTTCCTTTCGATGCTAACTGTTGCGCTTTCCTGAGCTAGGAAAAAAATTCCAATGTATTTTTCATCAAAAAAAGCGTCGAAAATGAGGTAAACATTTGTAGGTGGCATAACAACGATCAGTCACTTGAGATTGTATGCTTTCATAACTAGGGGCCAATGCATAATTGACTGTAGGTATTTTCTGTGAAGTTGATCATGATGGTGATGGAGAGCCAATATTCATTGGTCGTATTGGTGCGTTGCTTCATGGACATGTAGATGCCCATGTCCGCTAGCTGAATGTCTAGTATGTTAACCATTTGGATCCTTGTTATGTATTACAAGGGCACATAAGTTTGACACACTACATTCTATGTGGGAGAAAGTGGGTTTTCCAAAGGGATATTCAGAGTGGCACCAGATTGAGTGCATTTGTGGCAAATTCCCACGATGTCATGTGAAGAATGGTGTGAGGGAGAAGTAATTTTCCTACCCAAATGAATTTAGGAAAGAAAATGCTATGGAAATAATATGGAGAAATTTTGAAATGTCCCAAGTTGAAGGATTAGATAAGAAGATATGGCTATTGTCATACAAGACCACTTCACCATAGGAGCTTATTGACCACATAGTAACATCCATCCAATTTTATAGCATGTTTGCAAGACAAGCAATTTAGGACATGCCTTGCCAATTTTTGACAAAGAGGAGTTATCTTTGTGATTGATTTTGCTAAAAATTACTCTTTCCAATAACAAAATGAGATACAAAGTGCACATTGGTACAACAAGCAAATAATAATTTTGGGGCATATCACATACAACCATCTATCGGATTTTATGATTGATACCAGTCTTCCAATAGACTCAATGGAGTTCGAGAAAGTATAGCATACATTCTATTTCTTCTTTTAGAGAACATGACACATTGTTTATTCAGCATACTTTGCTATTGCAGTGGGATGGTTTACCAAAGATGATCTATAATAATAAAAAATAGTAAAAAACATTGGTTGTGGTCAAATCATGCATCCTGCCATGGATTCTACTTATTGCAAGGTTAGATCCTTCAATAGTCGAAACATGATGTGGAGTTTGAACTTATTTCTTTGGATCTAGCCATGGCAAGGGGGAACATGATGGATATGGCACCATTATTAAGAAAGCTCTTTATTGACATCAGCTAGCATGCCCTCAAGATAAGTTGCAAGATGCCCATGATGTAGCAAAACTGTATGCACACTGCAACACAAAGTAAGTGTCAGCTTTCTTGTTCTCCTCATATGTAACTTTAACTGCAAAGTTTCCCCCATCTGCTGCTAGGGCATTAGTGAGGTCATCGAATTCTTCCCCAACCTGCAGTCCACTATCTATCTCTTTGACATAGCCATCATGTACAGGAACTAGGATAAGCTTGGCATAGCTTCCTTGTTTCACAATTGCAATGGCCTCACACTCGTTAGAATCTCCCATGATGCACACACTGAAAAAGAAGGAAAGCTATCATGTTTTGCGATAAAGGTGGTTGTCTAAAAAGCCTCATACGCTATGTAGACTTTGTGTCCCTTTAATGGTGCTATAGTCATATCGCTATGTCCTCTCTACTTAATCCACCTTCACCTCATGGATCACTCTATGCACTAAGCTATTGTT